>NC_090932.1:33929211-34253378 GCF_040938575.1 Ambystoma mexicanum | reverse complement strand
GGAGGAGGTGAGAGGAAGAACCTCAGGGGCTGCAGGGAGAGGAGGGGGTGAGAGGAACAACCTTAGGGGCTTCAGGGAGATGGAGGAGGTGAGAGGAAGAACCTTAGGGGCTGCAGGGAGAGGGCAGAGGTGAGAAGAAGAACCTTAGGGGCTGTAGGGAGAGGGAGGGGGTGAGAAGCAGAACCTTAGGGGTTGCAGGGAGAGGGAGGAGGTGAGAGGAAGAACCTTAGGGGCTGCAGGGAGAGGGTGGAGGTGAGAGGAAGAACCTTGGGGGCTGCAGGGAGAGGGCAGAGGTGAGAGATAGAATTTAAGGGGCTGCAGGGAGAGGGCAGAGGTGAGAGGAAGAACCTTAGGGGCTGTAGGGAGAGGGAGGAGTGAGAGGAAGAACCTTAGGGGCTGCAGGGAGAGCGAGGAGGTGAGAGGAAGAACCTTAGGGGCTGCAGGGAGAGGGAGGAGGTGAGAGGAAGAACCTTAGGGGCTGCAGGGAGAGGGAGGAGGTGAGAGGAAGAACCTTAGGGGCTGCAGGGAGAGCGAGGAGGTGAGAGGAAGAATATTAGGGGCTGCAGGGAGAGGGAGGAGTGAGAGGAAGAACCTTAGGGGCTGCAGGGAGAGGGAGGAGGTGAGAGGAAGAACCTTAGGGGCTGCAGGGAGAGGGAGGAGGTGAAAGGAAGAACCTTAGGGGCTGCAGGGAGATGGCGGGGTGAGAGGAAGAACCTTAGGGGCTGCAGGGAGAGGGAGGAGGTGAGAGGAAGAACCTTAGGGGCTGCAGGGAGAGGGAGGGGGTGAGAGGAAGAACCCTAGGGGCTGCAGGGAGAGGGAGGAGGTGAGAGGAAGAACCTTATGGGCTGTAGGGAGAGGGAGGGGTGAGAGGAACAACCTTAGGGGCTGCAGGGAGAGGGAGGGGTGAGAGGAACAACCTTAGGGGCTGCAGGGAGAGGGAGGGGGTGAGAGGAAGAACCTTAGGGGCTGCAGGGAGATGGAGGAGGTGAGAGGAAGAACCTTGGGGGCTGCAGGGAGAGGGCAGAGGTGAGAAGAAGAACCTTAGGGGCTGTAGGGAGAGGGGGGGGGTGAGAGGAAGAACCTTAGGGGTTGCAGGGAGAGGGAGGAGGTGAGAGGAAGAACCTTAGCGGCTGCAGGGAGAGGGAGGAGGTGAGAGGAAGAAACTTAGGGGCTGCAGGGAGAGGGAGGAGGTGAGAGGAAGAACCTTAGGGGCTGCAGGGAGAGGGAGGGGGTGAGAGGAAGAACCCTAGGGGCTGCAGGGAGAGGGAGGAGGTGAGAGGAAGAACCTTATGGGCTGTAGGGAGAGGGAGGGGGTGAGAGGAACAACCTTAGGGGCTGCAGGGAGAGGGAAGGGGTGAGAGGAATAACATTAGGGGCTGCAGGGAGACGGAGGGGGTGAGAGGTAGAACCTTAGGGGCTGCAGGGAGAGGGAGGGGTGAGAGGAAGAACCTTAGGGGCTGCAGGGAGAGGGAGGGGGTGAGAGGAAAAACCTCAGGGGCTGCAGGGAGAGGGTGGAGGTGAGAGGAAGAACCTTCGGGGCTGCAGGGAGAGGGAGGAGGTGAGAGGAAGAAACATAGGGGCTGCAGGGAGAGGGTGGAGGTGAGAGGAAGAACCTTAGGGGCTGCAGGGAGAGGGCAGAGGTGAGAGATAGAATTTTAGGGGCTGCAAGGAGAGGGCAGAGGTGAGAGGAAGAACCTTAGGGGCTGTAGGGAGAGGGAGGAGTGAGAGGAAGAACCTTAGGGGCTGCAGGGAGAGCGAGGAGGTGAGAGGAAGAGCCTTAGGGGCTGCAGGGAGAGGGAGGAGGTGAGAGGAAGAACCTTAGGGGCTGCAGGGAGAGGGAGGAGGTGAGAGGAAGAACCTTAGGGGCTGCAGGGAGAGGGAGGAGTGAGAGGAAGAACCTTAGGGGCTGCAGGGAGAGCGAGGAGGTGAGAGGAAGAATATTAGGGGCTGCAGGGAGAGGGAGGAGGTGAGAGGAAGAACCTTAGGGGCTGCAGGGAGAGGGCGGAGGTGAGAGATAGAATTTTAGGGGCTGCAAGGAGAGGGCAGAGGTGAGAGGAAGAACCTTAGGGCCTGTAGGGAGAGGGAGGAGTGAGAGGAAGAACCTTAGGGGCTGCAGGGAGAGCGAGGAGGTGAGAGGAAGAACCTTAGGGGCTGCAGGGAGAGGGAGGAGGTGAGAGGAAGAACCTTAGGGGCTGCAGGGAGAGGGAGGAGGTGAGAGGAAGAACCTTAGGGGCTGCAGGGAGAGGGAGGAGGTGAGAGGAAGAACCTTAGGGGCTGTAGGGAGAGGGAGGGGGTGAGAGGAACAACCTTAGGGGCTGCAGGGAGAGGGAGGGGGTGAGAGGAAGAACATTAGGGGCTGCAGGGAGACGGAGGGGTGAGAGGTAGAACCTTAGGGGCTGCAGGGAGAGGGAGGAGGTGAGAGGAAGAACCTTAGGGGCTGCAGGGAGAGCGAGGAGGTGAGAGGAACAATATTAGGGGCTGCAGGGAGAGGGAGGAGTGAGAGGAAGAACCTTAGGGGCTGCAGGGAGAGGGAGGAGGTGAGAGGAAGAACCTTAGGGGCTGCAGGGAGAGGGAGGAGGTGAAAGGAAGAACCTTAGGGGCTGCAGGGAGATGGCGGGGTGAGAGGAAGAACCTTAGGGGCTGCAGGGAGAGGGAGGAGGTGAGAGGAAGAACCTTAGGGGCTGCAGGGAGAGGGAGGGGGTGAGAGGAAGAACCCTAGGGGCTGCAGGGAGAGGGAGGAGGTGAGAGGAAGAACCTTATGGGCTGTAGGGAGAGGGAGGGGTGAGAGGAACAACCTTAGGGGCTGCAGGGAGAGGGAGGGGTGAGAGGAACAACCTTAGGGGCTGCAGGGAGAGGGAGGGGGTGAGAGGAAGAACCTTAGGGGCTGCAGGGAGATGGAGGAGGTGAGAGGAAGAATCTTGGGGGCTGCAGGGAGAGGGCAGAGGTGAGAAGAAGAACCTTAGGGGCTGTAGGGAGAGGGAGGGGGTGAGAGGAAGAACCTTAGGGGTTGCAGGGAGAGGGAGGAGGTGAGAGGAAGAACCTTAGCGGCTGCAGGGAGAGGGAGGAGGTGAGAGGAAGAAACTTAGGGGCTGCAGGGAGAGGGAGGAGGTGAGAGGAAGAACCTTAGGGGCTGCAGGGAGAGGGAGGGGGTGAGAGGAAGAACCCTAGGGGCTGCAGGGAGAGGGAGGAGGTGAGAGGAAGAACCTTATGGGCTGTAGGGAGAGGGAGGGGGTGAGAGGAACAACCTTAGGGGCTGCAGGGAGAGGGAAGGGGTGAGAGGAATAACATTAGGGGCTGCAGGGAGACGGAGGGGGTGAGAGGTAGAACCTTAGGGGCTGCAGGGAGAGGGAGGGGTGAGAGGAAGAACCTTAGGGGCTGCAGGGAGAGGGAGGGGGTGAGAGGAAAAACCTCAGGGGCTGCAGGGAGAGGGTGGAGGTGAGAGGAAGAACCTTCGGGGCTGCAGGGAGAGGGAGGAGGTGAGAGGAAGAAACATAGGGGCTGCAGGGAGAGGGTGGAGGTGAGAGGAAGAACCTTAGGGGCTGCAGGGAGAGGGCAGAGGTGAGAGATAGAATTTTAGGGGCTGCAAGGAGAGGGCAGAGGTGAGAGGAAGAACCTTAGGGGCTGTAGGGAGAGGGAGGAGTGAGAGGAAGAACCTTAGGGGCTGCAGGGAGAGCGAGGAGGTGAGAGGAAGAGCCTTAGGGGCTGCAGGGAGAGGGAGGAGGTGAGAGGAAGAACCTTAGGGGCTGCAGGGAGAGGGAGGAGGTGAGAGGAAGAACCTTAGGGGCTGCAGGGAGAGGGAGGAGTGAGAGGAAGAACCTTAGGGGCTGCAGGGAGAGCGAGGAGGTGAGAGGAAGAATATTAGGGGCTGCAGGGAGAGGGAGGAGGTGAGAGGAAGAACCTTAGGGGCTGCAGGGAGAGGGCGGAGGTGAGAGATAGAATTTTAGGGGCTGCAAGGAGAGGGCAGAGGTGAGAGGAAGAACCTTAGGGCCTGTAGGGAGAGGGAGGAGTGAGAGGAAGAACCTTAGGGGCTGCAGGGAGAGCGAGGAGGTGAGAGGAAGAACCTTAGGGGCTGCAGGGAGAGGGAGGAGGTGAGAGGAAGAACCTTAGGGGCTGCAGGGAGAGGGAGGAGGTGAGAGGAAGAACCTTAGGGGCTGCAGGGAGAGGGAGGAGGTGAGAGGAAGAACCTTAGGGGCTGTAGGGAGAGGGAGGGGGTGAGAGGAACAACCTTAGGGGCTGCAGGGAGAGGGAGGGGGTGAGAGGAAGAACATTAGGGGCTGCAGGGAGACGGAGGGGTGAGAGGTAGAACCTTAGGGGCTGCAGGGAGAGGGAGGGGTGAGAGGAAGAACCTTAGGGGCTGCAGGGAGAGGGAGGGGGTGAGAGGAAAAACCTCAGGGGCTGCAGGGAGAGGGTGGAGGTGAGAGGAAGAACCTTCGGGGCTGCAGGGAGAGGGAGGAGGTGAGAGGAAGAAACATAGGGGCTGCAGGGAGAGGGTGGAGGTGAGAGGAAGAACCTTAGGGGCTGCAGGGAGAGGGCAGAGGTGAGAGATAGAATTTTAGGGGCTGCAAGGAGAGGGCAGAGGTGAGAGGAAGAACCTTAGGGGCTGTAGGGAGAGGGAGGAGTGAGAGGAAGAACCTTAGGGGCTGCAGGGAGAGCGAGGAGGTGAGAGGAAGAACCTTAGGGGCTGCAGGGAGAGGGAGGAGGTGAGAGGAAGAACCTTAGGGGCTGCAGGGAGAGGGAGGAGGTGAGAGGAAGAACCTTAGGGGCTGCAGGGAGAGGGAGGAGTGAGAGGAAGAACCTTAGGGGCTGCAGGGAGAGCGAGGAGGTGAGAGGAAGAATATTAGGGGCTGCAGGGAGAGGGAGGAGGTGAGAGGAAGAACCTTAGGGGCTGCAGGGAGAGGGCGGAGGTGAGAGATAGAATTTTAGGGGCTGCAAGGAGAGGGCAGAGGTGAGAGGAAGAACCTTAGGGGCTGTAGGGAGAGGGAGGAGTGAGAGGAAGAACCTTAGGGGCTGCAGGGAGAGCGAGGAGGTGAGAGGAAGAACCTTAGGGGCTGCAGGGAGAGGGAGGAGGTGAGAGGAAGAATCTTAGGGGCTGCAGGGAGAGGGAGGAGGTGAGAGGAAGAACCTTAGGGGCTGCAGGGAGAGGGAGGAGGTGAGAGGAAGAACCTTAGGGGCTGTAGGGAGAGGGAGGGGGTGAGAGGAACAACCTTAGGGGCTGCAGGGAGAGGGAGGGGGTGAGAGGAAGAACATTAGGGGCTGCAGGGAGACGGAGGGGTGAGAGGTAGAACCTTAGGGGCTGCAGGGAGAGGGAGGGGTGAGAGGAAGAACCTTAGGGGCTGCAGGGAGAGGGAGGGGGTGAGAGGAAAAACCTCAGGGGCTGCAGGGAGAGGGAGGAGGTGAGAGGAAGAAACATAGGGGCTGCAGGGAGAGGGTGGAGGTGAGAGGAAGAACCTTAGGGGCTGCAGGGAGAGGGCGGAGGTGAGAGATAGAATTTTAGGGGCTGCAAGGAGAGGGCAGAGGTGAGAGGAAGAACCTTAGGGGCTGTAGGGAGAGGGAGGGGGTGAGAAGAAGAACCTTAGGGGTTGCAGGGAGAGGGAGGAGGTGAGAGGAAGAACCTTAGGGGCTGCAGGGAGAGGGAGGAGGTGAGAGGAAGAACCTTAGGGGTTGCAGGGAGAGGGAGGAGGTGAAAGGAAGAACCTTAGGGGCTGTAGGGAGAGGGAGGGGGTGAGAAGAAGAACCTTAGAGGTTGCAGGGAGAGGGAGGAGGTGAGAGGAAGAACCTTAGGGGCTGCAGGGAGAGGGAGGAGGTGAGAGGAAGAACCTTAGGGGCTGCAGGGAGAGGGAGGAGGTGAGAGGAAGAACCTTAGGGGCTGCAGTGAGAGGGAGGAGTGAGAGGAAGAACCTTAGGGGCTGCAGGGAGAGCGAGGAGGTGAGAGGAAGAATATTAGGGGCTGCAGGGAGAGGGAGGAGGTGAGAGGAAGAACCTTAGGGGCTGCAGGGAGAGGGCGGAGGTGAGAGATAGAATTTTAGGGGCTGCAAGGAGAGGGCAGAGGTGAGAGGAAGAACCTTAGGGCCTGTAGGGAGAGGGAGGAGTGAGAGGAAGAACCTTAGGGGCTGCAGGGAGAGCGAGGAGGTGAGAGGAAGAACCTTAGGGGCTGCAGGGAGAGGGAGGAGGTGAGAGGAAGAACCTTAGGGGCTGCAGGGAGAGGGAGGAGGTGAGAGGAAGAACCTTAGGGGCTGCAGGGAGAGGGAGGAGGTGAGAGGAAGAACCTTAGGGGCTGTAGGGAGAGGGAGGGGGTGAGAGGAACAACCTTAGGGGCTGCAGGGAGAGGGAGGGGGTGAGAGGAAGAACATTAGGGGCTGCAGGGAGACGGAGGGGTGAGAGGTAGAACCTTAGGGGCTGCAGGGAGAGGGAGGGGTGAGAGGAAGAACCTTAGGGGCTGCAGGGAGAGGGAGGGGGTGAGAGGAAAAACCTCAGGGGCTGCAGGGAGAGGGTGGAGGTGAGAGGAAGAACCTTCGGGGCTGCAGGGAGAGGGAGGAGGTGAGAGGAAGAAACATAGGGGCTGCAGGGAGAGGGTGGAGGTGAGAGGAAGAACCTTAGGGGCTGCAGGGAGAGGGCAGAGGTGAGAGATAGAATTTTAGGGGCTGCAAGGAGAGGGCAGAGGTGAGAGGAAGAACCTTAGGGACTGTAGGGAGAGGGAGGAGTGAGAGGAAGAACCTTAGGGGCTGCAGGGAGAGCGAGGAGGTGAGAGGAAGAACCTTAGGGGCTGCAGGGAGAGGGAGGAGGTGAGAGGAAGAACCTTAGGGGCTGCAGGGAGAGGGAGGAGGTGAGAGGAAGAACCTTAGGGGCTGCAGGGAGAGGGAAGAGTGAGAGGAAGAACCTTAGGGGCTGCAGGGAGAGCGAGGAGGTGAGAGGAAGAATATTAGGGGCTGCAGGGAGAGGGAGGAGGTGAGAGGAAGAACCTTAGGGGCTGCAGGGAGAGGGCGGAGGTGAGAGATAGAATTTTAGGGGCTGCAAGGAGAGGGCAGAGGTGAGAGGAAGAACCTTAGGGGCTGTAGGGAGAGGGAGGAGTGAGAGGAAGAACCTTAGGGGCTGCAGGGAGAGCGAGGAGGTGAGAGGAAGAACCTTAGGGGCTGCAGGGAGAGGGAGGAGGTGAGAGGAAGAATCTTAGGGGCTGCAGGGAGAGGGAGGAGGTGAGAGGAAGAACCTTAGGGGCTGCAGGGAGAGGGAGGAGGTGAGAGGAAGAACCTTAGGGGCTGTAGGGAGAGGGAGGGGGTGAGAGGAACAACCTTAGGGGCTGCAGGGAGAGGGAGGGGGTGAGAGGAAGAACATTAGGGGCTGCAGGGAGACGGAGGGGTGAGAGGTAGAACCTTAGGGGCTGCAGGGAGAGGGAGGGGGTGAGAGGAAGAACCTTAGGGGCTGCAGGGAGAGGGAGGGGGTGAGAGGAAAAACCTCAGGGGCTGCAGGGAGAGGGAGGAGGTGAGAGGAAGAAACATAGGGGCTGCAGGGAGAGGGTGGAGGTGAGAGGAAGAACCTTAGGGGCTGCAGGGAGAGGGCGGAGGTGAGAGATAGAATTTTAGGGGCTGCAAGGAGAGGGCAGAGGTGAGAGGAAGAACCTTAGGGGCTGTAGGGAGAGGGAGGGGGTGAGAAGAAGAACCTTAGGGGTTGCAGGGAGAGGGAGGAGGTGAGAGGAAGAACCTTAGGGGCTGGAGGGAGAGGGAGGAGGTGAGAGGAAGAACCTTAGGGGCTGCAGGGAGAGGGAGGAGGTGAAAGGAAGAACCTTAGGGGCTGTAGGGAGAGGGAGGGGGTGAGAAGAAGAACCTTAGAGGTTGCAGGGAGAGGGAGGAGGTGAGAGGAAGAACCTTAGGGGCTGCAGGGAGAGGGAGGAGGTGAGAGGAAGAACCTTAGGGGCTGCAGGGAGAGGGAGGAGGTGAAAGGAAGAACCTTAGGGGCTGCAGGGAGATGGCGGGGTGAGAGGAAGAACCTTAGGGGCTGCAGGGAGAGGGAGGAGGTGAGAGGAAGAACCTTAGGGGCTGCAGGGAGAGGGAGGGGGTGAGAGGAAGAGCCCTAGGGGCTGCAGGGAGAGGGTGGAGGTGAGAGGAAGAACCTTATGGGCTGTAGGGAGAGGGAGGGGTGAGAGGAACAACCTTAGGGGCTGCAGGGAGAGGGAGGGGGTGAGAGGAAGAACCTTAGGGGCTGCAGGGAGAGGGTGGAGGTGAGAGGAAGAACCTTAGGAGTGCAGGGAGAGGGCAGAGGTGAGAGGAAGAAACTTAAAGGCTGCAGGGAGATGGAGGAGGTGAGAGGAAGAACCTTGGGGGCTGCAGGGAGAGGGCAGAGGTGAGAAGAAGAACCTTAGGGGCTGTAGGGAGAGGGAGGGGGTGAGAGGAAGAACCTTAGGGGTTGCAGGGAGAGGGAGGAGGTGAGAGGAAGAACCTTAGGGGCTGCAGGGAGAGGGAGGAGGTGAGAGGAAGAACCTTAGGGGCTGCAGGGAGAGGGAGGAGGTGAGAGGAAGAACCTTAGGGGCTGCAGGGAGAGGGAGGGGGTGAGAGGAAGAACCCTAGGGGCTGCAGGGAGAGGGAGGAGGTGAGAGGAAGAACCTTATGGGCTGTAGGGAGAGGGAAGGGGTGAGAGGAACAACCTTAGGGGCTGCAGGGAGAGGGAGGGGGTGAGAGGAAGAAGATTAGGGGCTGCAGGGAGACGGAGGGGGTGAGAGGTAGAACCTTAGGGGCTGCAGGGAGAGGGAGGGGTGAGAGGAAGAACCTTAGGGGCTGCAGGGAGAGGGAGGGGGTGAGAGGAAAAACCTCAGGGGCTGCAGGGAGAGGGTGGAGGTGAGAGGAAGAACCTTCGGGGCTGCAGGGAGAGGGAGGAGGTGAGAGGAAGAAACATAGGGGCTGCAGGGAGAGGGTGGAGGTGAGAGGAAGAACCTTAGGGGCTGCAGGGAGAGGGAGGAGTGAGAGGAAGAACCTTAGGGGCTGCAGGGAGAGGGAGGAGGTGAGAGGAAGAACCTTAGGGGCTGCAGGGAGAGGGAGGAGTGAGAGGAAGAACCTTAGGGGCTGCAGGGAGAGCGAGGAGGTGAGAGGAAGAATATTAGGGGCTGTAGGGAGAGGGAGGAGGTGAGAGGAAGAACCTTAGGGGCTGCAGGGAGAGGGCGGAGGTGAGAGATAGAACCTTAGGGGCTGCAGGGAGAGGGAGGGGGTGAGAGGAAGAACCTTAGGGGATGCAGGGAGATGGGGAGGTGAGAGAAAGAACCTCAGGGGCTAGAGGGAGAGGGAGGAGTTGTTTTATAAAGGATATATAGGAAGAGGAAGATAATCAATGCTTCCCTGCCAGTGCATCACGGGTTTGTGGCACAGAGAGATCATGATGTGTGTTGTAGCTGAATAGAATGTGGAATGGTGGCGAGTGGAGCTTGGGAAGGAATGGAATGGAAAGAGGTCAGTTAAGATATGGTATAAAGGAGTTCAGATGTACAGACTGTGTCCCTTCATTACTTGGTATACATATGGTGATTATGATTATACAATAATTGGCGACGAGGTAGTGACTGGCCCACACTGCTGAACTATGGAGTTGCCCAAAAGGAAGTAGCCTACGAGGAACAGATTGGCCTGTGAAGCTGAGTGAAGAGCTAAATGACCCATAAATTCAACTTGAGAAATACAGAGGTGCTGGCAACCTAAGGAGGCTAGTTAAGGAAAGAATGAGTGAAGAACCGAGGAGGTGGTCACAATAAGACGCCAACAAAAGAAAATAAAGGAAAAGGTGAACTGGTAAATAGGACATGAGGAAACTGGGAAACAGGAAGAAAAACAGCAACAGTGAGGACAAGGATGTAAGTGGTAATTAGGAATAGTCCGTAGGGGTGACTCATGCTGTTGGAGAAAGAGCAAGAAACAAAAGAGAGTGTGCAGCGGTGCTGAACAAAGTGTGCAAAGTAATGGACTCATGCAAAAAGAACAGTGGGAAGAACAACACTATAAGGATTGGGGTGAAAGCAGAATCAGACGTGAAGTGCTGAGATGCGCTCTGCGAGTTAAAAGGGCATGACAAGATATTGTAAATGTTCGCATTGGCAGATTGCCGTAAAATACATATTGAAAATAGAAGTATTAATATGCTACGGTGTGAACATTAAATGATGGCCATTATTAAAATGTACAAAGTAAACAAGCAAAGGATAGGACGAACGAACGTTACATGATGCTGTATTGCAGTGCATGTGTTTACAAATAGTAATGCCAGGGTGCTGTACCGCCGTCGGATGTGATGTTATGAACATGTTATTAGTCGGCACATATCACAAGTGAGCTGCTGCATCAGAAAGCATTTTTCTTTTGAAAGAAAATTAAATGTAAACAAAAGGAACCTTACTCAGCGCAAGGTGCAGAATCCCACGAATAGTGAAACGCACCGTCGCCACAACACTCACTGCCTAGTGTTTGGAAAGCTAGAAAAAAGGCCTAGCAACGTGAGGAAATGTGCGGCCATATTTGTCTATTAAATGGAAACACAAACGTTACCTTAGCAACGTTTGAATGCAAATGAAACAATAGTCGATGCTGCTGCATTACGATTGCTAAGAAATAAGTGAAATCAAAATCAAAGGTTAGATGAGATGACTATAATGAATACAGACAGTTCATGTAAAGACAGTAATGCTTAAAGGAATGTTGACAGTATTCAGAGGAATAACAACAAAAGACAACATAACTATTGGAGAAAACACACAGAAACACACAGACAAAGAAAAGCTGTGTAAACATGGAATGTCACGCCGCCTTGTACAGCCGAGGCAAGTTATAAAGGCTGTTGCAGCAATGTAATTCAGCAACTGAAGCACTGTACGAAAACAAAACGAAAGTAAAGACAGGAGCTATATTCATGAACTTGTTACTTTAGCAGCACAGTAAGTCTAGGTAAAACAAAATGAACTGATGCAATAGTCATAAAGGCAATATAATATTCTGGCCTTTCACAAGGAAGTGACTGTGAAACAAATAAAACAAATACATAACATGACCATATTACTACAATACATACATACAAGAAAGTACGAAATACAAAATAGAGCAAAGTAAAGGATTGGAATGACGTGTAGTCATAGGATCCATGAAATTGTTATAAGAAGAAGCAGTACTAGAGAATAACGCAAACCAAAACTTAACTCAACAAAAGGGCAAGGGTCTCTATGGAAGTAGTGGAGTTACTGTATGTGCACCTGCACAACAAGGCACAGAAAGACAAATACTGCTGCAATATAACTGTATCCACACAAAAAGCTGGAGTGAGAAAGGGCTACCCACCAATCCAAAGTGTCAGCTGATGCATGACAGCGTAGGTCACTGTATCGAACTGGGAAGAGACTGCAACACGAGAAGGGAATAGCCCACAGGGGAATCTGGATGTAAGTGGGGATATATATCTGAACAGGTGGAATGCTACTTTTGCTGCTGCAGTGCCTTGAACAATATACATTGCAGGTGAACTAGCAAAGGGTTGGCATCCAAAGAACAGCGTGTTTAAAGTGCAAAGAGTAACCTTGTACTGCAACACTGTTTAGAAAGGGATCATAGTTCCATTTATGGTTATTCTGGTGAGAGAGCAACCAAATAGAACTGGACATATGAAAGTTACACAAATTAAATAATATTGGCCGATAAAGGGAATAACACTGTGCAATCAAGCGACAAGTGAAAATACGGAGTGTATGGTTAAGTGGTTTGCTGATAAAAAAAAAAGAGTGAAACAATTGCCATAAGTGAATAACCATGTCCCTGAATATTACAAGTGGGAATACAAGATCAGCTCGAAATGAGGGGATTCCGGTGAAATATCTACATTGTCCTGACCCATTTATACTTGAGTCACAGGAAGATCAAGGACAAAGATGGCAGGAATGGTGGAGGAGTTCGAGAGCTTCTTGAAAGCAGCAGGAAAATGGGATGCCTCAAACAAAATGGACATGTTCATTAATTTGGTAGGAAAGGAGGTGAAAAATGTGGTGATGAACATTCCAGCTCAGGATAGGACAACATATCAACAATTGGTCTCTGCGATTGGGGAACATTTGGTGGTTCCTCCCAATCAGAACTATGAACGGTATGCATTTAACCAGTGCACACAGAGTCCACATGAAACAATGGACTAATTTGCATTACGATTAAAGAGAAAGGCAGAATATTGTGAATTTGCAAGCTTTAGCGATGATGAGGCGATTAGGCTGAGAATCATTGAAGGGTGTAGGTCATCACAGCTTCGAAGACATCTTCTAAGAGTGCCTCTCGCATTAAAGGAAGTCCTGGACTTTGCACGAGTGTATGAAGGAATTGAAAGGCATGTGGCCAATATAGAAAATGGAAGTGGATTAAATACCATTAATGGTATCAGAGCCAACAGACAAAGGCAATCCCGATGTTCAAACCTGTTCACCCGGCAAAGTGCATGGTATGGTACAGGCAGGAGTCGACGAGAGAAGATGTGCTATAGATGCAGATTGAATTTACCACACAGAGGTAGATGTCCAGCTGTTGGTCGGATGTGTATGAGATGTGGGCGGAGAAATCATTTCTGGATCATGTGCAAAGAAGAGACCCCAGTATTGGCAACGGTAACGTTCAGATTCAGCACACAATTGTTACCAAGAAGGAGGTGTGGCATGGTGAGATTTCCTGATGTGAGATCAGTGCTTAATTTGTGCCAGTGTTTGCCGGTGGGCAACACTGGCAGTCTTTTTTGGTCACCGGAACATCAGGGGGCCAGCTCTCAAGTGCAATTTAAATTGTTTTCTTTGTTCTTCTTCGCACCTCTTCCATCATAAATCATTGCAGGCCATGGACGTTTCCTGAAATCAATTTTGCTTTAAATGGGACAATTTTATACCCTGATGTGTGTGGGCCGATTTTCCTTCAGCTGCCTTTCATTAAAGTTTTACTTTTGTTAATTTCTTGCTGAGCTGCACCCATCATGTCAGCTCTGCAAGAAACATGGTGCCATTTAAGAGTTCAAGAAGTGATAGTCCTGCTCCAGCCCAGGTTGCATGGCAACAAGCCATTAATCAAGTTCCCGGGCCCATGTGATGTGATTGTTGTCACAGGTGAGGCCGGCTGCTCTCCAAACCCTGCTTCTGAGACACTGGAGCCTCAGAGATAAAAATGACAAAAGCTTAGGAAACTGAAGGTAAGCAAACCTTAAAAGGTCTAAGAGTTTCTCCACCATTTTGTTTTCCTTCAACATGTACCGTCCTCTAGCTGCATTTTGCATTTTCAAATAGTGCAAATAGTGCTTGTGCCAGCTGCTGTAATGTGAAGTGTTAAAGAGAAATGGATTCCATTTTTAACCATGTATTTTCACGTCCCAGGATTGCTTGACAGATTTGCCTTTTTGTTTGTTTATTCTTCTCACTTCTGAGCCCTGTGATAATCAGTTGCAACATGGACCTAAGTTATGGAAATAATATTTAGCCACTAAAGTGGATGATAATAACCTATCAAATTGGGTAGTCAGTTGATTAACTTTCCATTTTGAAGTGCACTGGGTTCAGACTGTGGCCATCCATCCATCAGTTTGGTGGGATAAAATGACTCCAAAGTCTACGCACACCATTTCCCAGTCCTGGGCTTTCATGAAATAACAATGTATTCTGGGAGCTGTAGTCTTTTAACTTCAATTAGACATAAGTAGCCGATTCATGTGATTTGCAAAAAAGAAAGCCCAGGACTGGGAAGGGGTGACTTGTTGTCATGAATCTTTCTGGAAATGTTATCCTCAGTACTTTGTTAGCATGTCTTATTGAGGACCTCTGGACCTATTGGGAAATGTAGGACACTTATTTTGGTCCCGGGTAGATTTTTTGTTCCAGTCCGACCCTGAATGTTGGTGTGTGTTTATATGTTTGCTTTTATGTATGCGTGCATGCAAGGAGTTGTGTTACTGGTGGATGAATGCATAGGTAAAAATGTTGTATGTGAGTGTGTGTGCCAGCCCCAACTCCTACATTTATCGGCCAACAGGCCACTAAATTTAGGAGTGGGGGCATGGCATCAGGGTTGCACCTAGGATACAATTTCAGGGGGAGGAGCTAAGACCTAAATGTTGGGAGAGGTGCTAACTTCAGAGGCTATGCGGCAGAGGCTAACTTACTTGTGTGGGGGCATCTAACTAAATTGTGCATTCGAATGAGACTATTCTGGTGATGCTTCAATGTTACAAGCAGTTAACCCTCTTCTTCATTTCTAAAATGTAACACACTTATGGACTGGTGTGACAATGAGCTGTCTTATGTCCCATGCCTTCTTATCACTCCCCATGCATGCAAGTGCTAACCCCACATCATGATTTCAATTGCCTAAAAATGTATGTATATGAATGCAGGTGCTAAAAGAGAAATGTTTTATTAATTGAAAGACCTTTATTAACAGCGAAGCCCAGGCACCATTTAACGTCTGTGTCCTGTTCCATCCGCTATGGCTCTGTACGTCAGCCAGGCAGGGGCACAGCCAGCCTCAACATTTTGGGGGCTAGATTACAGTTTTGAAAGCGGCTATTGAGTGGGGTCAATAAAATAATTGCGCTGTTGGACTCTCCACTGGGGGATGGTGTCTGGGCCTTTCAGCTTTTACAGTTGCAAGGGTCCCTCAAGCAGCTGCCCCATATTGGCAGCCTAATGACACATAAACATACTGATAGTCTGCAGCTTTTAACCACCTTTCTGCATTCTTTTGATTTCATTATTGATTTAAGCACTCCATAGGTGCTTTGGCCTATTTTCCCAAACGGTAAGGCAAGGGGTGCCCCCCCACAACATCAAGATGAAATGGGTCCTCACCAGCCCTGACACATCTTCATCCAGTCCTGCTCCCACTTTCCTCCCAATTCCCTGAGCCCTGTTAGGAAGCTGAATAGCGGTTTCGTATTCCCTTTGGCCATTAGTCGTACCACCCCAATTCAGTGGCTATTTCATTTCATAATGCTATGCTAATCACTGGAGGCGTGGGCCATCTAAAAGCTGAGCCCAGAAGTTAAGGCATGACCAAAGCAAACATAAGTGTTGCTACAAGCCTAAACTGGACCAGATTGAATGTAGGCCAGTCTAGCCAGTAATAACACTTATGGTGCACAGCCAGCCTGGACATGCTTTCTGCGGCATGGCATTTTAACTGGCTGGGAGTCCTTGTATGGTAATACTGGCATATATTGGTGCAGCCTGCATGCACATACATTGGAACAGCCAGCATGAATATATTTTTATACTGGCATATGTTGTGGGCAAAGGCTGGTGACTTGCAACTATTAGGTTGTTCCATGTGCTACCATACAAAACCAATTGCAAACTGTATGGCTTTCTACCCAATTTGCAAAGAAAGTGCTGTAAAATGCATCATTTTAACCCAATGTTTCAAACATTTTCGTGGAAGTGAGAAACCCCCTCAAGCGCCCCTTGGTTGGTTTGTTTTCCCTTACTGTGATCTGTCGATCCTGCATAATTGGTGCAAACATTTAAGCCTCTTCAGTTCAGAAATACATCAGCCTCTACTGTACCTCATCTACCAGCCTCTACTGTACCTCATCTATCTGTCACTGAGTATGATGTGTGTTATGATGTGTGTTTTAATGCGCACACAGCAGCAAGGTTCTCCTCATGCACCACACGCTGTCATGCCATCCTACATATGTTTATGCATATGATACAAAAGTTAGTCTGGCATAAACCTCTCTTCAGTAGAGAAATCTAACTTTGCTGTAGTTGATTTGCAGTTGTAGTAATAAAGCATATTTGTGTCCTCCACACAAACTCAAAGGGGAGAGTTCTCGCATCTCCTGTTTGCAGCAGTCCCTCCGCTGGCCCAGTGCAAAAAATTGTCAGGGGGCCTCACCAAATGTTTTGCCCCGGGCCTCACCAACCCTTGTGACAGCCCTGGGGACCAGCAATGCAACAACAAACTCTTACAAACAGCCAATAAAAACTACCATTCTGTTGTTACTATGCAGTATTTTGATACATTCTGTATAGTAACCAGAATGTGCAGTTTTCATTGGCTGTTCTGACTGACATGGTGACATGTTGTTATTGCCACAGGAGGCAGCGCAGCGCCACCTTCGTTTCATGAGTTACTGTGAACTGAAGGTGTCTAGGCGTGGCGTTGGTCTTCGAGAGAGCCTGCTGCACTGCTTTGTTGCGTGCGGCCTAGTTGCTGGGGGCTGGGCCCTGCTTTTTCACTCACACTAGTGCCTGCCAGTCTGCCACTGCCCCCCCCCAGGCCCCGACAGGAGACAGAGAGTCACTGTCAGCAGCCGACTTCAAAATCAGGTAAGTGGACACTCTCTGAACGTGTAACTTAAGCAGTGTTAAGATTCCAAGGTCCGGGCCGGGCTGGCCCGGAACGGCGGCATGGTCCCCTGGTGGTATCCACACTCCTCTTGGGGCCTGGCTGGGCCTGGGCCCTTGCCAGGACTGAGGGCCCAGAGCCAGGACTCAGGAGTCGCTGAGCCAGGAGGACACCAGGAGACCATGCTGCCACCCGGGCCCGGCTGTCTTGTATTCACGCTTCTAGTCACAGAGGTAGCCCCCCCACCACACACAAAGGCAGATGTCTGCCTGGAAGCCCTTTCGAGAGGGAGAGCGAGTGCGCCATGCATCACTAGCTTTGGTCCTGGTGGTTAATTGGACACGACGTATGCACAGAGGACTGTCTGTTTGAGATTGTTTTGTTCAAGAGAAGTCAAAGAGGGACCAGAATCTTTGTCATTGTTCTAGTCATGTGCGTCAAGGTTCAAATCAGTGGCTCTCATTGTGTGGATGTCCTCGAAGGCTCAGTTTTGTTGTAATTTGGCACTCCTCCTCCTTTGAAGTCAGTGGCATTTGGTGTTTACTAGTGATTTTCATTTGCCTCAGTGTTGAACCCTGAAGTGACTTTATACATTTCTTCATCCATGGTTTTTTTTACCAGGTGTTTGCTGCCAGTATGTGGCTCTTGTCCCCCAACGCGAAGTTTCCCCCTTGGGAATTCAGGATGGTGTAGGTATGAGGCCAGTATTGTGCCCATCAGGAGTGCTGTTTTCAGTGCTGCTATGTTGATTTTTACTGTGCACGGCACAGACTCTTCCAGTTCCGAAATGTTTTTTTCTGTCGTCAAAGTGAGTACCTCAGATGTTTTCGGACTATATTAAGATAGGGTACTGTGGAACTTGTGCTTGTTTATCAGGCTGTTAGGGGGCATTCCGCCTTCGCAGATGTTTCCCGACCATTTATCGTCCTGAATAGAATGCTCGCATGGGTTTTTAATGCGCTGCCTATGGTGTTGGTGTGAGGCACTCCAATCTTTGCCCCGATGTGGGTGCCATGTATTCTTTAGTCTTTGCTAGTCTTTGTAGTATGGTCCAGGGATTGGGATGGCACAGCGTCACCCGTCACGTAGTCCCGTTATATGTAACCAAAGGGTCCCTCGCCGCTACATAGGGGCCTCATTACGTTGTCCTTGGTTTCCCTTCCATCTGTGTCCGAGGGAATTCCGGCAGCATGGATTGGGAGTCCAGCTGTATGTGTTTCAAAAAAACGATTACCATGTTTTGGACGCACAATGAGTTTGGATGTTGGTTGGTTTGGGTGGTTAGTACTGCGAACACTGGTCGGTGTGTGCTGTGGGTGGAACTCATTTGTACTTGCTGGAGGCCGCAATGCTCTGAATACACATTTGCCAACATGATGCATTCCACTCTGTCTCTGTGGGTGATTGCAGTCCATGTTTTTTCTTTAAATTTGGGGACTTGTAGTCTGAGTTTTATAAAGAGATAAGCAGAACTACAAGTCCCAGAATGCAAAGAAAAGACCTAGACATGGAATGGAACATGTTGGCAACTATGTGAATATTGGTTGGTTGCATGAGCTGCAATAAGTTGTTTGTTATCATTCCTCGTTTTTGAGCTGCACTGTAAGAACATTAGCAGTAATACTGGGAGCTACGCTATATTATCATTGGGTTGTGGCCACAATACAAAGAGAGTGAATTTCAATGTATTCTCTGTGGGGGCTTGGGCCCTGCACAGCAACTACTGCAAATGCTGCATAGAGCTTCTCCGAAGAGGACGGATTTCTCCCAACCATTTGCAACCCTACAGAAGTAATACAATGATGGCGTGCACCGGGTCAATTAGAAGGACCAGGCCATGTAGTCTTGATAATCACACAGGACCTCATGTGTCAGAGTCTGGTGTTACCGGTAATACTCTGTGTCATTTCCAGTACCGTCTATTTTTTAAATATTGCCTAATTATGAGTTGGGATTGTATGGAGTATTTCCTGCAGGCCAGGGGTTCATAGAAAGTACTGTATGGCGTAATATGTGTTATTTTAGCCCCATGCAGTACTTTTCTATGTACCCCAGGCAGGAAATATCACTTTTGACCCCAACTCATAATTTAGATCTTATTTAAAAAAAAAAACAGTGGTATTTACAATATCACTTTTTTTTTTTACCAATACCACCATACTCATAATGTTCCCCACAGAGTCAAACATACGTACAAGGCTGACACTGGGCATGAGCAGGCAGCTCGAGAAATCATGAAGTAGGGCCTGCAGATGTTCCCGAGCAGCGAGCCAGCCTAGCGCAGGCCATTTTATTGATTTATGTATTGTTCGCATAACAAGCAAACAATAAATAAATGAAATGGTAAGCCATCTTGACGAGATTGTTGCTTGGCATGCTTCTATTGCAGCGCACACGTACATAACACCCATTGCAGTTTATTAACATTTGACAGCGCTCCCCCGGTCTAAAGAACCGAAAATGCACATAACATGTGGTGTGGCCAGATTCTTGGTGTCCCCATGGAAGCAGGTTGGGACACAGAGTTCAGTGTCAGGGCGGTGGGCCTCCTGTAATAATATTATCTAATAACATATAGTTTTATATAGCGCTACAAACCCTCAGTTATCTAAGTTGATATTATTATCCCACTGCGTGGTACTCAATTCTTCAACCTCAAAAGGATAAAGCACTGAGTTTGCCCTGACAGGATTTGAACCGGCATCAGCAAGCTGTGCACAAATGTCAGAATGAGCACTCAACTTGCTGTGCTATCTAACAAGCTAGTGCAGCTTTTTGAAGTTAAGAAAATAATTCAGTAGATTGCTCACAAGTGTATTGTTCACACCATAGCAAACATTCCATAACGTCACCTAGCAATAGCATAGCATAGCGAAACATAACATGACCCAGAATAGCATGCCATAGTGTAATAAAAGAAGCATAGCGTAGAGTACCATAGCACAGCATACTTACATAGTACAGCACAAGGCTAATGAACATACCATAATACATTTCATAAAATAACACAACAAAGTATAGCAATGAATCATTGCATAACCGCGCATAAGGGTGTGTCATGAACACGTGTCACTTCTTTTAACAGTGATCGAATGCATGCGACAAGTGTTTATCTAAGCCATGCTGCAAGGTGGTATGGGTTATTGAAGTACAACTATGCAAGTGCTGTGTGTGGTACATGCATATAGCAGAATGTTGCTTCTTAACACTCATTGGCTGCCGAAACACCCTTTACAGCTGGACGATTGGCCTTGTGACTGAGTCCTTTGGCCTTCACGGACCTGAGAATGATCTCCACCTTCCCGTATCACACGGCTGTCCATGATATTATGGAATCTTTCCTGTACTTAGACTGAAGGCCACTGTAGTGCAGGGGTCTGCATCCTGTACCTCAGCCGATGCTTTCCCCATCCATCTCACTACTAGCCTGTACCAGGAGTTGCTACAGCACAAAACATGTGACATGGAGCAGCAGCAGTGTGATGGGCTGGTGGTGGGTCGATCTAGGTCTATCACTGAACTGGCCCGGGCCGTGGTGCCCGCACTGCGGGCGGCGGCCGCAAGCCCCGGGGCCGGCATTATTGGGCCAAGATTTTTTGGGCCCTGGCACTTATTTTTTTACAAATTAAGCACTGTGTGTCGTCTTGCTTCCAAGTCGAGCACGTTGCCACTGAGCTATCCTCCTGAGACAAATTGCAAAACAACACTCTCTAATGCAATATTGCTTAAGTCCATCTGCAGGACTCTGTTCAAAATCGAAGGAGATTCACAATAACCTTGAGGCAGCCTTGTGCTTTTCAGACAAACTTGTCTCAACGTAAACAATGTCAAATCTTGTGAGTCTTTGTGCAATAGGATTGAGAAAAATGAATTTTTCAAGTAAATCACTGTGAAGTACCTTGCTTCATCAGGTATATTACATAGAATTGTGGACGGGTTCGGGACTAGAAGGAACTCGGCCTCAACTATCTGGTTTATTGGGAAAAGATCTTGTATTAAACGCCAAGACCCTCCTTTTAATTTTTTAATCAGATGAACCAAAGTATTGAATGATGACTCTGACATCACTAAGATGCCCTGCTCCATCATTGCAGAAATCGTCTTAAAAGTCCCTTCATCTGCCTCCCTAGACATGGGATACTGTCCTGCTTTTGGTAATATTGCTCCTGGTTTCAATTTAATCTTCACTTCTCTGACTCCTTTCAGTAAGCCTACGTCATAAGGGCCTGTAGTCCACACTGAGACAGGCACCTTTGCCATGTCATCATCAAATTATTCAGGACGTGTTTGTGCCAGCATCATTCTCTGAGGCACCTCTCTTTATCATTTTCCTCCAATAAATGAGAATAACCTCAACTGTCATATCATCTTCACCTATTTGCTCTTCAAATAGATCGTCATCAGTGACGTCAGTCAATCTGTAACTTTCACCTATGGCGATTACTGCGTGCCATTGTCTGCCTTCATCATCACAACCATCAAGCAAAGCCATCTCTCTTCGCAACTATGGCTGCTTGTATTGTCAAGGGAAACACTTGTCCCTTTTCCTCATGCATAGGTATTCTTGGCCTGAACAGAAACTCATCTGGGGTTCTCATTGTTTTGCCTGCAAGGCCTGGTAGCCATGACATTAATATATGCACCCCATAAACGAATATTCTGGGTTCTAGTGGGATATCTCTCATAGCCTTTTGTCCTGCATATGCTCTAATAATTTCACACACGTTCAAATAATGCATTCCTGGAGTTGAACATACTATGCCCGTTTCCGTGAACGAGATTGTCATGTTTAACTTTGTCATTAGTTCTCGTCCCAATAAATTCACCGGTGTCTGCCTTGAATATAGCAGTGGTATGTTCATGTCACATTCTCCTATGGAAACTGGAAGTTCTTTCGTAAAAGGAACATGACTTGTCACTCCTGTGAAGCCCTGAATATTTATGGCATCGCCGGACAAAGAAAACTTGCCTTCACGTATACATGAGCGTGTCGCACAGGTGTCAACTAAGAAAGAATATTCCTTATCCGCTATACAGACATCTACCCTTGGTTCCTTGTGAGGGTTGAGTGTCACTGATAGGATAGAACACATCAGGTCTCCCAGTGAGCTGTCCTAGTCCATATATAATCTTGTCACATTCTGAGTGAATGGATTTCCCCTGTCACTCGTGGCATCTCCTATTCCAGAATTCAGTACCTGACCTGTGCCTGTTGTTTGTAACAGTTGCATTGGCGATTGTTGAGACTGTCCATGTGGAAAATGTGTCACCTTCTGCTGTGGTTGCAAGCTTTGCTGTACTCCCGGTGCTTGCTGCTGCTCTGTGTGATTCTGTGCAAACACATTTCCACTCTGCTGCAAGAACGCAGATGGATTCACCTTCCCTCCTCTTCTGAATTGGTCATTTTGCACTATTCATTGACTTCTGCACCTGCGTGCTAGATACCCTGTCATCCCACACATCCAACATGTTGGCTGTGGTCTGATTATTTGCCAATTTTGCATATCCTGGTTTACGCTCTACATATTTTGAAAACCTCCCTGATTACTCTGAAAACCTCCCTGATTACTCTGCCATCCTCTTCCTCGAAAGCCTCTTGCCCTTGGGTAAAGCCTGTTATTGCTTTGATCAAACTACCTTTGATTATTGATCTGCTGTGTGTTTTATCCATCTTTGTTAGTTATCATTGCCCTCTCAATGGCATAATTTGATCATTTTGTCTGCACTAATTTAGCCTCTTCACCTTTTCTTGCAGTATCCTTTTTGCGATTCTTCTCTTGCAGCAATCTGCAATAATGCCAATGGTCAACTGTATTTCAGACCATGGCTTAACCTCAATCCCTACCATTTTTTTGAGCTGCTTCTGTACCTGTTCTGGCAGCCCCTGGCATAATATATGGTAAAGCATGGGTATAGATTTCTCCCAGGATTCGTGAGTTTCCAATACCCAGGCATCTTGGAAATTCTCAATGTAAAGCAATGGATCACCTGACTCCTTCATTTTATGTGTCATTATATCTCCCATATCAGAAGTGTCTGGGTATAGCACTCAAAGCGCTTTCCATACCGTGGTTCTGCATTATTAAACGGCGCTCCATCATGTGCAGTATTAACTGCAGTCACACCAGGCACGTAACGTGTACGTTGCCACACAACGCCAGCTCTATCACCAAGTATGGCGATTAAAAGACCCTTAATATCCCCTATAGCTAACGTGTTCCCTCCCGTCATTTTTTCTAACTCATGTATCCATTTTCCGTCTCCCAATGTCAACACTGGGAGCTTATGTTTCAGGTTTTCACTATCCTTATGTGACCAAGGTATATATTGTGGCCTCGTTCCTCCTTGTTATAGTAAAGGGAACTGTAACACATGACACTCCTTTTCCTCTCTCATCATTTTTCTGTCCACCGCACGGTAATATTCCTGCATCGCTGTCTACCTGGCAATGTCCTTAATCTGCTCACATAGGGTGGTGGAGACACCCCTCTCCGACCGTATGATATTTCTTAATGCCGATCTGATTGCATGGCTAACTCTGATGTCTCAAGTGCAGACCTACTAGAATCCGACCATCTTATTCCCTTTCCCCAAGAGAAACGTTTTTCACATCTTCTCGCAACTTCTCTTTCTTCACATTCTTCTCTTTCTACGTCCGATATTGTCTGTGCCCAACTCGTGCAACTTCTCTCATCCTCCTCATTTCTATTTAAAGTCAGCCTATGTAGGGGCAGCTCTCTAGGTCTGCTACTTCGGGAGGTGTCCTCAGTATTATACAGCTGGGTGCTCTCAAAACGCTCATCCTCTCCTCTCCCTTTGGGTACTTTTTCTAGTCCCATCTCATCATATATTCTATCGATCATCTCTCTGATGCTTCTAGTGTCGAAGTCATCTTCTATATTTGCCCTAGACGTGCATGGTACTGAATCGTACTCAGGAAATAATTCTTCTATATCTTCCCAGTCTACTACTGGATCATGTTTTTTAACCTCTATTTCCAGATATTGGAGATCCTGTCCTCTCTGTCTTCGCTTACGTTCTATGTCATCATCAAACTCTCTACGCTCCCTCGCTTCCTCTCTGACCCTGTCTTCTTCTTGCTTCCTCGTATCTCTTCGTTCATTTGCCCTTTGTATTTCCTCATCACTTTATCTTTTTATTCTCTTCTCCCGTATCTTTTGTTCTTCTGTTTCTATTCTCCTTGGTTCTATTCTATCTCGATCATCAGCTGTTCTCTGCTTATGATAGCGTGTTCTTTGTTCTTCTGCCTTTTCCTTTTTTCTGACCTGCTCTTCACGGTATAACTGTTCTTGTTTTTGCCTATCTTTTTTCCTAGCCCCTTTGTCTCTTATTCGTGTTTCCTTTTCCTTCTCTTTCCTTTCTAATTCATCTTGTTCTCCCCTTTGTCTCACATTCTCAATGCCTTTACCATCGAGTTTCAATAAAATCTGACCTCCTATCCATTCATTCTGTGCGAATGCCATCTCATCAGTCCTATCCTCATCTCACTGCTCTTTACAACTAATCCAGAACAGGACTGAGAGACTTGTCCTTGGCCTCAAGCCCTGGGATCGTATCTCTCCAGCTCTGAAATCACTTCATTGGCTCCCTGTGGTTGCAAGGATTACATTTAAAACCCTTTGCATTGTCCACAAGGCACTCTGGGGCCTGTGTCCTAATTACCTTCAACTATCTCTCCGTAAATACCTCCCCTCTAAAGCCCTTCGCTCCTCTACCTCCAACTCCCTCAGGGTCAGTCGTTTCTCAAAAAAGAAATAAGCTGGTGGTAGAGCATTGTCTTCTGGGGGGGCCTCCCTCTGGAACTGCCTACCTGCCACCTTGAAACTTGAGGAAAACCATCTACGGTTCCGGAAGCTCCTCAAGACTTTCCTCTTCGCCTCTGCCTCTGCCCCTCTTCTCCCCTGCTGATCTGCTTTCTCTCTCAGCAATTCTGCACCTGGCCACCCTCTGCCCATCGGGTTCAGGTACCTGCTCACCCTGCCACCCTCCTGCACTGCCCCTGGCCACCTGTTGCACTGGGGCCTGTATCTGTACCCATACAGCCCCCCCACTCTTTGTCTGCACTGATCAGATACTCACTATCTGACTAACCTTGCACTTGGCCCTCATAGGCTGCACTACCACTGTTATGGATCACTGTATTTATTTATTTACTTATTATTTATATTGTCCTCTCTTATGCTCTATACTTTCCAATTTCTCCCTCCTCAGATGCACTTTCCCCCTTTTCCCTACCTCATGCACTTGCGCGTTCTCAATGTCGCTGGGCCTAATAAGATTGTTGTGTTTGTTTCTCTCCACTGTTCCCCTCCCTTTGCCTGGTCGCGCTCTGAAACACCTGTGTATAAGCATGATATAAATAAATTATCATATCATATCATATCTCCTTTCCAACTCTTTCCTTCTCTTCCCGGATCTAGAGATGTACTTGCTTGTGTCTGGTCTCCTTTTTCTTTTTCGCGTCTCTCCTTGCCCTTCGGGACTTCGGAGGTAATATCTATTGCTCTGTCTTTCTCTGGGCTTTCGTCACTACGTTGCGTAGGCAACTCATATGATGGGTTGCTATATCCCGTGGCTACTTTAAGTTCCCTCAACAGGTATAATCCTTCTTCTTTACTAGCTTCGCTTTTTGTTTCAGACGGGGCGGGTGGCGCAGAAGGCTCTTTACCCCCCTCTGTGCATATATTCAGTATCCAATCTAATGGTGGCTTCTCTTCCTTTTCCCCATGGTACATTTTCCGAAGCTCTAAACTAGCTAGGCGTTTGTCTAACTTTGTGCCAGTATATGTGGCGTGCAAATATGTCGTCATGTCCTGCAGGACCGTTTTAGATAGCGATCCGCCTTCTGGCCATGGTATAAACATTGTGTTTGCGGTCCCTTTAACCCATTCTGCACTGTACTGTTTAAGCTTGGGTGCATGCTTCGGCAGCTGTTTGCACAAGTGTATCAATGGGGTAATGTCTTCCATGCTTAACCTGTTTATCCTCTCCGTATATATAACACTTTGTTATGTTTTACGTTTCACAAACAAGATCAACAATATGAGCGAGCACCAATCGTCGCAAGCTCCAATCCCGTTTTTTTTCAACAATAATTTCACTTTTGCTTTTGTTAACTACAACCATCAATCCATGCCATGCAACATTTTATCATTACAATCGTGCAATTTTCATGCTATTTAAAAAAAGTTTTTTACCTTATGACATCATAGATCTACTAAAACACATAAAACAGACAGACAAACTCCAGCCGACCACACACATGTCATTCCATCTGCTTCCTCAGATGCATCCTGCCCCTAATTTGTATTCTGACCAGAATTTAACCCATTTCTTTCAGATCGTCTTTAATCAATCTGGTCGTCTATGTCATCCTATCAATTCAGGACTTTAAATGAAGACTTCTTCTAGCGCTCTTTAAAACCTAGGTATTTGGGCGTGTACGCTTATCTCGGTCACTCCAGGTTTCTCTCTATATTGCTCGGCCACCCTCGAGTCAATATTTCCCCCTTTTTTATACATTATACTCTTACTCTGACGTTATTTTTGTCCCACCTCCCTCCGTTACCTTCCCTTTACTTGTTCTTAAGGCATGCAACTTTTTGCAGAAGCATTCAGTCTTTTTCACTCACTGTTCGCATGTTTTTCCTCTCCGGACTCTCGGGTTCACTGCCTTCGTTACCGCCTTTCCGTGCCGCTCGTTCGATCAGCTGCTCGTAGATGTGGGAAGGGGTTGTTGGGGGAAAGCAGAGGTCCCTTCACACCTAACCTGCAGGGTTTTCAATTAAACTAACCACTATTCCCCCTTTTCCCCTACACCTAACCCATCCTATTTTTTAGGATTCTCTGATGTCCCAACTCCCCGCCCTCTTTCTACACAAACACTGGTCCAAGGAAGAGGGTGACTGAGAGTAACAAGGCTAACTCTTACACATCTCATGGGACATGTCCCGCTAATCAGGTTAGGCAAAGACAGACACTTGACTTTAAGAACATACATCTGATACCAATTAGCTGTCCTCACACGGATAAAAGGTGGATCATAGAGACACACTTTGAGCAAGGTGGAGCACGAGTAAGATCAGAACTTCTGGGGGGAAAGGCAAACCTACTGGAGCAGAGCGAGGGACCAAGGGACGAGAGCTGAGAGTCGAGGACCCCAGTAGTTCCCTGCAGGAGGTTGTTGCCTCTAAAATGCCATGAAAGACATGTGGAGAATGCCAAATCCTAATCAAAAAGGCTGCATTATGTTTCAAGGGTGCCAGCGACCCTCCCGGGTGAACGGCAGAGTTGGGGAGGCGAGGCCAGGCATGTGGTACTAACCTTAACACGTAAATTGAAATAGTGTACAGACAAGAAAGAATTGCACACAGCCGGTGAGTTGGCAAGCACTATGAAAGACAGGTGTGTGGTAATGAAGGATTGAAGTGACCACATTATATTGCACTAGTGAAGGCTGCAAGCATGTGGATGAGACACGTAGAAAGGCAGACCTGTGAATGAACTTTGAAGCAAGGATATCTGTCGAAACAGTGATACAGAGTAATGGAGTGGTCTGGCAAAGGAAAGTAGCCTCCTCGAAAGTCTCAGTGAAAGGTGAAATGTTTGTAGCGATAAAGCGAATGAACTGTAAAAGCAAAGTGATCAAAATTAACCCAGAGAAAAAGGGAGAGTAAAAAGGTGAACGTTGAACTTCGAGTCAAAGTGGTCCTGTGAAGGTCTGTAGAGAAAGACACGCACATTTGAAAGTCTTTGACATCAGGAAACGGTCCGAGCCTGACAGAGGGAGACTAGAAGTGTAAAACGTTAGGGGAAGGGAACCCCTAACGGATGTGAATTATGCTTGGGGCAGCGAGCCCCTGCAAGTGTTGTTGAACATTTATTTTGTAAGGTCTGAGCCTGGAGGAGGGGGGCCGGCTTGAACTTTTTGGTTGATTTGTGAATTTAAAGCTGGAAAGAGAGTCTTTAACGTGGAAGGCCAGCTGGGCCTCGATCCACGTTTTGAACTGCCTTGGGTTAAGAACCTGAGCCAGAGTGTGTCATCCTTCCTACGGGGACCTCCTTACTCCGTGCTGTCTAACGTGGAAAAAAGAGCTGACTCACCCACATTTATTCTTTATATTTGAACACATTACATACACATTCTCCTTTACACACTTTTGTACAAGTGATAGGATAGGCATTACGTTTTGGTTTGTGTAGGCCATTTTTATTTGACAGACTCAACTGGGATGCGTTATTTATTATTTGATGGTTGACACTACTCCCATCCTAGTTATAAGGCAAGGTAGGAGTTTTTCCAACCCCCAAAACTTTAATAAAGGTTTCACAAATTCTACCTTTTTGTGTCAGTGACATACTTGTGATACCATACCTCATCTACATAAGTCATTTCTGCTATGAACGAATATGCGCAATATTGACACCAGCTCCTTGGATTTAGGGACTTTAGCCTCAACTTTGGTGATGGTGGCTGAATTGTTGGCTCCTCTTAAAAATTGTAAACCAAGAGCCAATCCGTCTGAGCCTTGATTTTCTGATGATTTACGTGCTCTTGGTTTTGAACACCCTGCTCTTCGGCCTCTTCAGCAAACCTCTTCAGCTTATCATGAAGCTATTTGTACTGCCAAACGTGCTTATTTTTCATCACACATAGAGGCATCTATTAATCATTCTAAAGAATTGTTTAAGATGGTGCGTATGTTCAAGAGCCTTGGAATCTTCCTAGACTCTTCCCTGTCTATGACACGACAGGTCAGTGCTATTGCCTCCACCTCCACTCACACCACTAAACTAATAACTGCCATTAAACCTTTTCTATCCAACCAAAACTGTCTCTCCATCGCTCGAGCCAATATTGGAGCTAAATAAGACTATTGCAATGCCCTCCTAGCAGGCACCTCAGCCAAAAATCTAAATAGGTTCCAAATAGTCCAAAATAACGCGCTCAGAGCAGCTCTTAGTATCGTCAAAAGAGGTCACATCACGCAGGCCAGACGGTCCGCCTACTGGCTCCCTGTAAAAGAGAGGATCACATTCAAGACCCTCACCATAATGCATAAATGTTTAAGCCTCTGCTCCGCCCTACCTATCAGAAACTATCACCAGAGATTCCTCTTTGCATCCTAAGAGAAGCCATTACGCCAACCAACTATGCATCCCACCCCTCAAACTCAAAAGAGCCAAAGCAGGAGGGATTGGTTTTCACCACCTAGCTCCCAAGCTCTGGAACGCCCTACCGAACTCCCTCAGGACTGAGACCGCCGTCACTGCATTCCGCAAAGGCCTCAAAACCAAACTCTTTAACTAACACACACCCCCTCATTCCACCTTTCCCTTCCCCCTCTGCACTCTGCATACATCTGCACTTCCTTGTAACCATGTAGGACTATTCTGCCTCACGATCTTGCAACTAAGTTTTTTATCTGTAACAAGCAAGGATTTCTCTTGTCTGTAACAGCTCCACAATGCTCCTGGGCTGATGCACGCTTTGTAAATGTTAATTAATAAATTAAAATAAATAAATGTTATCTTCGGTTCCATTTGACTCTCTTCCTTCATCTCACCGTCTTTTTGACTCCTTGTCCTCCTATTTTGTGGAGAAGATTGATAAAATCTGTGCTGGTACCCATTCCTCTGGACCTCGGTCGTTATCTCTCTGACGAATCAACTTCCGGGGCAGCAGTGGTCCGGGGATGAATATCGCTTTCTAAACCATCCATCCGCCCCAACTCTTCTAGTAAACCAAAAGGCATCCAAACAGATTGGAACACAAGTAAGTAATAAACCTCCTTGTCCAATTTTGGTAATGTGGACGGAACAGCGGGTTTATCTCTGCAAGGCCTTGGATGGTTGGTTAGTTAAAACACAGCAAAAATGTAATTATCACCCAATGATAAAAGGGACTGTCCAGTCAAGTTGTATACAAATATCTACTTTATTATTACTACAACAGACAGTTCTAGCACACTACAAAATACAAGTGTCCTCCTTGCATGCAGTAGGCTGCACTTCAACGTAGAGAGTTTCAAGTGTCCTCCTTGCATGCAGTAGGTTGCACTTTAATGCGGTCATGCAAGGTTGCATTCGCTCACTGCGCGGGTCCCAAGGCGTTTCTGGCTTTGGAGGTGGTTAAGGGTTTTTCCAGACAGTGATGGTGAAAGGAAGGATGGAATTGTAAACCCGATGAGGAAGAACGCGGCATCTCCAACTCAGTATTCACAGCACACACCCTATTGATCCACCCAGGAAACCTCCTTCGCTTTGAGTCAGTACATACAGCAATTATTGCATGGAATGACCACAAGCCTTCATCGCTACAAGAAAGCAGGGCCTTCCGGGGACGCTGGGATTGCTCGAGGGGGGAAATCACGTAACACAAGCACGTCGGATCTGAAGGCCGGCCCTCCCAGTCCTGCCATGCTCCATTAACCCCGGCTTGTATTGATTTGAAGGAAATCGTGTGCATTTTGCATTACAGAAACCCACTGCTCCCTCAGCCGCTGGAGCCGGGGCAGCCTGATGCCGGAAGTGTGTGCCTGCACTGTGGTGTGGCGCAGGCTCAATTACAGAGGTAGCCCCAACCCTCTCACTGCAGAGGACACCCCCATGTTGCCTAGAATGTATTCACATCGATTCTTTGCGCTTATTCTCTGAAGAATATTGATTTCTGTTCAGGCCAAGTAACAGAGAACACAAGTGCCGGAGAGGCGTGAAAATCGCCTTATTTAAAGATGCAATTTTCGGAGGAAAGCAGCACCCTTTGAATGCAAGGATCATTGATAGCCGCTGCTGCGAGCGATGCAAGAAGCACGACGCGCTCAGCATGCTTGCCTCTCATGTGTTCCCTCTGAGGCCGCCACCAGCCAAGATCTGAACATCGGAGGAGTTTTAGACAACCTTCCCTCAGGCTAGTATAGATGCTAGGACATGATATGACGAGGAGGCCTGATCTCCGGTGCAATGCATTTGCCTGTCAGGTGAATGTGGTTTATTCCAGAAATAAACAGGATTCCTTTATTTCTGCAGTGGGAAATGAAAAAGCACAAGCTTTGTCTCGGGAGGATATCTCAGGGGCAACGCTCGCCTTGGAAGCAAGACAACACGGAACACCACAGGTTCGATCTCCAGCTCCGTGCTTAGAAACTTCTGGGTATTAAGCGTGTTATAAATAACCTATCCTATCATATCACATCATATCAAGCATTTCAGTTGTCTTTTCCAAAGGACCAAAGATCTTCTGGCGGCAAATCTTAGATCCAAGTCTCATTAGAGGTGATTCACCCCTTGTTAGTGCTCAAAGCTAACTGATCCCAGCCCATTTAGTTGGCAACACTACAACCTGCTATTAGCAGAATGTTGATGTCTGGTTATACACGAAGATTGTGTATTACTATAACTAACATAAAATGCATTATTATGCTTCATGGCTGAGTAAAGTTGCGGCCCAGTGGCTACGTTGCTGATTTTGAAGCCGTGATCCGTGGATTCCTAATGCATTCTCTGATGTTTGTTTTCATTGAACGGGTCTGGGAAAATCCCAATCGTAAGGTTGAGACTATGGTCCTCCCTTATGCCACAAATATCCCCTCTCTTTTAAACAAGCAGGTAAGGAGCACCTGGTGTGTCAAATCAACTTCTGTGGCACCAATGGCCCAGGGGTGAATATCGGTTTCTAAACCATCAATCAGCCCCACACCTCTTGTACACCAGAAGGGATCTGCACAGATTGGAAACACAAACACATTATAAACCTCCTTGTCCAATTTTGGTAACGCGGACGGAATGGCAGGCTTATCTCCAAAAGGTTGTGGATCATTAGTGAGTTGCAACACAGAGAAAATACAATTATTAACCAATGATAAAAGGGACTGTACAGTCAAGGCTGTATACAAATATCTACTTTATGATTATCAGAACAGACAGTTCTAACAAACTATCAAATACAACCCACCCTGTAAAAGAATGCAAAGGACAGACAGTTTCAAAGAAGGAAAAGGGATATGATATGATATGGTATTTATAACACACCTATACACAAGTGTTTTGAGGCGCGACGAGGCAAGGGAGGGGGAACAGAGGGAAGACAAAAAACGATCTTACTAGGCCAGGTGTCATTCAGATCGCGCAAGTGCATGGGAAGGGGAAAAGGAATAGTGCGAAGGGGAAGGGAGGGGGGAAAGTGCAGTACATGGGAGAGGGGAAAGTACAGTACATGGGAGAGGGGAAAGTGCAGTACACGGGATAGTACAATATTAGGATAAATAACGGCCGGATGGTGGCAAGTGCAAGGTAAGAACAGACATAAGTGCTGGTGGGAGACTGTAAGGATAAAGAATACAGTCCCCAAGTGCAAGGGTTGCCAGGGAGGCAGTGCAGGTGTGCAAATGGCGGGGCCTGGGCCCAAGGTCACAAAAGGTGGCCAGGTAGCCAGTGCAGTTTCAGCCAGGAATTTAGCAGGGGAGAAGGGGAGAAAAAGCAGAAGCAAAGAGCAAGGTTTTGAGGTGCTTCCGGAACCGGAGATGGTTCTCCTCAAGTTTCAGGGAGGCAGGAAGGCTGTTCCAGAGGGAGGCCCCTGCAGAGGAGAGCGATCTACCACCAACTTGTTGCTTGGAGAAGCGACGGACCCTAAGGGAGTTGGAGGCGGATGAGCGAAGAGCTCGAGAGGGAAGATATTTGGGAAGAGAGAGTTGAAGGTATTACAGCCCCAAGCCCCAGAAGGCATTGTGGACGATGCAAAGGGTTTTGAACTTAATCCTTGCAGCCACTGGGAGCCAGTGCAGAGATTTCAGTCCTGGAGAGATACGATCCCTGGGATTGAGGCCAAGGACAAGTCTTGCAGTCCTGTTCTGGATAGGTTGCAGAGGGCGGAGAGTAGAGGCAGGCAGATTTAGATAGAGGCTGTTGCAATAGTCCAGCCTAGAGAGAACCAGGGCTCTGGAGACTGTGAGCTTCTGGGGGAAGCAGAGGAGGGGAAGAATACCTCTGAGGAGGTGTAGCTGGTAGTGTGACTTCTTGGTGACATCAGAGATGTGAGGGGAGAAGGAGAGTGTGGAGTCGAAGATGATCCCGAGGTTTTTAGTCTTGCAGGTGGGAGCAGGAAGAGGGCCAAGAGAGGCCGGCCAGAGAGCTGTAGGGAAGGAGGGAGTGGGAGTGCCAATGAGTAAAATTTCAGTCTTACTGGGATTAAGGCAGAGGTCATTAGCAGCACACCACTCCTGGATAGCAGGCAGACAGTCAGAGATGAGAGAAGGAGAGGAGGAGGCCGAGGGTAGCCTGGAAATGAGCTGAGTATCATCTGCATAGCACTGAAAGTTGGGGCAGAGAGCAGCGATGCACTCTGGATACTGACAGGAGGGTAGTCGGTAAAGTAATGAATCACAATCTTTTGTGGATACTTGGTTTCAACACAAAGGGTTCAATGGGTCATAGAATGTCAGTATGGGGCTTTGGGGAAGGACCAGAGGGACAGAGCCACACAGTACCTTGTGCTATAGATGTTCTTGGTGCGCAACAGGATTGAGTTGGTATCAGGGCACTTGGCAGATCCTGTTACAGGGTTCCAGATGAGAGACAGCTGCAGGCATCAGGAAGCAGGTAGTTTGGAGAGCGAGGCTGGATGGACGGCTGCAGGCTAGCCTACACAGCGGGTCAGGGTCAGGAAGCATTGTCTGAGTGCTGGTCGGCGGGTCTGATGCACTGGTCGTGGCGACTCAGATGGTGTTAGCGACTGCAGCATAACAACAGTCAGCAGTGAAGTCGATTGCAGCTTTAGGGACTCGACTGCACAAGGTCATAACCAGGGTGCATTGCAACAGAAAAGGTAAAGGGATTAAAACATGTAATACTAAGTCCCATCCTTCTTCCTGTCTGTTGTAGATCAAAGGGTCTCTCTTGTTAATGCAGCTCTCTGTGGTTCCTGATTAAAGCGGCAGGTCTCCCTTGAAGCTGCACCGAGAACAGACTTTCTGTCTCCTGCAAACCACATTCTCGTACCTTCTGAATGGTGTTCCCCTGTGGGGGCTGCCTAATGTAAACACATAGTCTCAGACATGATAGGTCACTGCGCTTGATACTGAGGGCGAGAGCTGGTATCAAGTTGATACAAAGCAAATGAAATGGGTGTTGGGGGTTTCTGTCGCCTTTGTTTAGCCTCTGCATCAAGGACCCATCTGGGCCTGTTTGAATTAAACTTTGATTATTATGCAAAGCTTCCAGCAGAAGCAGAGCCTAAACAAAGGGACAGGGCAGATCCATGGAGCCTTTGTTAGTTAATTAGGTTGGCCATGGCAGGAAGAAAAGTTTGCCCTCCCATTCTGAGATTCCTTGATGTACTCTTGGCTGTCATATCTCAACTAAATATGAGAGGTGGGGCTGCGCCTGTAGGCTCTGTCCACCCAGAGTACACAGATGTATGTGTTTGTCATGCGGTGAGCATAGGAAAATGTGTGCGGATTAGCCCTACACATTTTCCGGAGGGCCACCTACCATCATTCAAATTCTTTTAAAATTTCAAAATATCTGGGCTAGAAGATGGTCGAATTCCTCACTTCTGGGTCTCTACCAAAAGATCAGAACATGACCACTGAAGGTGCCCTGCCTGCGTTCTGCCAAGCTAAAGGTAGCCCAGGAGCCCTTTATAGGTGCCAGCGTTGAGGCTGGTCATCTCAGCTGTTGGAAGTGGTCAAAAACAAATTCTGGAATTCTTCAATCCCGATCCCTCAGTGCTCCTATTATCTTAACTTAGGAGGAGCCGGGCACAAGAAGCATCAGGCGTGGGTAAGGATGAAACGGCTGCTCCTGTTTTTAGGATTTGGGCCACGGCTGATCCCTCAATTAATAGGACATATCTGGCTGAGGTAACGGGGTTGGTGGGGGCAGAATACCTTCCACACAGGACACCTTTAAAGATGTGTTGACCAGATGTTGCCAAAAGACCTCTGGGACTACACAGCCTGTACTGACCACTGGAACCCTTTGGTGGGGGGGCTACTGGAGAATGGTGGACGGTGATACCCTCTGTAGGGCATGTACCAGCCATAGGTTGTTTCTTCATATATCACTCATCTCAATCATACCCCCCAGGCAGTAAACAGTCCTCCCCGTCAAGCTAGAAATGCAAACCCTAAACTTCAAATGTGGGCTGTTTTGGGGGCAGTGGCTAGGATGGGGGCTAAGAGAACATCTGCACAGTTGGTTAAATGAAAACACATGTTCTTTACCTTTGCCCCGAATACATATTCCTTGGGATCAGGCAATTATTGTTGTGGTTTTAGGGTGCTAAAAGTCTGTGGCAGCCACTGATTTGGGCCCACTACACAGACTCCCCAATAGTCGTTTTGGCAGAGATAAACCGTTTGGTGGAGCAGTGAGAATGCCTGGCTGTCCTTGTAGAGGCTGCAGCACACATTTTGTATTCTCTTCCCCGGTTCATACCGCAGAAGGGTACTGCTATATGTATTTCCTTGAGCCATGTAGATGCCTCTTCGCTAGAAAAAATATTACACTATATCCAATGTAATCCATAAAATACACAACACAATTCATGAATCATATTTCCTAAAGCCACACATTACCATATAATACGAACATACATATAAAACAAACAGAAAGAAGAGTAAAGTTTCTGACAGCAAACACTAACACAAAATGACAACCATTGACAACACCCTTTTCTCACGACACCTCATGCACAGAGCCAGGCTTCAGGCAATGATTTCTAAAAAAGTATCCAGAACGGGTGCCATTTTCCTTCTTGGATCCTGAATTTAAAGAAAACCTGTGTTTAATGTGGTGAACTTTGAGATTCGGATACCCAGGGCTGAGTGTTGGTTTTAGATTCGGATACCCAGGGCTGAGTGTTGGTTTGAGATTCGGATACCCAGGGCTGAGTGTTGGTTTGAGATTCGGATACCCAGGGCTGGGTGTTGGTTTGAGATTCGGATACCCAGGCCTGGGTGTTGGTTTGAGATTCAGATACCCTGGGCTGGGTGTTGGTTTGAGATTCAGTTAACCAGGCCTAGGTGTTGGTTTGAGATTCGGATACCCTGGGCTGGGTGTTGGTTTGAGATTCAGATAACCAGGCCTGGGTGTTGGTTTGAGATTCGGATACCCAGGGCTGGATGTTGGTTTGAGATTCGGATAACCAGGCCTGGGTGTTAGTTTGAGATTCGGATAACCAGGCCTGGGTGTTGGTTTGAGATTCGGATACCCAGGGCTGGATGTTGGTTTGAGATTCGGATACCCAGCACTGGGTGTTAGTTTGAGATTCGGATACCCAGGGCTGGGTGTTGGTTTGAGATTCGGATACCCTGGGCTGGGTGTTGGTTTGAGATTCAGATAACCAGGGCTGGGTGTTGGTTTGAGATTCGGATGCCCAGGCCTGGGTGTTGGTTTGAGATTTGGATGCCCAGGCCTGGGTGTTGGTTTGAGATTCGGATGCCCAGGCCTGGGTGTTGGTTTGAGATTCGGATAACCAGGCCAGGGTGTTGGTTTCCAGGTGCAGGTTGTAAGCGGGATTACTTTGCCAGCAGCTATCTATGCCTACTTTATATCTTTCCCCAGGGGCTGACAGAAAGGGCATTATATTCAAATAAATGAGAAGCAAGTGTAAGTGGAATCTCCCTAGAGTGTCACCCCAATTACCTGACACCTTGCATAAGCCAGAATCAGGTGACCACCTGCCCATTTCTCATTGTACAATTCCACCCTCTTGTGATTTGAGCAGATCGAGTTTGTGAAGCTTTACTGGTGACCAGTAGTACTGGGCGAGAATCTTTGATGATTCATCAATTCCTCACACGTTTTATGTTTTTTTGATCTTGCAAACTTTTCCAGAGATTCGTCCAGGAGAGTTGGGGGGGTGAGGGGAGAGGGCATGGAGGGGTGGCTGTGGGGGGTGGGGGATGGGGGTTTTAAATTAGCGCTCTGCAAGAAGAGTGAAGGAGGGTGGGGCAAGGGGGTCAGGATGCTCCCATCACTGAAAGGGCATTATAACATGCTCCACTGCCTTCCGGGGGGGCCTGACTCACGCTTGCACAGTGGGGCGTGTTCAACTTTGTTTCTATTTCATTCTTAGGCAAAACAAAAGGAGTGATGGCTGGAAGGTTTAGAATTAATCATAACATCTGGCGTTGCTCTGGGCAACCCTCCAAACCATCGTTCTTCACCTGCCAAGCCACTGCAGAAGGGGAAAGACCATATGCAAATCAGGCTGGGTCTGACACTACAAATTACAAACATCCTTTCTTGTGCTGCTTGGGGAGGCAGTGGGGGGCATGGGGTACGTTTAGTAGCTGCGTATGAGCTATAGTGTATCCCCAAAAAGGACCTGCACACCTTTGCGGAAAAACACATCCTTGGCTCTGTGTCTCATGAATGGTTGTACGACACTTTTCTAGAGAAGGAGCGTGTGGCCAGCCTTAGTGACCAGTGTCTGTTGACTTATTGATTTATTGATTGTTTGCTTGTCAGGCGCTTATACTGGAAATAAATGCTGTGTCAAAGCTCCCACAGGGCAGCACGGAGGGACCATGGGATAGCAGAACAATTAAATACAAGAAATACAGAGGGGAAGGGATGGACAAACCTACTATGCCCTGTGAGTATTCAGAACATGCAAGTGCAGGAAGGAAGAGGGCAGTGGGATAGCTGGTCTGGTGTTCATACTCGAGGGTGAGCCACAGATGCAGTGCAAGGTATGATAAGTGCTATGCGGCCAGGTGCCGCATTGGGTGGAACGTTTGAATCTCCAGTGCGGAGGGTGTGCCAAGGCATGTGCTGAGGAAGACCGATGCTGGGGAGATTGGGTGTGAATGGTCAAAGGGACAGGGGATGCATAAGGGTACAAGACACCAATAACAGCAACTGTGGGATTAGCAGAGGAAGGAAGAAGGAGAGGAGGAGGAAAAGAGGAGAGTCTTGAGGTGTTTTTGGAACTTCAAAAGGTCCTGATCAAGACGCAGCGGGAGGGGAAGCTGGTCAAGAGGAGGAATCGAGCTGAGGAAAGCGCGCGGCCGCCTGCTCTCTGTTTGGTGAAACGCTTTACAGACAGGGAGTTGGTGCCAGAGGAGCGTAGGGGTCTAGAAGGAGAGGATTTAGTGAGAGAGAATTGCAAATAGTGTGGTTCCCGGCCCTAGACAGCCTTGTGGATGATGCAGAGGGATTTGAATTTGATCCGTGCAGCAGCTGGGAGCCGGTCGAGGCCTTTTAGGGCAGGAGAGATGCAGCCCCTGGGCTTGAGCCCCAGGATAAGTCGTGCTACTCTCTTCTGGATTAAAGGTAGGTTCAGGAGGAGGCTGCTGTAATAGTCAAGCCTGGAGAGAACCAGGGCTTGGGAAACATTGAGCTTCTGGGGAAAGTGAGAAAAGGGAGAATTCCTTTGAGAAGGAAGAGTTGGAAGTGGGATTATCATGTGTTGGGATAATATCCCCTCCTTGTCATGTCACTATATAGCATTGGCAGGTAAATGAGAAATGACCATATGTCAATGAGCAGATATATGTAGTTGGCACCTACGGGCAAATGGGCATCGTGTCTCTTCAAATGGCCATAAAGCAACTTCTTGGAAAAGTTCACTTTAGGTAGATTCTGCAGGAGGATCACAGCTTCAGAATAGATCCACCGGCCATCGAGCACCTGGGCTGCATCGATCTCCACATTTCAGCCGCTCTGGCACCAGACCAGAACCTAATCTCTGAAAAGGAAGACACTTGCCCCATACCTCGGATGCAGACATTGTGATGGTCCACGGCACCCTTCTGTCGACTGTCTGAAAATAACATCGCTTTGCACGACACCCCAGAGCGGGATGGGGTACAAAACAATGTTATTTTCAGACAGGGGCATGGTGCTGTATGCATTGTGTGCAGCCCAGAATAAACCAGTGGCCATTCACAGCACAGAAGACATCTGTGTCACGCAACTTTACACATGATCTATGTTAAAAACTTGAAGCTATGGCCCTCATTAAGGGTTTAGTGGTAATTCCAGTGCAATCACTGCCGAACTTGTTTACCCTTTCTGCTGCACGGTCTGCAGATTTACTGCAGAATTTAGAGTCTGGGTAAAAAGGGGATAACCCCTACTTTTCTGAGGTCATAGGATTCAGGAGATTTTGTCAGATTTACCATAAGTATTCATGCTGGTGTGGTAAATCAGATGATTTTTGGAGGTAAAATGGAGGATTTACCTCCAGCTGTATCCACTTTACCTCCAATCTTAAAATTAGTCAGTGTGGTAAAATGACAATAATTCCATGGTGATAACTTCAGCGAATTTGTAACTAGGCCAAAAGTTATTCTGTATACTTAGACTTTTACTTTACACAATATGTACACCACAAATATAAAGTTCCTCTATCCTGGCATACACCATGCGCTAATATCCAAGTACAAATAAATCCACAGAGCCCCCCAATGCACCACTAGCTGAGTGTGATGTGCATTGGGTTCTTAGTACTCAGGTGGGTACATTAGATTTCTGGGCTCATTTCTGGTGCATTCTGGTATTCCTGTTCTTAGTGTTCCACAGAGCCCCCCAATGCACCACGAGCTGAGTGTGATGTGCATTGGGTTCTTAGTACTCAGGTGGGTACATTAGATCTCTGGGCTCATTTCTGGTGCATTCTGGTATTCCTGTTCTTAGTGTTCCACAGAGCTCCCCAATGCACCATTAGCTGAGTGTGATGTGTATTGGTTTCTTGGTACTGAGACGGGTAAATTAGATCTCTGGGCTCATTTCTGGTCCATTTTGGTATTCCTGTTCTTAGTGTTCCACAGAGCCCCCCAATGCACCACTAGCTGAGTGTGATGTGCATTGGGTTCTTAGTACTCAGGTGGGTACATTAGATCTCTGGGCTCATTTCTGGTGCATTCTGGTATTCCTGTTCTTAGTGTTCCACAGAGCTCCCCAATGCACCATTAGCTGAGTGTGATGTGTATTGGTTTCTTGGTACTGAGACGGGTACATTAGATCTCTGGGCTCATTTCTGGTGCATTCTGGTATTCCTGTTCTTAGTGTTCCACAGAGCCCCCCAATGCACCACTATCTGAGTGTGATGTGCATTGGGTTCTTAGTACTCAGGTGGGTACATTAGATCTCGGGGCTCATTTCTGGTGCATTCTGGTATTCTTGTTCTTAGTGTTCCACAGAGCTCCCCAATGCACCATTAGCTGAGTTTGATGTGTATTGGTTTCTTGGTACTGAGACGGGTACATTAGATCTCTGGGCTCATTTCTGGTGCATTCTGGTATTCCTGTTCTTAGTGTTCCACAGAGCCCCCCAATGCACCACTAGCTGAGTGTGATGTGCTTTGGGTTCTTAGTACTCAGGTGGGTACATTAGATCTCTGGGCTCATTTCTGGTGCATTCTGGTATTCCTGTTCTTAGTGTTCCACAGAGCCCCCCAATGCACCACTAGCTGAGTGTGATGTGCATTGGGTTCTTAGTACTCAGGTGGGTACATTAGATCTCTGGGCTCATTTCTGGTGCATTCTGGTATTCCTGTTCTCAGTGTTCCACAGAGCTCCCCAATGCACCATTAGCTGGGTGTGATGTGTATTGGTTTCTTGGTACTGAGACGGGTACATTAGATCTCTGGGCTCATTTCTGGTGCATTCTGGTATTCCTGTTTTTAGTGTTCCACAGAGCCCCCCAATGCACCACTAGCTGAGTGTAATGTGCATTGGGTTCTTAGTACTCAGGGGGGTACATTAGATCTCTGGGCTCATTTCTGGTGCATTCTGGTATTCCTGTTCTTAGTGTTCCACAGAGCTCCCCAATGCACCATTAGCTGAGTGTGATGTGTATTGGTTTCTTGGTACTGAGACGGGTACATTAGATCTCTGGGCTAATTTCTGGTGCATTCTGGTATTCCTGTTCTTAGTGTTCCACCGAGCCCCCCAATGCACCACTAGCTGAGTGTGATGTGCATTGGGTTCTTAGTACTCGGGTGGGTACATTAGATCTCTGGGCTCATTTCTGGTGCATTCTGGTATACATGTTCTTAGTGTTCCACAGAGCTCCCCAATGCACCACTAGCTGAGTGTGATGTGCATTGGGTTCTTAGTACTCAGGTGGGTACATTAGATCTCTGGGCTCATTTCTGGTGCATTATGGTATTCCTGTTCTTAGTGTTCCACAGAGCTCCTCCATTGCACCATTAGCTGATTGTGATGTGTATTGGTTTCTTGGTACTGAGGTGGGTACATTAGATCTCCTGGCTCATTTCTGGTGCATTCTGGTATTCCTGTTCTCAGTGTTCCACAGAGCTCCCCAATGCACCACTAGCTGAGTGTGATGTGCATTGGATTCTTAGTACTGAGGTGGGTACATTAGATCTCTTGGCTCATTTCTGGTGCATTCTGGTATCCCTGTTCTTGGTGTTCCACAGAGCTCCCCAATGCACCATTAGCTGAGTGTGATGTGCATTGGTTTCTTGGTACCGAGACGGGTACATTAGATCTCTGGGCTCATTTCTGGTGCATTCTGGTATTCCTGTTCTCAGTATTCCACAGAGCTCCCCAATGCACAACTAAATGATTGTGATGTGCATTGGTTTCTTAGTACTCAGGTGGGTACATTAGATCTCTGGGCTCATTTCTGGTGCGTTCTGGTATTCCTGTTCTTAGTGTTCCACAGAGCTCCCCAATGCACCACTAGCTGATTGTGATGTGCATTGGTTTCTTAGTACTCAGGTGGGTACATTAGATCTCTGGGCTCATTTCTGGTGCATTCTGGTATTCCTGTTCTTAGTGTTCCACAGAGCTCCCCAATGCACCATTAGCTGAGTGTGATGTGTATTGGTTTCTTGGTACTGAGACGGGTACATTAGATCTCTGGGCTCATTTCTGGTGTATTCTGGTATTCCTGTTCTTAGTGTTCCACAGAGCTCCCCAATGCACCATTAGCTGAGTGTGATGTGTATTGGTTTCTTGGTACTGAGACGGGTACATTAGATCTCTGGGCTCATTTCTGGTGTATTCTGGTATTCCTGTTCTTAGTGTTCCACAGAGCTCCCCAATGCACCATTAGCTGAGTGTGATGTGTATTGGTTTCTTGGTACTGAGACGGGTACATTAGATCTCTGGGCTCATTTCTGGTGTATTCTGGTATTCCTGTTCTTAGTGTTCCACAGAGCTCCCCAATGCACCATTAGCTGAGTGTGATGTGTATTGGTTTCTTGGTACTGAGACGGGTACATTAGATCTCTGGGTTCATTTCTGGTGTATTCTGGTATTCCTGTTCTTAGTGTTCCACAGAGCTCCCCAATGCACCATTAGCTGAGTGTGATGTGTATTGGTTTCTTGGTACTGAGACGGGTACATTAGATCTCTGGGCTCATTTCTGGTGCATTCTGGTATTCCTGTTCTTAGTGTTCCACAGAGCTTCCCAATGCACCATTAGCTGAGTGTGATGTGTATTGGTTTCTTGGTACTGAGACGGATACATTAGATCTCTGGGCTCATTTCTGGTGCATTCTGGTATTCCTGTTCTCAGTATTCCACAGAGCTCCCCAATGCACAACTAAATGATTGTGATGTGCATTGGTTTCTTAGTACTCAGGTGGGTACATTAGATCTCTGGGCTCATTTCTGGTGCATTCTGGTATTCCTGTTCTTAGTGTTCCACAGAGCTCCCCAATGCACCACTAGCTGATTGTGATGTGCATTGGTTTCTTAGTACTGAGACGGGTACATTAGATCTCTGGGCTCATTTCTGGTGTATTCTGGTATTCCTGTTCTTAGTGTTCCACAGAGCTCCCCAATGCACCATTAGCTGAGTGTGATGTGTATTGGTTTCTTGGTACTGAGACGGGTACATTAGATCTCTGGGCTCATTTCTGGTGTATTCTGGTATTCCTGTTCTTAGTGTTCCACAGAGCTCCCCAATGCACCATTAGCTGAGTGTGATGTGTATTGGTTTCTTGGTACTGAGACGGGTACATTAGATCTCTGGGCTCATTTCTGGTGTATTCTGGTATTCCTGTTCTTAGTGTTCCACAGAGCTCCCCAATGCACCATTAGCTGAGTGTGATGTGTATTGGTTTCTTGGTACTGAGACGGGTACATTAGATCTTTGGGTTTATTTCTGGTGTATTCTGGTATTCCTGTTCTTAGTGTTCCACAGAGCTCCCCAATGCACCATTAGCTGAGTGTGATGTGTATTGGTTTCTTGGTACTGAGACGGGTACATTAGATCTCTGGGCTCATTTCTGGTGCATTCTGGTATTCCTGTTCTTAGTGTTCCACAGAGCTCCCCAATGCACCATTAGCTGAGTGTGATGTGTATTGGTTTCTTGGTACTGAGACGGATACATTAGATCTCTGGGCTCATTTCTGGTGCATTCTGGTATTCCTGTTCTTAGTGTTCCACAGAGCTCCCCAATGCACCATTAGCTGAGTGTGATGTGTATTGGTTTCTTGGTACTGAGACGGGTACATTAGATCTCTGGGCTCATTTCTGGTGTATTCTGGTATTCCTGTTCTTAGTGTTCCACAGAGCTCCCCAATGCACCATTAGCTGAGTGTGATGTGTATTGGTTTCTTGGTACTGAGACGGGTACATTAGATCTCTGGGTTCATTTCTGGTGTATTCTGGTATTCCTGTTCTTAGTGTTCCACAGAGCTCCCCAATGCACCATTAGCTGAGTGTGATGTGTATTGGTTTCTTGGTACTGAGACGGGTACATTAGATCTCTGGGCTCATTTCTGGTGTATTCTGGTATTCCTGTTCTTAGTGTTCCACAGAGCTCCCCAATGCACCATTAGCTGAGTGTGATGTGTATTGGTTTCTTGGTACTGAGACGGGTACATTAGATCTCTGGGCTCATTTCTGGTGTATTCTGGTATTCCTGTTCTTAGTGTTCCACAGAGCTCCCCAATGCACCATTAGCTGAGTGTGATGTGTATTGGTTTCTTGGTACTGAGACGGGTACATTAGATCTCTGGGTTCATTTCTGGTGTATTCTGGTATTCCTGTTCTTAGTGTTCCACAGAGCTCCCCAATGCACCATTAGCTGAGTGTGATGTGTATTGGTTTCTTGGTACTGAGACGGGTACATTAGATCTCTGGGCTCATTTCTGGTGCATTCTGGTATTCCTGTTCTTAGTGTTCCACAGAGCTTCCCAATGCACCATTAGCTGAGTGTGATGTGTATTGGTTTCTTGGTACTGAGACGGATACATTAGATCTCTGGGCTCATTTCTGGTGCATTCTGGTATTCCTGTTCTCAGTATTCCACAGAGCTCCCCAATGCACAACTAAATGATTGTGATGTGCATTGGTTTCTTAGTACTCAGGTGGGTACATTAGATCTCTGGGCTCATTTCTGGTGCATTCTGGTATTCCTGTTCTTAGTGTTCCACAGAGCTCCCCAATGCACCACTAGCTGATTGTGATGTGCATTGGTTTCTTAGTACTGAGACGGGTACATTAGATCTCTGGGCTCATTTCTGGTGTATTCTGGTATTCCTGTTCTTAGTGTTCCACAGAGCTCCCCAATGCACCATTAGCTGAGTGTGATGTGTATTGGTTTCTTGGTACTGAGACGGGTACATTAGATCTCTGGGCTCATTTCTGGTGTATTCTGGTATTCCTGTTCTTAGTGTTCCACAGAGCTCCCCAATGCACCATTAGCTGAGTGTGATGTGTATTGGTTTCTTGGTACTGAGACGGGTACATTAGATCTCTGGGCTCATTTCTGGTGTATTCTGGTATTCCTGTTCTTAGTGTTCCACAGAGCTCCCCAATGCAGCATTAGCTGAGTGTGATGTGTATTGGTTTCTTGGTACTGAGACGGGTACATTAGATCTTTGGGTTTATTTCTGGTGTATTCTGGTATTCCTGTTCTTAGTGTTCCACAGAGCTCCCCAATGCACCATTAGCTGAGTGTGATGTGTATTGGTTTCTTGGTACTGAGACGGGTACATTAGATCTCTGGGCTCATTTCTGGTGCATTCTGGTATTCCTGTTCTTAGTGTTCCACAGAGCTCCCCAATGCACCATTAGCTGAGTGTGATGTGTATTGGTTTCTTGGTACTGAGACGGATACATTAGATCTCTGGGCTCATTTCTGGTGCATTCTGGTATTCCTGTTCTTAGTGTTCCACAGAGCTCCCCAATGCACCATTAGCTGAGTGTGATGTGTATTGGTTTCTTGGTACTGAGACGGGTACATTAGATCTCTGGGCTCATTTCTGGTGTATTCTGGTATTCCTGTTCTTAGTGTTCCACAGAGCTCCCCAATGCACGATTAGCAGAGTGTGATGTGTATTGGTTTCTTGGTACTGAGACGGGTACATTAGATCTCTGGGCTCATTTCTGGTGTATTCTGGTATTCCTGTTCTTAGTGTTCCACAGAGCTCCCCAATGCACCATTAGCTGAGTGTGATGTGTATTGGTTTCTTGGTACTGAGACGGGTACATTAGATCTCTGGGCTCATTTCTGGTGTATTCTGGTATTCCTGTTCTTAGTGTTCCACAGAGCTCCCCAATGCACCATTAGCTGAGTGTGATGTGTATTGGTTTCTTGGTACTGAGATGGGTACATTAGATCTCTGGGCTCATTTCTGGTGCATTCTGGTATTCCTGTTCTTAGTGTTCCACAGAGCTCCCCAATGCACCATTAGCTGAGTGTGATGTGTATTGGTTTCTTGGTACTGAGACAGGTACATTAGATCTCAGGGCTCATTTCTGGTGTATTCTGGTATTTCTGTTCTTAGTGTTCCACAGAGCTCCCCAATGCACCATTAGCTGAGTGTGATGTGTATTGGTTTCTTGGTACTGAGACGGGTACATTAGATCTCTGGGCTCATTTCTGGTGCATTCTGGTATTCCTGTTCTTAGTGTTCCACAGAGCTCCCCAATGCACCATTAGCTGAGTGTGATGTGCATTGGTTTCTTGGTACTGAGACAGGTACATTAGATCTCTGGGCTCATTTCTGGTGTATTCTGGTATTCCTGTTCTTAGTGTTCCACAGAGCTCCCCAATGCACCATTAGCTGAGTGTGATGTGTATTGGTTTCTTGGTACTGAGACGGGTACATTAGATCTCTGGGCTCATTTCTGGTGTATTCTGGTATTCCTGTTCTTAGTGTTCCACAAAGCTCCCCAATGCACCATTAGCTGAGTGTGATGTGTATTGGTTTCTTGGTACTGAGACGGGTACATTAGATCTCTGGGCTCATTTCTGGTGTATTCTGGTATTCCTGTTCTTAGTGTTCCACAGAGCTCCCCAATGCACCATTAGCTGAGTGTGATGTGTATTGGTTTCTTGGTACTGAGACGGGTACATTAGATCTCTGGGCTCATTTCTGGTGTATTCTGGTATTCCTGTTCTTAGTGTTCCACAGAGCTCCCCAATGCACCATTAGCTGAGTGTGATGTGTATTGGTTTCTTGGTACTGAGACGGGTACATTAGATCTCTGGGCTCATTTCTGGTGTATTCTGGTATTCCTGTTCTTAATGTTCCACAGAGCTCCCCAATGCACCATTAGCTGAGTGTGATGTGTATTGGTTTCTTGGTACTGAGATGGGTACATTAGATCTCTGGGCTCATTTCTGGTGCATTCTGGTATTCCTGTTCTTAGTGTTCCACAGAGCTCCCCAATGCACCATTAGCTGAGTGTGATGTGTATTGGTTTCTTGGTACTGAGACAGGTACATTAGATCTCTGGGCTCATTTCTGGTGTATTCTGGTATTTCTGTTCTTAGTGTTCCACAGAGCTCCCCAATGCACCATTAGCTGAGTGTGATGTGTATTGGTTTCTTGGTACTGAGACGGGTACATTAGATCTCTGGGCTCATTTCTGGTGCATTCTGGTATTCCTGTTCTTAGTGTTCCACAGAGCTCCCCAATGCACCACTAGCTGATTGTGATGTGCATTGATTTCTTAGTACTCAGGTGGGTACATTAGATCTCTGGGCTCATTTCTGGTGTATTCTGGTATTCCTGTTCTTAGTGTTCCACAGAGCTCCCCAATGCACCATTAGCTGAGTGTGATGTGTATTGGTTTCTTGGTACTGTGACGGGTACATTAGATCTCTGGGCTCATTTCTGGTGTATGCTGGTATTCCTGTTCTTAGTGTTCCACAGAGCTCCCCAATGCACCATTAGCTGAGTGTGATGTGTATTGGTTTCTTGGTACTGAGACGGGTACATTAGATCTCTGGGCTCATTTCTGGTGCATTCTGCTATTCCTGTTCTTAGTGTTCCACAGAGCTCCCCAATGCACCATTAGCTGAGTGTGATGTGTATTGGTTTCTTGGTACTGAGACGGGTACATTAGATCTCTGGGCTCATTTCTGGTGCATTCTGGTATTCCTGTTCTTAGTGTTCCACAGAGCTCCCCAATGCACCACTAGCTGATTGTGATGTGCATTGGTTTCTTAGTACTCAGGTGGGTACATTAGATCTCTGGGCTCATTTCTGGTGCATTCTGGTATTCCTGTTCTTAGTGTTCCACAGAGCTCCCCAATGCACAACTAACTGATTGTGATGTGCATTGGTTTCTTAGTACTCAGGTGGGTACGTTAGATCTCTGGGCTCATTTCTGGTGCATTCTGGTATTCCTGTCTTAGTGTTCCACAGAGCTCCCCCATTGCACCATTAGCTGATTGTGATGTGTATTGGTTTCTTGGTACTGAGGTGGGTACATTAGATCTCTTGGCTCATTTCTGGTGCATTCTGGTATTCCTGTTCTCAGTGTTCCACAGAGCTCCCCAATGCACCACTAGCTGAGTGTGATGTGCATTGGATTCTTAGTACTGAGGTGGGTACATTAGATCTCTTGGCTCATTTCTGGTGCATTCTGGTATCCCTGTTCTTGGTGTTCCACAGAGCTCCCCAATGCACCATTAGCTGAGTGTGATGTGCATTGGTTTCTTGGTACTGAGACGGGTACATTAGATCTCTGGGCTAATTTCTGGTGCATTCTGGTATTCCTGTTCTCAGTATTCCACAGAGCTCCCCAATGCACTAACTGATTGTGATGTGCATTGGTTTCTTAGTACTCAAGTGGGTACATTAGATCTCTGGGCTCATTTCTGGTGCATTCTGGTATTCCTGTTCTTAGTGTTCCACAGAGCTCCCCAATGCACCATTAGCTGAGTGTGATGTGTATTGGTTTCTTGGTACTGAGACGGGTACATTAGATCTCTGGGCTCATTTCTGGTGTATTCTGGTATTCCTGTTCTTAGTGTTCCACAGAGCTCCCCAATGCACCATTAGCTGAGTGTGATGTGTATTGGTTTCTTGGTACTGAGACGGGTACATTAGATCTCTGGGCTCATTTCTGGTGTATTCTGGTATTCCTGTTCTTAGTGTTCCACAGAGCTCCCCAATGCACCATTAGCTGAGTGTGATGTGTATTGGTTTCTTGGTACTGAGACGGGTACATTAGATCTCTGGGCTCATTTCTGGTGTATTCTGGTATTCCTATTCTTAGTGTTCCACAGAGCTCCCCAATGCACCATTAGGTGAGTGTGATGTGTATTGGTTTCTTGGTACTGAGACGGGTACATTAGATCTCTGGGCTCATTTCTGGTGTATTCTGGTATTCCTGTTCTTAGTGTTCCACAGAGCTCCCCAATGCACCATTAGCAGTGGGTGATGTGTATTGGTTTCTTGGTACTGAGACGGGTACATTAGATCTCTGGGCTCATTTCTGGTGTATTCTGGTATTCCTGTTCTTAGTGTTCCACAGAGCTCCCCAATGCACCATTAGCTGAGTGTGATGTGTATTGGTTGCCTGGTACTGAGACGGGTACATTAGATCTCTGGGCTCATTTCTGGTGTATTCTGGTATTCCTGTTCTTAGTGTTCCACAGAGCTCCCCAATGCACCATTAGCTGAGTGTGATGTGTATTGTTTTCTTGGTACTGAGATGGGTACATTAGATCTCAGGGCTCATTTCTGGTGCATTCTGGTATTCCTGTTCTTAGTGTTCCACAGAGCTCCCCAATGCACCATTAGCTGAGTGTGATGTGTATTGGTTTCTTGGTACTGAGACGTGTACATTAGATCTCTGGGCTCATTTCTGGTGTATTCTGGTATTTCTGTTCTTAGTGTTCCACAGAGCTCCCCAATGCACCATTAGCTGAGTGTGATGTGTATTGGTTTCTTGGTACTGAGACGGGTACATTAGATCTCTGGGCTCATTTCTGGTGCATTCTGGTATTCCTGTTCTTATTGTTCCACAGAGCTCCCCAATGCACCACTAGCTGATTGTGATGTGCATTGATTTCTTAGTACTCAGGTGGGTACATTAAATCTCTGGGCTCATTTCTGGTGTATTCTGGTATTCCTGTTCTTAGTGTTCCACAGAGCTCCCCAATGCACCATTAGCTGAGTGTGATGTGTATTGGTTTCTTGGTACTGAGACGGGTACATTAGATCTCTGGGCTCATTTCTGGTGTATTCTGGTATTCCTGTTCTTGGTGTTCCACAGAGCTCCCCAATGCACCATTAGCTGAGTGTGATGTGTATTGGTTTCTTGGTACTGAGACGGGTACATTAGATCTCTGGGCTCATTTCTGGTGCATTCTGGTATTCCTATTCTTAGTGTTCCACAGAGCTCCCCAATGCACCATTAGCTGAGTGTGATGTGCATTGGTTTCTTGGTACTGAGACGGGTACATTAGATCTCTGGGCTAATTTCTGGTGCATTCTGGTATTCCTGTTCTCAGTATTCCACAGAGCTCCCCAATGCACAACTAACTGATTGTGATGTGCATTGGTTTCTTAGTACTCAAGTGGGTACATTAGATCTCTGGGCTCATTTCTGGTGCATTCTGGTATTCCTGTTCTTAGTGTTCCACAGAGCTCCCCAATGCACCATTAGCTGAGTGTGATGTGTATTGGTTTCTTGGTACTGAGACGGGTACATTAGATCTCTGGGCTCATTTCTGGTGTATTCTGGTATTCCTGTTCTTAGTGTTCCACAGAGCTCCCCAATGCACCATTAGCTGAGTGTGATGTGTATTGGTTTCTTGGTACTGAGACGGGTACATTAGATCTCTGGGCTCATTTCTGGTGTATTCTGGTATTCCTGTTCTTAGTGTTCCACAGAGCTCCCCAATGCACCATTAGCTGAGTGTGATGTGTATTGGTTTCTTGGTACTGAGACAGGTACATTAGATCTCTGGGCTCATTTCTGGTGTATTCTGGTATTCCTGTTCTTAGTGTTCCACAGAGCTCCCCAATGCACCATTAGCTGAGTGTGATGTGTATTGGTTTCTTGGTACTGAGACGGGTACATTAGATCTCTGGGCTCATTTCTGGTGTATTCTGGTATTCCTGTTCTTAGTGTTCCACAGAGCTCCCCAATGCACCATTAGCAGAGTGTGATGTGTATTGGTTTCTTGGTACTGAGACGGGTACATTAGATCTCTGGGCTCATTTCTGGTGTATTCTGGCATTCCTGTTCTTAGTGTTCCACAGAGCTCCCCAATGCACCATTAGCTGAGTGTGATGTGTATTGGTTACTTGGTACTGAGACGGGTACATTAGATCTCTGGGCTCATTTCTGGTGTATTCTGGTATTCCTGTTCTTAGTGTTCCACAGAGCTCCCCAATGCACCATTAGCTGAGTGTGATGTGTATTGGTTTCTTGGTACTGAGATGGGTACATTAGATCTCAGGGCTCATTTCTGGTGCATTCTGGTATTCCTGTCTTAGTGTTCCACAGAGCTCCCCAATGCACCATTAGCTGAGTGTGATGTGTATTGGTTTCTTGGTACTGAGACGTGTACATTAGATCTCTGGGCTCATTTCTGGTGTATTCTGGTATTTCTGTTCTTAGTGTTCCACAGAGCTCCCCAATGCACCATTAGCTGAGTGTGATGTGTATTGGTTTCTTGGTACTGAGACGGGTACATTAGATCTCTGGGCTCATTTCTGGTGCATTCTGGTATTCCTGTTCTTAGTGTTCCACAGAGCTCCCCAATGCACCACTAGCTGATTGTGATGTGCATTGATTTCTTAGTACTCAGGTGGGTACATTAAATCTCTGGGCTCATTTCTGGTGTATTCTGGTATTCCTGTTCTTAGTGTTCCACAGAGCTCCCCAATGCACCATTAGCTGAGTGTGATGTGTATTGGTTTCTTGGTACTGAGACGGGTACATTAGATCTCTGGGCTCATTTCTGGTGTATTCTGGTATTCCTGTTCTTAGTGTTCCACAGAGCTCCCCAATGCACCATTAGCTGAGTGTGATGTGTATTGGTTTCTTGGTACTGAGACGGGTACATTAGATCTCTGGGCTCATTTCTGGTGTATTCTGGCATTCCTGTTCTTAGTGTTCCACAGAGCTCCCCAATGCACCATTAGCTGAGTGTGATGTGTATTGGTTACTTGGTACTGAGACGGGTACATTAGATCTCTGGGCTCATTTCTGGTGTATTCTGGTATTCCTGTTCTTAGTGTTCCACAGAGCTCCCCAATGCACCATTAGCTGAGTGTGATGTGTATTGGTTTCTTGGTACTGAGATGGGTACATTAGATCTCAGGGCTCATTTCTGGTGCATTCTGGTATTCCTGTCTTAGTGTTCCACAGAGCTCCCCAATGCACCATTAGCTGAGTGTGATGTGTATTGGTTTCTTGGTACTGAGACGTGTACATTAGATCTCTGGGCTCATTTCTGGTGTATTCTGGTATTTCTGTTCTTAGTGTTCCACAGAGCTCCCCAATGCACCATTAGCTGAGTGTGATGTGTATTGGTTTCTTGGTACTGAGACGGGTACATTAGATCTCTGGGCTCATTTCTGGTGCATTCTGGTATTCCTGTTCTTAGTGTTCCACAGAGCTCCCCAATGCACCACTAGCTGATTGTGATGTGCATTGATTTCTTAGTACTCAGGTGGGTACATTAAATCTCTGGGCTCATTTCTGGTGTATTCTGGTATTCCTGTTCTTAGTGTTCCACAGAGCTCCCCAATGCACCATTAGCTGAGTGTGATGTGTATTGGTTTCTTGGTACTGAGACGGGTACATTAGATCTCTGGGCTCATTTCTGGTGTATTCTGGTATTCCTGTTCTTAGTGTTCCACAGAGCTCCCCAATGCACCATTAGCTGAGTGTGATGTGTATTGGTTTCTTGGTACTGAGACGGGTACATTAGATCTCTGGGCTCATTTCTGGTGCATTCTGGTATTCCTATTCTTAGTGTTCCACAGAGCTCCCCAATGCACCATTAGCTGAGTGTGATGTGCATTGGTTTCTTGGTACTGAGACGGGTACATTAGATCTCTGGGCTAATTTCTGGTGCATTCTGGTATTCCTGTTCTCAGTATTCCACAGAGCTCCCCAATGCACAACTAACTGATTGTGATGTGCATTGGTTTCTTAGTACTCAAGTGGGTACATTAGATCTCTGGGCTCATTTCTGGTGCATTCTGGTATTCCTGTTCTTAGTTTTCCACAGAGCTCCCCAATGCACCATTAGCTGAGTGTGATGTGTATTGGTTTCTTGGTACTGAGACGGGTACATTAGATCTCTGGGCTCATTTCTGGTGTATTCTGGTATTCCTGTTCTTAGTGTTCCACAGAGCTCCCCAATGCACCATTAGCTGAGTGTGATGTGTATTGGTTTCTTGGTACTGAGACGGGTACATTAGATCTCTGGGCTCATTTCTGGTGTATTCTGGTATTCCTGTTCTTAGTGTTCCACAGAGCTCCCCAATGCACCATTAGCTGAGTGTGATGTGTATTGGTTTCTTGGTACTGAGACGGGTACATTAGATCTCTGGGCTCATTTCTGGTGTATTCTGGTATTCCTGTTCTTAGTGTTCCACAGAGCTCCCCAATGCACCATTAGCTGAGTGTGATGTGTATTGGTTTCTTGGTACTGAGACGGGTACATTAGATCTCTGGGCTCATTTCTGGTGCATTCTGGTATTCCTGTTCTTAGTTTTCCACAGAGCTCCCCAATGCACCATTAGCTGAGTGTGATGTGTATTGGTTTCTTGGTACTGAGACGGGTACATTAGATCTCTGGGCTCATTTCTGGTGTATTCTGGTATTTCTGTTCTTAGTGTTCCACAGAGCTCCCCAATGCACCATTAGCTGAGTGTGATGTGTATTGGTTTCTTGGTACTGAGACGGGTACATTAGATCTCTGGGCTCATTTCTGGTGCATTCTGGTATTCCTGTTCTTAGTGTTCCACAGAGCTCCCCAATGCACCACTAGCTGATTGTGATGTGCATTGATTTCTTAGTACTCAGGTGCGTACATTAGATCTCTGTGCTCATTTCTGGTGTATTCTGGTATTCCTGTTCTTAGTGTTCCACAGAGCTCCCCAATGCACCATTAGCTGAGTGTGATGTGTATTGGTTTCTTGGTACTGAGACGGGTACATTAGATCTCTGGGCACATTTCTGGTGTATTCTGGTATTCCTGTTCTTAGTGTTCCACAGAGCTCCCCAATGCACCATTAGCTGAGTGTGATGTGTATTGGTTTCTTGGTACTGAGACGGGTACATTAGATCTCTGGGCTCATTTCTGGTGCATTCTGGTATTCCTGTTCTTAGTGTTCCACAGAGCCCCCCAATGCACCACTAGCTGAGTGTGATGTGTATTGGTTTCTTGGTACTGAGACGGGTACATTAGATCTCTGGGCTCTTTTCTGGTGCATTCTGGTATTCCTGTTCTTAGTGTTCCACAGAGCCCCCCAATGCACCACTAGCTGAGTGTGATGTGCATTGGGTTCTTAGTACTCAGGTGGGTACATTAGATCTATGGGCTCATTTCTGGTGCATTCTGGTATTCCTGTACTTAGTGTTCCACAGAGCTCCCCAATGCACCATTAGCTGAGTGTGATGTGTATTGGTTTCCTGGTACTGAGACGGGTACATTAGATCTCTGCGCTCATTTCTGGTGCATTCTGGTATTCCTGTTCTTAGTGTTCCACAGAGCCCCCCAATGCACCACTAGCTGAGTGTGATGTGCATTGGGTTCTTAGTACTCAGGTGGGTACATTAGATCTCTGGGCTCATTTCTGGTGCATTCTGGTATTCCTGTTCTTAGTGTTCCACAGAGCTCCCCAATGCACCACTAGCTGAGTGTGATGTGCATTGGGTTCTTAGTACTCAGGTGGGTACATTAGATCTCTGGGCTCATTTCTGGTGCATTCTGGTATTCCTGTTCTTAGTGTTCCACAGAGCTCCCCCATTGCACCATTAGCTGATTGTGATGTGTATTGGTTTCTTGGTACTGAGGTGGGTACATTAGATCTCTTGGCTCATTTCTGGTACATTCTGGTATTCCTGTTCTCAGTGTTCCACAGAGCTCCCCAATGCACCACTAGCTGAGTGTGATGTGCATTGGATTCTTAGTACTGAGGTGGGTACATTAGATCTCTTGGCTCATTTCTGGTACATTCTGGTATTCCTGTTCTCAGTGTTCCACAGAGCTCCCCAATGCACCACTAGCTGAGTGTGATGTGCATTGGGTTCTTAGTACTCAGGTGGGTACATTAGATCTATGGGCTCATTTCTGGTGCATTCTGGTATTCCTGTACTTAGTGTTCCACAGAGCTCCCCAATGCACCATTAGCTGAGTGTGATGTGTATTGGTTTCCTGGTACTGAGACGGGTACATTAGATCTCTGCGCTCATTTCTGGTGCATTCTGGTATTCCTGTTCTTAGTGTTCCACAGAGCCCCCCAATGCACCACTAGCTGAGTGTGATGTGCATTGGGTTCTTAGTACTCAGGTGGGTACATTAGATCTCTGGGCTCATTTCTGGTGCATTCTGGTATTCCTGTTCTTAGTGTTCCACAGAGCTCCCCAATGCACCACTAGCTGAGTGTGATGTGCATTGGTTTCTTAGTACTCAGGTGGGTACATTAGATCTCTGGGCTCATTTCTGGTGCATTCTGGTATTCCTGTTCTTAGTGTTCCACAGAGCTCCCCAATGCACCACTAGCTGATTGTGATGTGCATTGGTTTCTTAGTACTCAGGTGGGTACATTAGATCTCTGGGCTCATTTCTGGTGCATTCTGGTATTCCTGTTCTTAGTGTTCCACAGAGCTCCCCAATGCACCATTAGCTGAGTGTGATGTGTATTGGTTTCTTGGTACTGAGACGGGTACATTAGATCTCTGGGCTCATTTCTGGTGTATTCTGGTTTTCCTGTTCTTAGTGTTCCACAGAGCTCCCCAATGCACCATTAGCTGAGTGTGATGTGTATTGGTTTCTTGGTACTGAGACGGGTACATTAGATCTCTGGGCTCATTTCTGGTGTATTCTGGTATTCCTGTTCTTAGTGTTCCACAGAGCTCCCCAATGCACCATTAGCTGAGTGTGATGTGTATTGGTTTCTTGGTACTGAGACGGGTACATTAGATCTCTGGGCTCATTTCTGGTGTATTCTGGTATTCCTGTTCTTAGTGTTCCACAGAGCTCCCCAATGCACCATTAGCTGAGTGTGATGTGTATTGGTTTCTTGGTACTGGGACGGATATATTAGATCTCTGGGCTCATTTCTGGTGTATTCTGGTATTCCTGTTCTTAGTGTTCCACAGAGCTCCCCAATGCACCATTAGCTGAGTGTGATGTGTATTGGTTTCTTGGTACTGAGACGGGTACATTAGATCTCTGGGCTCATTTCTGGTGTATTCTGGTATTCCTGTTCTTAGTGTTCCACAGAGCTCCCCAATGCACCATTAGCTGAGTGTGATGTGTATTGGTTTCTTGGTACTGAGACGGGTACATTAGATCTCTGGGCTCATTTCTGGTGTATTCTGGTATTCCTGTTCTTAGTGTTCCACTGAGACCCCCAATGCACCATTAGCTGAATGTGATGTGTATTGGTTTCCTGATACTGAGACGGGTACATTAGATCTCTGGGCTCATTTCTGGTGCATTCTGGTATTCCTGTTCTTAGTGTTCCACAGAGCTCCCCAATGCACCATTAGCTGAGTGTGATGTATATTGGTTTCTTGGTACTGAGATGGGTACATTAGATCTCTGGGCTCATTTCTGGTGCATTCTGGTATTCCTGTTCTTAGTGTTCCACAGAGCCCCCAATGCACCACTAGCTGACTGTGATGTGCATTGGGTTCTTAGTACTCAGGTGGGTACATTAGATCTCTGGGCTCATTTCTGGTGCATTCTGGTATTCCTGTTCTTAGTGTTCCACAGAGCTCCCCAATGCACCACTAGCTGAGTGTGATGTGCATTGGGTTCTTAGTACTCAGGTGGGTACATTAGATCTCTGGGCTCATTTCTGGTGCATTCTAGTATTCCTGTTCTTAGTGTTCCACAGAGCTCCCCCATTGCACCATTAACTGATTGTGATGTGTATTGGTTTCTTGGTACTGAGGTGGGTACATTAGATCTCTTGGCTCATTTCTGGTGCATTCTGGTATTCCTGTTCTCAGTGTTCCACAGAGCTCCCCAATGCACCACTAGCTGAGTGTGATGTGCATTGGATTCTTAGTACTGAGGTGGGTACATTAGATCTCTTGGCTCATTTCTGGTGCTTTCTGGTATCCCTGTTCTTGGTGTTCCACAGAGCTCCCCAGTGCACCACTAGCTGAGTGTGATGTGCATTGGTTTCTTGGTACTGAGACGGGTATATTAGATCTCTGGGCTCATTTCTGGTGCATTCTGGTATTCCTGTTCTCAGTATTCCACAGAGCTCCCCAATGCACAACTAACTGATTGTCATGTGCATTGGTTTCTTAGTTCTCAGGTGGGTACATTAGATCTCTGGGCTCATTTCTGGTGCATTCTGGTATTCCTGTTCTTAGTGTTCCACAGAGCTCCCCAATGCACCACTAGCTGATTGTGATGTGCATTGGTTTCTTAGTACTCAGGTGGGTACATTAGATCTCTGGGCTCATTTCTGGTGCATTCTGGTATTCCTGTTCTTAGTGTTCCACAGAGCTCCCCAATGCACCATTAGCTGAGTGTGATGTGTATTGGTTTCTTGGTACTGAGACGGGTACATTAGATCTCTGGGCTCATTTCTGGTGTATTCTGGTATTCCTGTTCTTAGTGTTCCACAGAGCTCCCCAATGCACCATTAGCTAAGTGTGATGTGTATTGGTTTCTTGGTACTGAGACGGGTACATTAGATCTCTGGGCTCATTTCTGGTGCATTCTGGTATTCCTGTTCTTAGTTTTCCACAGAGCTCCCCAATGCACCATTAGCTGAGTGTGATGTGTATTGGTTTCTTGGTACTGAGACGGGTACATTAGATCTCTGGGCTCATTTCTGGTGCATTCTGGTATTCCTGTTCTTAGTGTTCCACAGAGCTCCCCAATGCACCATTAGCTGATTGTAATGTGTATTGGTTTCTTGGTACTGAGACGGGTACATTAGATCTCTGGGCTCATTTCTGGTGCATTCTGGTATTCCTGTTCTCAGTGTTCCACAGAGCTCCCCCATTGCACCATTAGCTGAGTGTGATGTGTATTGGTTTCTTGGTACTGAGGCGGGTACATTAGATATCTGGGCTCATTTCGGAGCTCTCACAATGCACCACTTTCCTGGCCTGTAGTATGTATGTAACATTTAGGCCCATGGGTTTGTTTTCAAAAGTGATAATTGTGTCTTTTTTGCACATGTATGAATGGTTCTTTTGAATGAGGTTGTTAGTGATTGAGGTGAGTGTGGTGTAGATGTGTTCGCAGTACGCTGTGCTGTGGTGTTTTTAGAGAATGAAATTGTACCACATTAGATTTTAGTTCCAATTGTTCTTCACTGAGGTTTTTCGTGCAACATTAATGGGTGATTATTCACTGTGTATTTTTGTACTTGTGTATTGCTGTTTTTGTGATAACAATGTTTTTATGAAGAAAAAAAGAATAAAATTATAATTAAATAATTAATAAAATAAATATGGTATGAACAAAAATATTTTCTTTGAAGGTATTGTATCCTACTTATTTTTAAAGAATTACATGAAAGAGAGTCAGTACACGCCTACTGGCATTGGCACCGTTTGTATTGTCTTTGATAGCCGAAGACTCTCTGCTCAGTAAAATTATGATGCAGGCTTGACCACATTTTTTTTGTTGATTATATAATACTTAGCTCATCCTGTGGCTGTAGTGGTGCCTTTTGCAAATTAGTGTGTTTCTCCACAATATTAGCCTTTGTTGGCTACTTCCAGTCATTCCGGGCACCCCTACGCATACATACAGTCATGGCGGAGTCAGACACATTGAGCTACACAGAAGCAAAGATCTTGAAGGCTATTAGTGGCCCAACAATTTTTGACGATATTCCTGAGGTGGAAACCGGTGATCCGGTGATAACCGCAGAAGCCTTATTACGTGCCAAAAAGAATGGGTTCTGGACGGAACTCCACGTGCACTTATTGAAAGAATACCTGAAATCTAACTCGATTCCTCTGGGCCTGCAGGGGGTAATTTTAGAGGACGAGGAATACAAAGAATGTTTAAGGCAGATTTCCATGAAATGTAGCCGTGATCTGACGCTATTGACTATCAATACATCGGAAAGACTGACTACCTAACAAAAACAAGAATTGTAAGTCCAGGAAGCTGCCTTCTTGGCAAGTGAGGAGGTCACAGCAGTAAAAAACAAACTCGAGGCAGTACATCAGGAATGGGAGACATTCAAGAAGTTCAATTTACTCAAAAAATCTCAGAAATTGAAAACAGACATCGCGGCTTTTTCAAAAGAGAAAATATATTCATATTTGGCTAGCGACTATGTAGCACCAAATTGGAATAATAGATTTCAAAACAGGCCATTCTATGATAAACGATGGATAACCTTTTCGTATACTAGCTTGTCAGGGAGTGACCCGGCAAATCAGTCTCGGTCACAGGGTACCAACAATAGAGGTCCGAATTTCTTAGACCGGGGAGGACCCAGAGGGAGATGTCCACCGAACAGAGGCAACGCCCCTTTAGGGGGATGATTGCAAACCTTTCACCCCAGGCAACAGGGATACACCAGATAACAACCGGTGAAACAGTGGTGCTTAATTTATCTGAACACCATCTAACTTCAGCTGAAAAAGGAGTCCTGAGAAAGGGACTTAGTTTTGTTCCCACGAGAGACAACTCCAAAGACAATCTTGAAATCGAACTGAGGAGATTTTTTAGAACAATCAGATTGAGGGCGTTCTTTCTGAACAAACAAGATGGAACTTTTCCCTCTTTAACGTGTCTAAAACCAAAATCCTCCTTTACACCTGGCAACAGTGATATCCCAACAGAGATAATTACTTTTGAAAAAATGGTCTAAAAAGGCCTTACCTCAGATTACAACCCAGGGCAATGCACCACGACATCATCAGAATTTGACCGCCGAGAAAAATCTGGCCTTAATAAATCTAGCCAGTACCCAAACCATAGTTATCAAGCCGGCCGATAAGGGCAGAGGTATAGTATAAGTGCCCTTATTAACAATATAAACCATTATCTCAAAATTAGAACGAACCCCACAGATGAACTGATGAGTGTGTTGCAAGAATTGTACACACAGGGAATCGAGGCAGGTTTCCTACATACAGAGGAAGCTTGTTATTTGACCCGAGAGAGTGTCATATGCCAGCAATAAATGCACTTTCAAAAGTGCACAAAAGTTGTGTAGATCCTCCTGGCAGAACCATTGTTTCACTGTGGGGTTCCATTCTAGAACCCTGTGGGCAATACATAGAGAAGGCCATTTATGAACCGTGGCCACCATCAATTGTTATGAGGGCCTACCAATGGATGGTGACTCCAGCCTGTTGGTCACGCTAGATATCGCCGCCCTTTGTACGAATATCCCCCAGGAGGAAGCTGCGGTGTGCATTGAGACGAAATTGAATAGCCACCCATTGCCGGATGACATACTTACAGATTTCATCTGGAGACTTCTAAAATACCCCTATACAACAATATTTTCCAGTTTCTGGACAGTATCTATGTCCAGAAACAAGGGACCGTCATGGGGGCAGCCTTTGCCCCCAGCCTTGCAAACATCTATATGGTGAATTATGAAAGCTGTTTCATCTACAACAACAATCCTTTCAAAAGCCACGTTTTCCATTGGAAGTGTTACATCAATGACATTGTCTTCATTTGGACAGCATTGAGGAACATCTTGATTTCTTTATTGCCTGGCTCAATGAATGCAATAAGAATCTCACCTTTACTGGCAATTCAGATAAGCTACAACTACCCTTCCTGGATTTGATTATTTCTCACCAGCAAGGAGTGATATATACACCTTTGCATAGAAAGGCAACAGATCATAACACCTTATTAGAATATTGAAGCCAGCCCCCTCATTCACAAAAGGACAACCTGCCTTATGGGCAATTTCTTCGCCTATGAAGAAATTACACCAGCATTGGTGACTTTGGAGAACAAGCCAATTTATTAGGCATTAGATTGTTAGAAAGAGGCTATCCTCGGAATTTGGTAAAGAGATCAGCCAAAAGAGCGCGTTGGACACGGAGAGAACATCTGCTTTGCCCAAAGGAGAAAAATACTGACACCAATCGGATTGTATGTGTCTGCCACTGTTTGCATTGAAACAGTCTAAAAATCTGTGCGACTGTTCTGTACATTCGAGACTAAAACCGACTGGTACTGACTTTGGTCAGAATAGCTTGTGAGCAGCATGGAATCAGGAAAGGGAGCAAATATTGGGGCATTATCCTTGTGGCAAATTCAGCATGTGCCATCTAACTTCTAGAACCCAAAGCTTTGACCAGGGTACGTTCAATTGGCAACTTCGACAGTTCACTAACTGTCAATCTAACAAAGTTATCTACGTGATTAGATGCCCTTGTGATTTGATATACGTGGGTATGACAACCAGAAAAATAACCACCCGGATTTGTGAACATATGTAACGAATCAGAATGAGGAATATGACGGCACCTTCGTATCTCATTTTTTGGCATAAAATCACACAGAGGAAGAGCTACTCTGGACTGTAGTTGACCGATTGAGGCAGGACAAATACCAATATGCTATGCAGTACAGACTGTTAAAACTACAACAACGCTGGATCCATATGTTAAAAACACATGAAATTGGCCTAATTGAGGACATACAATGGCCCATGTTGTTAGCACACTAAGAGTGGCAAACTGGATTTTTAACCTATTTGGTCCTATAGGCCACCTCACTTATTGCCCTTTTCCCTTTTCCTCCCTTGTTTTTCCTTTCAGTGCTTAGGAACTCTGTCCACTGCAAGTTTTTTGCAAAATGGGGGGGTGGGGGGCGGTTAAATGACCCAGGTTCAGATGACCTAGAAATGGACTATGCACCCAAGGGAGAGATCACCAAATTAGTTAAACTGCCATCCCTCTACTCGGGCAGGCGTTCTGGATGCGGTATAGAAACTTAGGCTCCATGATGCCGAGGTGTCAATTGACATCAAAAAGAGAAGTTTCTCTCTCGGCGCCGGAGTCTTGGCATAACGGTTAATTGGGCAGTGCAGCTTTGGCAAAATGAAACAAGACATTCCCATACATTATGGGGAAACAGCGTTGACTTCAAACACTCAGTGGCCTCAGTATAAACTATCTGAATATGGCTGGACCACGCGGTTATCCTGATCCGTAATGGGGAATTTGAAACACTGCATGACATACCAGATTCTCTGGAATCACGTGTCGACGTGGGTCGTGTTGGCGGTTTTGAATGGATATAAAGCTCCGTCAGGTGACTGGGAAACTTTCTTTGTACAGCCGGACGTACTGCACAGCGATGTTGAACAGGGACATTCAGGGGAGTTGCTAGTTCTGGAAAAGACCCGGGGCTATGCTGATGTCAGACCTGTTGGGACTGGGGGCTAACTAGCCTTTTGGCTGTAGCTCCTGAGATTCTATCCGGGGCTACAACCAAAAGACCAGGGGCTATAGCCTCCTTAGCCTCTCCCCTAGAAACGCCTCTGGGGACATTTATCCCTGGAAAACCTGAGGAAACATAGGCACCGTAGCTTGCAGGTAAGTTATGGGTCCGTTTGTCGAGGGATGTGAGACTGGAAGTGGCTCGTAATCTAAGGAACACTTCCCCAAAGTTTGGGCAAAGCCAGTGGGGTTCTGCTGCCGCTATTGTATCGAGCGTAGGATCCACATGTGCGAGGAAAAAGATTTGTTTCCCGGAGGGCGGCCGGCGTTTACCAGGCTCAGCAACCAGTTGGCTGGACCCTGAAATCGCCGGGCATGCCACCCCAATAGGGATTGGGCACTAGGACCTCTACGGCCCTGTGACTGGCAGTGAACCGTTCGGGAGACAGCAACCCGGCTTTGCTGTCTCCCTTAACGGTCACTAGTACACCCATACGCACAGGGTTGTTTATGGATAGATTGATTTGCGATGCAGGAGGCTACTAGTTTGCTCCATTGGCAGACCCTCTAGTGAAATACATTTTTTGTCCTTCACATAGACCCCCCCTTTGGAGGAGCTGCCTAAGGGGCACCAAATACGGACCCACCATCTGCATTTTTTGGCGGAATCCATCTCGGGATTGGCATTGGCTCGGCTTTTCGGGTCCTCAGCGGTCTGGGACCTGCTTACAAGAGGCTCGGGTGAATGGTTTCAGTGCACTATTGTGTGACCTTTGCATTGGAATAGGCTGCAAAGAATGAAGATATGTTTCTAATGCATAATATATGCATTTACACACACAACAGGGTAATTCCCAGTGAAACTATCAAGAACAAGGAACGATTCGGTCGGGTTCCAACTGCATGGAAGGTTGAGGAATCGTGAGACATAGAGAAGACATTGTTACCAATTGAAGATAGCGCTTTGATAGAGAAGACTGTGTTATTAAAACATCTCAGGTAGGCCTTTTCTTATGGAATGTAGGCTTTACATAGGGGGGGTGTATTCATTCGCTCATGGATGGGAACTAGGAATACATTCAGAAAAGATCAAAGAACTCAATGAACAAAACCCCGACTACAAATACCAATGTGATCTGAAATTAAATGTGTATTTTTTGCTTCTGTCCTGATGAGGGCTTTGGCAGGAGATTCTTCTCAAGCCTTGCCCGAAACTCGAGTCGACAATTTGCAGGAAGAAAAATGTGTAGTTCTTCTGTGTACTATATACATAGATGAGGCAATTTATTACATTAGAACGATCGTAATGTACACCAACACACAAAATAAGAGTGATGTATTTTGAGGCAATGAATAATGTCTAACATCAAGGGCCTAAAAGTTAGGCCCATGGGTTTGTTTTCTTTTCAAAGTGATAATTGCGTCTTTTTTGCACATGTATGAATGGTTTTTTTGAATGAGGTTGTTAGTGATTGAGATGAATGGGGTGTAGATGTGTTCACAGTATGCTGTGCTGGGGTGTTTTTAGAGAATGACATTTTACCACATTAGATTTTAGGTCAAATTGTTCTTCACTCGTTTTTCATACAACATCAATGGGTGATTATTCACTGTGTATTTTTGTACTTTTGTATTGCTGTTTTTGTGATAACAATGGGCCTCATTACGAGTTGGGCGCAAAGGGATACCGGGCACCGGTAAGGACACAGGTGGCGGTAATAGCTTTGCGCCCTATTCCGAGTACCCTTAGCAGGTTTTACCAGGTGTTATGGACGGGACCCGTTAAGGGACTTTAGAGCTAATAACGGTACCGCAACTTGCGGTACCGTTATTAGCGCCTTCCCCCTTCCCATTGAGCCCAATGGGGGCTCAAATGGGAATGGAGAATGGCATTTTCAATGGGGACTTACCGGTCCCGCAAAGGTTGGACTAGACCGGTAAGTCCCCATTGAACCAGGGCGGACTCAGTACCGTATTGGAGGCAGTCATGGCGCTCATAGCACCATGACTACCTCGAATCTCGAAATGAGGCCCAATGTTTTTTTGAAGAAAAAAGAAGAAAATGAAAATTAAATAATTAACAAAATAAATATGGTATGAGAAAAATTACAACTTCTCCAAATTCGTTTTTTTTGAAGGTATTGTATCCTACTTATTTTTAAACAATTAAGTGCAAAGAGAGTCAGTACATGGCTACTGGCATTGGTACCATCTGAACTGCAGTATGCACTGCACCCTGCGCTGAAAGGTCCAGAGAGCCTGACAGTGCACCCCAATGCCCCAGCCCGGAGGCATCCACAGAGCTCTGCCAATGCAGTGAGCACTTATGCACCGCTATCCAGTACCGCGCAGAGTTACAGCAGTACTGAGAAAATTTCTTTATTTTATTTATTTGCATTTTTAAAGCGCGCACACAGTCCGGGGGCATCGGTGCGCTAAATGTACAGGCCTCTCACTCAGCGGTGCCTCTGCCATGACTTGCAGTGTGCCCTTGTGTGCATGTACTGATGCCCGGGTAAAGCGCTGGCATCCTGCACCATGCACAGTAAACACATTACTGGGACCCACACAGAACTCCCGCAATGTTGCTCTTTACTGGCTTGCAATGGGCACTTGTAGATGAACACTGTGACATCACAAATAACACATATAATACCCCTCTAGCCTGACTTGTACTGGGCACCAGTGCCTCAGTACTGAGATGTTTGTATAGCCTTCTAAGAAATACACCAGCCTCGTCATGATTCAGTGCCAGTTTAAGCACGTCCCTCTTTTCAGTAAGATAGCTCTGGAGAATAATGCACCTGCTGCTGAGAGCTGGATTACCTCCTATAGGTCCACATTAAATCTCATCATTAAAGTAAATCTAAACGTGTACCTGTTACACTGCATTGATTACTGTTAATACTGTTTGCAAATGATTTTATCTGTTTAAGGGGATCCTGGCTTCAGCCATTAACTCCGGGTGGAGGCACTAAGATCATTGCTAAAATGTGTGCATGCTCAGTTGTTATACCCCCTAATCCCTGCCCTCCCACGCCTCCTCCCGCTCCTCCCCCCACCTAGAATGTGCTCCGTTCATGTATGGGGAAGTGCTACATACTTAGGCCCTGGTTCATGGAAAAGGGCGCATTGATCCCGCACATGCGGCGCTCTTGAGACGACTATGCACGGCCTGTCGCGCAGAACAAAATCTGCGTGCTCTGCATCTTCATTGAAGTATCCATGCAGAACAATCCAATGCACAGGCTTCAAGAGGAATGCCCACAACATGCCCACACGCAAAGCCATGCCAGCCATGGAGAGGGACCTATGCGCACACCTCCGACATGAAATCAATGCACCCCGACAAGATTGCATGCAAAGCCCCACAACCAAGCCAGCATCCGGCGTGGGTCCGTGGGGTCCCATGGAACCACACGCAGCGCCCTATCAACATGCAGAGCACTTAACGTAAAAGTCGACATTTGTGTGTGAACCCTCTCCAAAATGCTCCTGCAGCTCGATACGCTGCTTACATGCACTGCTAAATCCGATCAGAACCCCAAAATTCAACTTGCAATCTTATCTTCGTGCGGTGAATCCCATGCGCAAGATCCTGTACACCTGCCTTCGGATAGCGGAAAGTATGATGGCTTTGCGGGGCCTTTTTCCTGCCAAAAGCCAGGCAAGTCCAGGAAAAGTCCTGTGCAGTTGATTCCATGAATGGACGAACGGGGATTTGCGCTCAGAATGGCACGCAAATCCCCGATTGTACACGCGAATAATTCCATGAATCAGACACTTACTTTTCTCAGTTCCCATCACCTGTGAAAAGGGGAGTGAGGGAACTTGCCATGCTGAGTTGCCTCTCATCCCAGAGAGGCGGGAAGCGGGATGACCATGAGCAAACTCTCATGTGCTCGAATGCATGTACTCCCTCCTCTTTCTGCACTCACAGTCACTCAGTCTTATTGCTCACATTCAGACATTCACACTTCATTATTTGGGTTCTTGTAATGCGCAATGAGCAAGCAGGAGAGGGCGGAGGTGGGGAGGAGAGAAATGGGAATCCATAATATACTTGATGGATAGGTGCCATGCACAGCATTTACTAAAGATGTACCTTATGCAACCAAAAAAAATCAGCGCTAAAAGGCCCCGCATAAGGATGAGGTCTTGAAAGCATTTCTACATTTTAAGTGATCCAGTTCATGCTATAGTTTCAGGCAGAGACTATTTACCATTTATTTATTATTTAATGTTCATTTATTTTATACAGAAAAATATAACGCCAGCAGGAGTATTTAAGCCCTGTACATTGGGATTGAACATGAAAAAGCACTTCATTTTACAGAGATAAAATAACAGAAACAAAGTGTCATCCAGTACCTGAGAGTGATGTTTTCTCCACATGGCTTTTTCATCGGGTGGATCGGCCACACATCTCAACACTATTTTCTTATCAATGTACCTTTGATACAGTTTGTGCACTGCCTTTCCAGGTGCGGCTCATCATTTCACCAAGGGTTGGCTCCTTGCCATCCATCAGGCCTGGAAACACCTGCACATTCATGCGCTGGCCACGATATGGCAAGGAGACTGTGGTGTAGGCGCCCTCTCAAGCAGACTGGTGTTCACGCATGTGTTGCTCTCTGTGGCCTCAGTGGGTGCAGGGTTGAAAGCCAACCAGGTGCACCTGTGATGAGCCTCTCCAGCCGGGCCACCCACACAACTGTTCTTTGGTACATATTGTTATTATTATCTTTAATAATCATTTTTCATGATATACTAACTCCCACAGATGTGGTGCATTTCTACCATTGGCACTACACACATTAGTAAGCAATATGGTGAATACTGAATGAATACTGGGTATGGGGGCAGGGTTTAAAGTTGCTAAACTGTCAATCTCATTCAGTTTACTGTGTAGAGCGGATGGGAGTTGTACAATGTGGGGTGAAAAGAGAGCCCCAGAGTGACAGAGATGGAGAGGCCATGCTAGGCCCCAATTGTGAGAGTGAAGCTGGCTAATGTGCAGTTCCTTTGACATATAAAAGCCAGTACAAAACACTGATGTCGACATAAGGCCTAGTGAAATGGAAACGAATTATGTAAAACTTCAGCAGTGCTTGAGAAAAGAAAAAAACACATTTGAAACACTGCATTTGGAAGATAAAAAGGAAGAACGATGCCAAACATTTAAGAAATAAAATCAAGTGACAGATTGAATTTATCAGGAATAAATAGACTTAATTTCCATCATATGAAATGCCAGCCTGTAAGGAGAAAGGCATAGTTTGTTTTTGTAAAAGTGAACACTGGTTTAATGTGTTATCTATGCCTTATTTGTGTGCATTAGATAAAAAATGTATTTACCTCTGTTCTAATATAGTTCAAAAGAAAGATTGTATTTATGAACAGCAGGCTTAGATATAATGCTAAAATGTTACATGTAAGCACATCTTGTCGATTTAAAGCTGTATTTTTTGTTTTGCAGTATGGATGCAGCTGGTGTTTTCCCCACTAAACTGAAAGGTCTGTGCCTTTGCAAATTTGACCTCAAGACCTTTGGCTGAGGACCTCTAGGAGAAGAAATTCTGGTTTTCAGTTTAAATGCTAAAATATACAGAGAAGTAGATCAAAATTATGGGATTTGCAGATAACACAGCAAGCAGAAATGACCCTTAAGGTCAGGTCCCCACATTAACTGTGCATTAGCTTTGAACCAAAACCTTTGAAGCCCAGGAGGGGAGGGCATGGTCCCATGGGCCAGCCAGATGTCCTTATCAGGTCATAGAAGAGAAATGCAACATAAGAATTGGTGGGGGCTATGTGGAACTGAGGCACCTGTGGAGCATTGCCATTGACTAACATTGAATACATTTTCTTAAATAAAAAGTGCACACATGTCCCAGTGAGCTCATCCCAGACTCATATTGAAGGGGATTAGAAACCTATCGGTACTACGTAATTGTATACAACTTGAGGTATGAGAAAAATGTTTATTCCGGCCTTCCCGTAATTCTGAGGGAATAGAAAGTTGTTGTGATTATAGGTTATGGAAGTAAGGTTGGAATCGGGAAAGGAGAGATTTGTGACTATTTCGGCTCAGGAGCAAATCGTGAAAAATGGTAGCTTCACCCACGAAGGGCGTGCCGAAATAAAATTAGCATTTTCTTCATCATAAAATATAGAATAAAAAAATATATATGTGCCAGCAATTATCTGAAAAAATTAGGTAGCTTCCATGTTGTAAGATTTTAAGGACACTGAAGAAATTAAACCCATTTGTTTTTTTAGGATCATGAAACTTTCTCCTCCCTCAGCCTCCATCATTCACACCGCCTAACTCCTGGTCCTATTAGCAGGGAGTGGGTGTAGTCGGTGGAGGGAGAGGGCGAGAGCTGGCCAATCTGTAGCATGGGAAATATGATAATAATGGAGTGTCAACGGCCCTATAAGCGATCAGTTTTCTATCTGAGAGGGACTGACTGGCTAACCTTTCGTTGACTTTTTGACTCTTGGGACCTTTCTTTGGACTTTTGATTTTTCCTTTGACTTTCCCACTCTATTGCTGGAGGTAGTCTGCTTCTGGGCTCTTGCAAAGAACTAGCCAGAGAGACAGGAGAGCAACCAAGGCCTTAAACATTGCATTGAGACAGAGACTGGGAAATCTAAAAGCTAGCTGGGCATGCCATTTCAGGAGCCAGCAGAAGTTTGGATGTTGGGGATAACCCTTGACCGAAGCCTTTGACCAGATTTGTGCTGTCCTCAGAGGAGCCCTGCTGTTTACCTGGATACCCATCAAAGCCTCCCATGTAAGTAGATTAATCTGAATGCCAACAGAAGCATGGGGGGGGGTCTGCAAGCCTTAATCTCCATTTCGCAAAGTGGGTAAGGGGGTAGTACTGGAGAGAGCCTTGGCACATTTTATTAAATCAATTAAACTTAATTCCACTACAATCACCCTATCCATTTAAATTGAATTGTGTTGGAAGCTGCCTGCCTTAATCCTTTCCATTAAATAGGGGAGAAGGAAGCTGTGTAGATCCTTAGCACATTGAATTGAAGTTAAATCAATGGATTCCGATATAGAAAATCATGGGATGAGTGTTGTTAGAGTTCAAAACTACAAAGTTCATGCCCAGTGTGTTAGAGCCGGTATAGACAATAAAGTACTTGGGTGACTCTACCTTTCTGAAACCCCTGAAACCTCTTCCATAATCCCAAAATAAACAAAACACTGCTTTTCAAGTGAATGTAGAGGGTGTAAAACGAAATTTCTTATTTAGTTACTTGCATCACAAAACGATTTCCCCAAAGCACTGCATTTTATGCAAATAAAAATCCCAAAACGATTTTCCCATTGAGTTCCTTTCCTGACTTTGCCTTTCAAATAAAAAGAAAAAAAGCAAAACGATTTTGCTACTGTATTCCCACGCCCTTTACCTTTTGTTCAGGTCAGAGGGGTCATATCCAATTGATGCCCAGAGGGTGGGGTTGATGGGAGAAAGGAGTATTAGGCCAAACTAAGCAATCACTGTGTGTTTTGTATGTTTCCTATTGGTTAATTTGCAAGAAATTTGATGTAAATTGTCACTGCCAACTTCAAAATTACACCTGTGTCCTATTGCGAATGAAAGTCCTTTAAACCTGTTTTAGTCAACTGGTGTAAGAAATTAGAATTTGTGATATCGTGTAGTGCCTCAGTATTTGTGGTTGATGTTTTGATGCCTAGTTTGTCAAACCTTAAATAAATATATATTCTTACTATACACCGCCCTGGTTCGTATCTCATCGGTGATACAGAGGGTATTTGTTGAGGTGGTGCGAGACGGGCTGGAGGCCTCACTAAAGTTGAATCTGTATAAGCGCTTTAATATCGTGCCATCTTGTTTGGGGGGGAAAGGAACTCCCTGAGTGGAGAGTGAAAACCTAATATATTTGCCAACAAACAAATCTTGTTAGTGATGAGATTGATGAGAGAAAAAATATTATGGAGGCAATGCTTTTTGTGATGTGTAGCTTGTTCCCATAAAGTACATTGGGACTACAGAACAGCACTAAACAGATTTGTATCAGTCACCTGAAGTTTGGTTGGGGGCACCATGTTACAGTACACCCTCCACCCCTAAAACCACCACTAGCCACACGCTTGGCACCTTCTATGGGGTTATTACCCAATTACAGTATGAGTGAAGTGGCGGCACACAATTTTTGGTTACCCATTTCTTTTGGTTTAACAGCACATTGACACTACACTTTAATACTAACTTAAGCAATATCACTGCAATGGGGCATTACTGTAAATTAGAGGGACTGTGGGCCAGGCACTGTGGACTGTGGCCCTCCTCTCTTGCACCAGCAGCTTTCATGGATATCATAGCAGTACCATTACTTTGTCCCATTGCCCCACCACTGCCTCAAAGGCAGGATGCAATGGGTTCCCTTCACACCCCTAATGGGAGTCCCAGCACGCATCTGTGCTCATGCATCACAGGGTGTTAGAGTGGGGGTGGGGGTGGATGCACGGCGGAAGCAGTAGGTGGATTTGGTTAGAGACAAGGTGAGCTGTTTGCATAGGTGCAGTGTTTGCATTTTAAGATTCTTGACCTATGTCAAGTAGTTTACACAGCACATCATGTCTCATGGATGTCTAAAAGTAACATGGCTAATGTCATGTGACCAACCTGCATGCAGGAACACCGAAGGGTTTCCCAAATCAGTGCTTGCCTTGGCTCTCTGTAACTCAAGTGTCGAAACCTGAAAAAACAACATCCTGGTGCCTCTGACAAAGATGTGATGAAAATTGTGGGGGAGAAACCCCCTGGTCCATTTCAGCTGCAACTCTGTATCATCAAAGATCCAGTTGATGCACTGGATGTTGAGCCTGTCCTTCACTGGACTAGAAGGACACAGTGCCCACTCTCCATCACAAAAGACAAACACATTCTGGACTTGCACCCTTCTGCTCAGGGCCATATTAGGAATTTTTGGGAAAGGGGCCAAAAAATGTGCCCCTTCTAACCAAATAAAATGAAGATGTACTAGAATCTGTAAAACCCCCACCCTTTTCCCACTTTGTCGCAGTTGCAAGTCACTCATGGCTGGATACTAAGTATGGGCTCTCCCTTACCTCTGCGTCCTACAGCCATGCTAGCGTCAGAAATATAAGTATAGCTAAGGGCAGAAATTGTCTATTAAGGGGAAGGTATATACTGGGCCTCATTGCGAGGGTGGAGGTAGCCTTGCCGGTAAAATTGGGAAGGCTACGTCCATACCGGCATGGAAATCCGGCACCTGCGAATGGGCAATTACTGGGGTTCTGGCCCCGCCGGACCCGGTAATTGCCCTTTCACAGGTGCCGGTGCCAGTATATCCCCATTCCCATTTCAGCCCCATAGGGCTCAATGGGAATGGGGATGCCTGTAGCACCGGCACTGTTCATTACGGTGCAGGTGCTACAGGCATGCGAGGCTTGCGGGTGGCTTTCATTCCGCCAGAGAAGACCTGGTGTAATGAAAGGCACCAGCGGCACATCTCGGAGTTTGCCGGTCCGGTAACAACAGTACAGGCAAGCATAATGGTACCATTGTTACCGGACCGGCAACCTCGTAATGGGGCCCCCTGTTTACCTGAGCATAGTGTACGGTATGGTTTGAGTTACTGATGAGTTTAGATGCCAGGAGAAAGGTACACTTCCATAGATGAAGGGCACACATTGGGGGCGAATTATGCAGCTTGTACTGTGAACCTGCTCTAGCTCAAGTGCACATTCACCATGCTGCAACAAATATTCAGGGAAAAAACGTGATGGCTGGAGAGTTTCGAATTAATCATAAGCATAGGCATAGCTCTGGGCAACCCTCCAGACCATCCTTTTTCGGCCTGCCAAGCCATTACAGAAGGGTAAAGACCAAATGCAAACCAGGCTTAGCTCCACCCCATAAGGGGTAGTCCAGCTCGAACTGCTAGGTCACATCCGCTCTACGTGAGACCAGAAGTATCCTCGAACATGTTTGGGCCTTGTTGAACATCATCATTGAGGTGTAGCTTGGGTCTCTAGGCCCAGCAGGCTTGGGACCCACATCTGGCCATACCCATCCCACTTGGGGTGACTTCAGCAAAAGAAAATGGTGACGGCCGGATGATTTCAAATTAATCATAACCACAGGCACGGCACTGGACAACCCTCCAGACCATTGTTTTTCAGCCTGCCAAGCCATCAAAGAAGGGGAATGACCATATGCAAATTAGGCTTGGCCCCACCCCTAAAGGGGCAGTCTGATGGTCTGGAGAGTTGCCTAGAGCAATGTCAGAGATTGTCACGGGTCATTACATGGCACACGCCAGCCAGGGAACTCATTCCCCTACCATGAATGTGGTGCACAATAACATTATTTTTATTTTTAGTACCCTACCGATTCTTTTGAATAGACCTCCAACCCGTCTCGCACCCAACCTCCACCAGCACCCCGTGTCACAATGGGCAGGAACCAGGTCGGTGTGTATTAACAAGATACTTTATAAATGTATTATTCAATGTAAATGCGGATAATCAAAATACAACAGCCACCAAAATAGTGGCAGCACAAATGCAATATCCTATCAAAGTGACAGATTGAAATAGACTATTACACTCGCTTTTGTTTTAATGACAAAACAGGAAAATAACAATTCCACACAAAGCGGTAGCACCTACAGTTAAGCACTCCCCCATGCAACACTCGCCCCCCAAACATCAATTGGACTTAATTCCTTTGAATGGTAGGCAGTGGCAAGGAATAGGAATATAGAGGGGAAATCTGTTTTGGAGTGAAGCCCACCACCACAATATGGGAAGCCAGCAAAGAAAGGGAAAATCCGTTTTTGGAGCAAAATGGATAAATCGGGTTTTTTATAATTTCTCACAACTGCTAGGGGACAGAATAGAAGAAAACGTGTACTGCTTATATTTAGGAGAAAGGCAGAGTTTTAGAGGCTACTAATCAGCACACCAGGGAAAATAGAAAAAAAGTAGGAAAATCGTTTTTTTGGGAGAAAGCAAATGCAAAGGGAAAATACAGTGGCAAAGGGAAATTTCTTTAAATGGAGGCTTAAAATGACAGGTAGGATCTGGGAAAGGGGCTTAGCTCACAAAACTAAAATTGGTTTTAGTCAGGATGACAGATGCAAAGAGGAATTACACCGGCAAATGAAAATTCGCTTAGCAGGGCATAATTTAAACACAGGGACAAATTTGTTTTTCAGCTCACAAGGGCAATGATTCTTTTGGGCAACACTTTAATGACTATAACTATTTTAAAAAACACTGGGAAAAAGATTGTTGGTTTTGAACTCTACCAATCCTGATCCTGTGAAATTCAATGGGGGAAATAATTGATTTGCTTACAAAAATACTAACAGGCCGATTCATGGAATAATTAGCGCGGCGCAAGTGGCCAAAAACGTGCGAATCGCAGTGGAATAGCGAAAATCGCAGTGCAAGTGCGAAAATCGCACGAAAAGCAGCGCACGTCGATTCATGGATGGCCGTGCGCGAGAAAACCAGCGGATGTGCGATAAAAAAGTGCGCGGCGCACGTTGGCGCACAGGCCATCTAACAGCGTGCGCCAGGTCACAGCGAAAATCGCACAGGCCACAGCGAAATTCGCACATAGCGCGGCGCACGCAACAAAAGTAGGCGGAACACGGGCATAACACTCGGAATGGGGAACAACTTGCCAAAACGTGGGCGTCACGGGGGAAGTACAGGGCACAAGTGCGCGGAACGCCCACACGCTCGCCTACAACACGTATTCATGGAATAGAATAGGGGAAAAAAGCGCACGCTCAAACCAGCGCACAGGCACAAACACGACCGCCACAAGAAAGCAGGCGGTAGCGTCTCTGCGGCTGTAAGAAATGTGCGCCAAAAGGTGCGCCAACAAATAGCACCTATATACTGCCATGATGAATGTCCCATACTGTGGCCCTCCAGGAAAAATGACGTGCAAAGGGGTACCCACAAACACGGACACCCGCTGACAAAAAATACGTGTGCGTGTATACCGGGGTGCGCGGGAAGTCTCACACGCGATTTCAGCAGGGTACGTGCATCACAGGGGTTCGCATGAAGTTATTCACGCGATCGGGCCTGGGGGAGCGGGCTACGTGTATTTCAGGGGTTTGCGTGAAGTTTCTCACGCGATCGGGCCTGGGGGAGCGTGCTACGTGTATTTCAGGGGTTTGCGTGAAGTTTCATGCGATCGGGCCTGGGGGAGCGTGCTACGTGTATTTCAGGGGTTCGCGTGAAGTTTCACATGCGATCGGGCCTGGGGGAGCGGGCTACGTGTATTACAGGGGTTCGCGTGAAGTTCCTCACGCGATCGGGCCTGGGGGAGCGGGCTACGTGTATTACAGGGGTTCGCGTGAATTTCCTCACGCGATCGGGCCTGTGGGAGCGGGCTACGTGTATTCCAGGGGTGCGCGGGAAGTTCCACACGCGAATAGCCTGGGCGCGTGTATTTGAGGGGTGCGCGGGAAGTTCCACACGCGAATAGCCTGGGCGCGTGTATTTGAGGGGTGCGCGGGAAGTTCCACACGCGAATAGCCTGGGCGCGTGTATTTCAGGGGTGCGCGGGGAGTTCCACACGCGAATAGCCTGGGCGCGTGTATTTCAGGGGTGCGCGGGAAGTTCCACACGCGAATAGCCTGGGCGCGTGTATTTCAGGGGTGCACGGGAAGTTCCACACGCGAATAGCCTGGGCGCGTGTATTTCAGGGGTGCGCGGGAAGTTCCACACGCGAATAGCCTGGGCGCGTGTATTTCAGGGGTGCGCGGGGAGTTCCACACGCGAATAGCCTGGGCGCGTGTATTTCAGGGGTGCGCGGGAAGTTTTACACGCGAATAGCCTGGGCGCCTGTATTTCAGGGGTGCGCGGGAAGTTCCACACGCGAATAGCCTGGGCGCGTGTATTTCAGGGGTGCGCGGGAAGTTTTACACGCGATTTCTGCACGGTACGTGTATTTCAGGGGTGCCGGGGAGTCCCACATGTGATTTGACAGTGTGGGTCCTCCCAGGTGTACCCTGTACACCCTCCACGGCCCCTGCAGGCAGCCCACACCACAGGGGACTACCCTGCATCCCTGGTCATGTCCCACAGGCAGCCCACCCAACAAGGGCATGCCCCCCCAGCAAAGGCACATGTCTCCTTGAACTAATGAACACCAACTCATGTCCCCCACCACCCCCACCCCCCAGCACTGTGGGGCACCTGCCAGCAGGCCCCCACCCATGTCCAACTCATGTCCCCCACCACCCCCACCCCCCAGCACTGTGGGGCACCTGCCAGCAGGCCCCCACCCATGTCCAACTCAAGTCTCCCACCACCCCCACCCCCCAGCCACCAGGGTCACCCTCCACCAGGCCCCCACTCATGTCACCCACCACCCCCACCCCCCAGCCACCAGGGTCACCCTCCACCAGGCCCCCACCCATGTCTCCCACCACCCCCACCCCCCAGCCACCAGGGTCACCCTCCACCAGGCCCCCACTCATGTCTCCCACCACCCCCACACCCCAGCAGTGCAGGGGCACCCTCCACCAGGCCCCCACTCATGTCTCCCACCCCCCCCACACCCCAGCAGTGCAGGGGCAGCCTCCACCAGGCCCCCACTCATGTCACCCACCACCCCCACCCCCCAGCCACCAGGGGCACCCTCCACCAGGCCCCCACTCATGTCTCCCACCACCCCCACACCCCAGCAGTGCAGGGGCACCCTCCACCAGGCCCCCACTCATGTCTCCCACCACCCCCACCCCCCAGCCACCAGGGGCACCCTCCACCAGGCCCCCACTCATGTCACCCACCACCCCCACACCCCAGCAGTGCAGGGGCACCCTCCACCAGGCCCCCACTCATGTCTCCCACCACCCCCACCCCCCAGCCACCAGGGGCACCCTCCACCAGGCCCCCACTCATGTCACCCACCACCCCCACACCCCAGCAGTGCAGGGGCACCCTCCACCAGGCCCCCACTCATGTCTCCCACCACCCCCACACCCCAGCAGTGCAGGGGCACCCTCCACCAGGCCCCCACTCATGTCACCCACCACCCCCACCCCCCAGCAGTGCAGGGGCACCCTCCACCAGGCCCCCACTCATGTCTCCCACCACCCCCACACCCCAGCAGTGCAGGGGCACCCTCCACCAGGCCCCCACTCATGTCTCCCACCACCCCCACACCCCAGCCACCAGGGGCACCCTCCACCAGGCCCCCACTCATGTCTCCCACCACCCCCACACCCCAGCAGTGCAGGGGCACCCTCCACCAGGCCCCCACTCATGTCTCCCACCACCCCCATACCCCAGCAGTGCAGGGGCACCCTCCACCAGGCCCCCACTCATGTCTCCCACCACCCCCACACCCCAGCAGTGCAGGGGCAGCCTCCACCAGGCCCCCACTCATGTCACCCACCACCCCCACCCCCCAGCCACCAGGGGCACCCTCCACCAGGCCCCCACTCATGTCTCCCACCACCCCCACACCCCAGCAGTGCAGGGGCACCCTCCACCAGGCCCCCACTCATGTCTCCCACCACCCCCACACCCCAGCAGTGCAGGGGCACCCTCCACCAGGCCCCCACTCATGTCTCCCACCACCCCCACACCCCAGCAGTGCAGGGGCAGCCTCCACCAGGCCCCCACTCATGTCACCCACCACCCCCACCCCCCAGCCACCAGGGGCACCCTCCACCAGGCCCCCACTCATGTCTCCCACCACCCCCACACCCCAGCCACCAGGGGCACCCTCCACCAGGCCCCCACTCATGTCTCCAACCCCCCCCACACCCCAGCAGTGCAGGGGCACCCTCCACCAGGCCCCCACTCATGTCTCCCACCACCCCCACCCCCCAGCCACCAGGGGCACCCTCCACCAGGCCCCCACTCATGTCTCCCACCACCCCCACACCCCAGCAGTGCAGGGGCACCCTCCACCAGGCCCCCACTCATGTCTCCCACCACCCCCACACCCCAGCAGTGCAGGGGCAGCCTCCACCAGGCCCCCACTCATGTCACCCACCACCCCCACCCCCCAGCCACCAGGGGCACCCTCCACCAGGCCCCCACTCATGTCTCCCACCACCCCCACGCCCCAGCAGTGCAGGGGCACCCTCAACTAGGCCCCCACTCATGTCTCCCACCACCCCCACACCCCAGCAGTGCAGGGGCACCCTCCACCAGGCCCCCACTCATGTCTCCCACCACCCCCACACCCCAGCAGTGCAGGGGCAGCCTCCACCAGGCCCCCACTCATGTCACCCACCACCCCCACCCCCCAGCCACCAGGGGCACCCTCCACCAGGCCCCCACTCATGTCTCCCACCACCCCCACACCCCAGCAGTGCAGGGGCACCCTCCACCAGGCCCCCACTCATGTCTCCCACCACCCCCACACCCCAGCAGTGCAGGGGCAGCCTCCACCAGGCCTCCACTCATGTCACCCACCACCCCCACCCCCCAGCCACCAGGGGCACCCTCCACCAGGCCCCCACTCATGTCTCCCACCACCCCCACGCCCCAGCAGTGCAGGGGCACCCTCCACCAGGCCCCCACTCATGTCTCCCACCACCCCCACACCCCAGCAGTGCAGGGGCACCCTCCACCAGGCCCCCACTCATGTCTCCCACCACCCCCACACCCCAGCAGTGCAGGGGCAGCCTCCACCAGGCCCCCACTCATGTCACCCACCACCCCCACCCCCCAGCCACCAGGGGCACCCTCCACCAGGCCCCCACTCATGTCTCCCACCACCCCCACACCCCAGCCACCAGGGGCACCCTCCACCAGGCCCCCACTCATGTCTCCCACCACCCCCACCCCCCAGCAGTGCAGGGGCAGCCTCCACCAGGCACCCACACATGTCCCCCTGCCCCCAGGTCCTGACGATACTCAATCATGGCAGTAATGGGCAGCATACCCAGCACAAACACCCAGGCAAGGATTGCATCCACCCACATAGTGAATGCAATTACATGATACAACCCCAATGGCAAGTCTGTAAATGAACACATGTCCGTCACACACACATACACAATGGGTGCAAGTCAATGTCAAAACCCATATCATGACATGTATGAAACCAATGAGAAAATACCACAAGTGAAACTTAAAAAGAACATGTATTAAAGATGAAAAATAAGTAAAAAAATCAAACATACAACAATGGGGATAACAAAATAAATGGTCCATGTCCGAGAACAAATGTAAAAATAAAAAAAACAAAGTAATCCAAAAACAAATGTTGTCCAAAGCAAAATCATGTGGAAGTAAAATAATAAAAAACCAGTTCCTCATGGTGAACACAATAATTAATAAAAAAAATGTTTCTTCAAAAAGCAAACTATATACACGAAAATTCCAGGGTCCATGAGCCCAACACCATAAATGAAACCTACTACTACCTAATGAAAATAATATGTACAAAAAAGTGGCCATTGTCCGAGCGGTCCAAAAAAACAAAAATTAATAAAGGAAACCTAACACTAACTAACTAAATAACTATATACAAAGGCAGCGGGCAAGTCCTGCGGCTCACTCGGTGATGTTGCTGGGCAGGGCATCATCGAACTCCATGTCGATGTCCTGGAGGCGGGACTCTGTCCTTGCCCCGAGGTCTCGCAGGGATAACCCCATGTCCAGCTCAAACTCCCTGCGAGCTTCCTCGAGGCACTCAGCCCGCCTCAACGCCCGACGCATGGAGAACTCCGCCCTGACCATGGTGAGCCGCTCCTCTTCCGCCCGCTGCCGCTCCGCACCTATCCGCTGGACCAACTGCTCCCACACGGAAGACACCACCATCCCAGGGTTGCCCTGCCCTCCGGCCGATGCCTGCCCCTCTGATCTTGATGGCCCCGAGCCATGATGCCTCCCACGTCGAGCCCGCTGCTGCCTCCGACGCCACTGCCTCTGCCAGCACGACGGCATCCAGGCTGATGGAAACCACCGACGCCGTCGTGCACGTGCCCTGCCTGATGATGCTGTCACATCTTCCATCTGCTGGGGTCCAGTTGCTGTGTTGTCCACCCCTGCTGGACCTCCGACTCCCAACTGTGGCAGGGATGGGATCCCCACCGAGCTGGCTGCATTGGTCGGGGCAGGTCCACAGGGGGCCCTGGTGGCATCTGGGCTGGAAGACGGCAAGGAGAACGACTGGTGGATAGCCTGCACAGAGGAGGAGAGGGCCGCCACATTGGCCAACACATGCAGGAAACCCCCGAACATGGCCGATCCCAATTGGGCCACGTCGGCACGGTGCACTTCGTGATGACGTGCGTGCTCCTCCCGGGAAGCACGCACGGCATCACGAATCACAGCCGTGCGCATCGCGACCCCAATCAGGACCTTCTCTGCACGGCCAGGGGTTCCCACGTCCGCAGGTGGAGGGGAGTCAGGTGACATGGACATCCCCTCTACCTGCGGACGGGCCTGGGACGGGGCATCCCTGCTGGTGCATGGTGGTGCACTCACAGGGTCAGGGACAGCGACATGCACAGGCCCCTCCACGGTGACCTGTGCTGCCTCCTGCCCCTGGCCCTGGACTGCACCACTTGCACCAGCAGGGATGCCCCCACCAGGCCCCATGTGTGCCCCAGTGGCAGCCTCCTCCTCCTCTGTGCAAACCACCAACCTGGATGGCTCCTCACCGTCTCCCACTGTAGCAGGCCCCTGTGGGGGCTCACCCACCCCTTCCGCTGCAGCCGTGGGGCATCCCCGCCGCCTTGCTCCACAGCGCCGTCTCCGCCCTCTTCTTCACTAGCCGCTGCGTAGAGGGAGACAAAGAACACAAGCATCAGGGCACTGTACAATGGTCCCCTAGACAGGAAGCAATAGCAGATGAGCACCACTGTCAAAGTACACTTCCATCATGTCCCTCCACAACACATGGGTCAGTCCAGGCAAAACACACACAGTAACAGGCATGGTGCATGCCATGGACATTTCCATGCATGTCCAATGGACTCTTGAAACATTCAATGATATGTAACTCACATGCATCATGGCTCATGCCTATCACATGCACACACTTCACCTCAGTCACATCCATCTGGCCCCAACACACCAAACACAGCGGATACAAGGGTAATTTGGCTGCTTCACTGAATCTGTGCATTGTCACACACATGTGTCATGCATCCATGGCATGCACAAGTCACAGACACGCAGGTCAGGCACACAGACATGGCTACCATATATGTACCTGGCATCAGCACCCATCCCTCACCCCCACCCATGTCCAGGTACAGAGACTGGCATGCTCTCATGTTCAAAATCTGCATAGGGCTCCCCATGCGGCATTTGAACACATGCAACAACCATGTGGGTCACACATCACTGGTCGCACATGCATTACCATGATGTCCCTGCACACATACATGCATACATGGCCTATGGCACACATACAGGCAAGTATCATAGAACCAGCACACCGCAACATGCCCTGTCTCACACAGTAATGCTTGGACACATACCGCTCAACTCCAGACGGGCCTCCCTCTCAAGGACCTGGGCGTGGAGCGCTGGGCGTACGCGTTCCAGGACCCTCTTCTGGATGGAACTCATGCGGCCCCGGCCCCCCTCCACGAGGCGCCGGGCCTTCACAAGGGTCCTGGACCTCAAGTCCTCCCAGCGCTTCTTGATCTTCTGGACGTTGCGGGTTGCCACCCCCTCCGCGTTGATGGCAACCACACAGTCGGCCCAGATCCTCTCCCGTCCTTCCTTGCTGGCGCGGGACGATCCAAAGAGGGCATCATACTGCCCCAGGACATGCTCCACCAGGACACCAACTTCGGTGGCAGTGAAGCTGGTGCCCCTCTGCCCCTCTGGCCTGGGGTTGCCACTGGTGCCAGATGTGGAAGTGCCCGACATGGCAACCCCAGAGGCAGGTGTGGGTGGGCAACTGGGTCCTGGGGCTGGGCTGTGGAGCGATGTAATCCCAGTTGGGAGTCTTCAGTTCCAGCAGGGGTGGACACAGCAACTGGACCCCTGCAGATGGCTGATGTGCAGGCACCAAATGGCAGGGCACGGTGGCAGCAGGCAGGCAGGCAGGCAGCAGCAGATAGCACGTGGGAGGCTGCTCGGGGCACTGGGGGGCAGTAACTCGGCCTTCTGGGCAGGAGCGTGGTGTTCCGTGTGTTTTCGGGTGGCCAGCTTGATACGGAGTGATTTGGCACGTGAAAATCCTGCACGTCAGCGTGAAATCCGAGGAAAGGCCCTTAGCGCGTAAGCGCGTCAGCACGCATACGCGATTCTATTGGACCAGAGTCCCTCAGCGCGTAAGCGCGTCTGACGTGACCCGCACGGGCGTTCCCCACTCAGCACGTGATGACGGAACACACGTGGAAATACTGCACGTCAGAGTGTCATCGCGTGATTGGCCTATGTACGTGTATTTCATTGCGTGTAATTGGACAAAAGTGCGCGTACACGCGATTGGCCTATGTACGTGTATTTAATGGGTGCGCGGCCACTTACACACGCAAGTACGTCAGCGAACCTGTATCCCGTGGTGCGTGTGAATTTCCACACGCTATTGGACTGGGAACTGGATTCCAGGGGTGCGCGGGTCACACGCTGTATCCCGTGGTGCGTGTGAATTTCCACACGCTATTGGACTGGGAACTGGATTCCAGGGGTGCGCGGGTCACACGCTGTATCCCGTGGTGCGTGTGAATTTCCACACGCTATTGGACTGGGAACTGGATTCCAGGGGTGCGCAGGTCACACGCTCGCCTAGAACACGCGCAAAGCATAAAATTGCGGACTTTAACAATAACAAGCTCAGACGCCAGGATGAACATACCGTTCCTAGCAGCAGTGGCAGTGGGCTACCAAAGGAGGAGGAGGAGGATAGTCAGGGCCAGAATATTCACACCCAGAACCAGCCTTTTCGGGATGCCTGATGACCAGGTGTATGGGAGGTACAGGTTTCCACCACACATCATACTGGACCTGGTGAGTGAGTGGGAGGATGACCTCACATCACCCACCCTGTGCTCCCAAGCACTCAGCCCCCTGGAGAAGGTCCTCAATGTACTGCACTTCTTAGCCACTGGATCATTTCAGCGGACAAGTGCCATAGTGGGTGGGGTGTCACAGGCCACCCAGTCACGCTGCCTACACCAGGTCTTGAACATCATGACTGCACGCCCATCAGTCCGCAGGCACATATACCTGCCCAGAACACCTGCAGAAAGGCATGCTGCCGCCCTGGATTTTTACGCTGTGGCACGATTCCCCAAAGTGCTAGGTGCCATCGACTGCACCCATGTGGCTCTACGTCCCCCCAGGGCATCTGAGCACATCTATAGGAACCGCAAGCACTGGCATTCCATCAACGTGCAGGTAGCATGTAATGCCAAGGGAATCATCACCTCAGTATATGCCAACTATCCCGGCTCCACCCACGACAGCTTCATTTACCGAATGTCCACCCTAAGCCGGGACCTAGAAGCTGGGCGGCATGGCGATACATGGCTGCTTGGTGAGTATGTATGCCACTGCACATGCATGCATGTTGGATACTGAGCAAGGTCACAACCCCACCAATGATACCAATCACCACCTCCACAGGGGACAGTGCCTACCCTCTCAGCCCCCATATGATGACGCCAATTCGGAACCCCACCACGCCACCCCAGGTAAGATATAACACAGCCCACATTACAACCAGGGGCATAGTGGAGCGCACATTCGGAGTGCTAAAGTCACGCTTTCGCTCCCTTGACCGTTCTGGCGGGCAGCTGTTATACGCTCCCCCAGTAGTGTGCAGGATCATAGTGGCAGCATGTGTCCTGCACAACGTTGCAACACGCCGGGGCCTGGCCGTGGACATGGTGGTGGCCCCACATCCCCAACCACATGCACAGCCGCTGCGCATGGGAGGGGAAAGGGCACGGGGGGAGGCAGCCCGTACACAGCTAGTGGCTAATTACTTCACATAGAAATCACACCCCTGTGGAGTGCACACTGCCCTGGCACATTCCATCTGACAATCAATGATGACTCAACCTGACACTGATCCTGAATGTCTGGAGAATGAACCGGGAATACCATGTCAGCCTGAGATTGTTCACCTGGAAGTGTCACAATGTGTGCATCCCTACCCACACAGACACCACCAATGCAGTTTTGTGAAGTTACACATTGAAGCAGCTAAAATGAATACCCACTTGCAAAATGCAACAAGAGGACAGTGCCATGTCAGCCAACCCAACCCCAGCACCGCCACACGACACACCGTGCCATGTCATGCTAATTGCAGGTAAACAAAGTAATCCCCACAACATGACATCAGTCTCACTATGTACAGTGGCACTATTAGAAACCTGCAACACCTGAAATGCTCACAGCAATGCCGGACCAACAACATACTTGAGCACGTAGTACCATTAACATGACATCACAAATGTTACATATTAGTAGTCTCACCACCTGGAAATGCCTGCACTCCCACCACTACCAACTATGCAGTGTTGTCGCCATGTAGAGTTGTAGGTGCACTGCTGCCAACATGGTCCCCATCTCCAGACTAGAGGTCCTTGTGTGGACATGAGGAAGGGACCTGCAAATTGGGAGGTAGACACAGAAGAAGAGTTACACATCAATGCAACATGCAGTGTACAACACAACAGCAATATGCACTATGAATGTATACACAGTATTGACTACAGACTGGCCACACAGCTCATGGGAGTCCAACGTCACTGTGTAATTCACTGTCACTTGGGCACACCCTTTGCAAGCCCATGGAAACGGGAAGCAGGAGGGGTGTGTGTGACTCAAACCCAAGCATCTGAACCAAATACATTACAAGCCTGCATGTGCCCAGCCACAATGCAGCGTATGCCCACAGGAACCACGGAAGCCAACAGATCGAAGCCAACAGATCGAAGCCAACAGATCGTCCCAAAAAAATTGGGAATAAAAGAAATAAAAATAAAAATAAAAATAAGAAACAATCAAAAATGGCCATTGATGGGCCCGGGGGGGTTGGGGAGGCCACCCAGGAGGTCCGAGGACAGGATGCACACCAGAACCCACCTGCGTGGATCCTGGGAAGATAAAACACCTCCATGGGCTCATGGCCCACACGGCTACCCTATTGTGGGAGTATCACTGCTGTCGCTATTATCACCCTGTGCAGCTGCATCCGGAGGTGGTTGCACTATGGGAGGTAGCCCACGCAAGGCCCTAGTCTGCTCCTCCATGGCTGCAAGCATGCGGGTGTGGTAGGTCTGGTTCTGGAGGATGAGTGTGCGGAGGTCCCCATGCAACAACTCACGGGATGCCCGGACCTCCGCCCTCGTTGCCTGCATCTCAGCTGAGAGCGTACGGGTGAGACGCTCCAGCTGCTGTTCTGTCCTTTGGTGTGTTGAAGCCTCAAGCTCAACAAGAGTCGTCCTGAGGTGAAGGAGCTCCTGCCTCAGGGCTTCCCTGTGGCCCTGGGACTCAATGGAGATGGCCTCCTGCAGAGTCGCCAGTGCCGCCCGCCTGTCCCTGTTGGACCCCAACATGTCCTCCCTGTGTGACTGGCAGATGGAGTCGGTTGCCTGCTCTAGTCGCTCCATCAGCCTTTCTGGGGGGACAATGGAAGTGGCCACCCTATCCATGGCCTGAGCCATCATCTCGGATGATGCAGCCTGTTGGGATGCCATACCGTAAATGGATTACTCCCATGCGGTATTGCCGGGTGGCGTACGGCCACCACGTCGGCGGGCACCACACCTGTCTGGGGCAAGGCGAACTGCGCCTTGCTGTGCCGGCACTGCCTGAGGCTGCAGGACTGCATTCCCCCTCTGATCTGCTGGCCCAGGAACAGGATCAGATGTCGCGGAGTGTGACCCTGCATCCGTAACCACCGAAGGCGTAGCTGCCAACACTGACATCCCCATGGAGGGTTCTGACCCTGGTGCAGGTGGGTGAGACAGAACAGAATCCCTCCCTGGAACACTCACCTGCGACGGCACGTAGGTCTCATCCGAATCAACACCTGAGTACAGCTCGGGGGAGGTGCAGCCAGAGACACCCCTTGAGAGCACGACCTGCAGCACTTGTGGGTTCTCCCCCACCACCACACCACGTCCCTCACTGGTGGTTGGTCGGCCCTCGGACCCCTCCTGGGTCTGCACCATCTCCACAACCCCAGCAGTATCAGGTGCGTCTTCCCCTGCAAAGACATGAAAACAAAGAAATGGAAACAGGCATTAGCACCATGGCACACATTGAGGGCTGAGAAGCAAGAGAACCAGTACTTGATTGACACATGTCCCACATGACTAAAACCCTCCCATGCATGCACCCTCACTGCGTATGAAGTCCAGGCAAATGGCACACACTGATGACACCAAGATGGAAGATGAACACATTTTCTGCATGCTGCCTGGCAGTGGCATCACACATTGGCCTGTGATTGGCAGGTGAAACACACATGCCATCACACAGATGGCATGTACCATTGCTATTGAGTGAAGATGGAGAGGAGGGCAGCACCTATTCATTCAGTCCAGTTCCCGCATGTAATAGCTTTTCTATTTCTAACAGGTCAGATTTTTCACCTGGAGCTGCCAGTCTGAAATGGTCCAATTGCACAGGGACATGTGTGTACAAATGATATCCAGGTAACAAAGTCACTCCACTTTACCATACCCATGTCAGACATGTGACTAGTGGACAGCGACATGCCTAGTAAAAGTGGTGGAATGCAAACAAACTGACTGAATGAACAGTGAAGAAGAAGCAAATATGTTGTGGCAAGGTGACACTTCAAGGGCAACTGGCGTGCAGTTGGGCTAGATGTCTACTGTTGGCAGAAGGGATACTGCTATGGCCAAATGCAGCTGCGCAGGAAGGATTGCAGCTGCGCAGGAAGGATTGCATGAAGCACATGGCTGACCCATACGACTCAGGCGCACACACTCTCACCTGGCACCCGAACAGAAGCCCTCTCACACACACCATGCACATGGATGACACACACATGCATGTGCACTCACCGGACAATGCCTCGTAATCAGCCAGATCTCCCACGCCTTGGATCTGTTCCTCCGTGACGTAGGTCCCAGCGACTGACTCATGTGGAGTGAGTTCCATGTCTACTACTGGAGACCCACCTCCAGTCACTAGAGTTGCGGCATGACTTGAGGCCAGCTTACTCTTTGCCCTGCGCTTTAGGTCATTCCAGCGCTTATAGCAATCATTGGCTGTGCGCCTCACAATTCCAAGGGCACTTACGATGTCCGCAACGGTCTGCCAGTGTGCCTGGCGTTGTGCAGGTGTGGTCTTGGATCCTGCAACAATGACCATCTCGTTGTCATGTCCGGACACATACTCGACAAGTGCATTCAGTTCGTCATCCGTGAAGCTGGGCTTCCTGGACGGGCCGGACTGTGTAGCCGTGTCTGGGGCATCAGCCTGTGCCGGACGAGCACTCTTCCTCTTCCGCTTGGAAGGTGGTGGTGATCCTGAGTGTACTGCGCCGCTCTGGACACTAGGGGCAGGAGCCCTGGTGGACTCTGTATCAGGAGTGTGGGATTGCACACTCAGCATGGGAGTTGGTGCAGGCATTAGCTCTAGTGTGATGGTGTCAGGGGGAATGTCAGCAGCATGGACTAGGACCGACACTGTCCTGGATGGGTGTGTGGGGGCTGGGGTGGATGGAGCCGCAGCTGCCCCTGCAGCCTCTCCGCCCTGCCTACTTGGTGCAGCAGATGACCTTGCTGCCCCAGATCCACGTGGCATGATGGCATCAACGTGCACCAGCGCACGTGTCATAGCCCTGCTGACCTGGAAGTCAGCCATGGAGTCAGCCAGGTCTGGTGCCACAATGGGCTGGTCCAACAAGGGCTGAGCATGGATGGTGTCAGCCACATCAGCCTCAATGGGAGGGGGGGGGGGATTATGGGTGCCCGTGACTGGTCCTCCACACATGGGGGGACAGGCTCACCCTGCAAGTTACGACCACGTCCCCTACCGGATCCACCACGGCCACCACTTGTGGCTCTTCCACCTTTGCCACCCTTACGGAATCCTCGCCTCCCAGCCATGGCACTGATGTTAATGTGCGTATGGGAGTGGATGTAGACTATTGTCCTGGGCAATTGGGGGTCAAAGGGGTTGGGTACCAGATGGTAATTGTACCCTAGTGCTCTAGCAAGGCTGAATGTAACCCCTGGGGAAAGATGACGGGTCACGCAATGCACAGGAGGCCCAAAAAAGGGAGATGACGTGCACGCAACCCCTCCTAGACCACGTGTGCAGAAAGAAAAACCTGCACTACGCTGTGGCACCCAGAAACACAAGAATGAACGTATGCGTGTCACACGCAGCCTAGAATGACCTCTGAAGGGGTAGGCTACACACGGGGCTATCACAGATGTTAGATACGTGCGTGACTCACCGTCTGCCAGGTAAACGAGCGTGTAAAAGGAGCACGTTTGGTTGGCAACACCCCCGCCAAAAGAAGATTTGTCCGCTGTCTGAGGAGACAGGACAACAGTAGAAGGGAACACTGTTTGAGGGAACAGGCCCAGGTAAACCAGTAAAGGAGAATACAGAGAAAAAGCTGTCAGAGGTAACAGGGAATACGAGCTAGAAACGCTGTGAAGTAAATCGCGTGTGAAACGACAAGAAGTACAGAATTCACCCACTCGCTCTCCACGAAAAGCACGTACAAGGAAAACGTGTTCTACACGTACCTTTTATACAGGCCCACACGTCCAGCGTCACTTACGCGGCGTGTACGCGCTAGGGCCATTTCCACCTATTACATGCTTTGTCACTTCTGCGTGTAGGGCCATTTCCACCAATTACACGCTTTGTCACTTCTGCGTGTAGGGCCATTTCCACCAATCACACGCTTTGTCACTTCTGCGTGTAGGGCCATTTCCACCAATCACACGCGATTACACTCTGACGTGCAGTCTTTCCACGTGTGCTCTGTCATCACGTGCTGTGTGGGAAACACCTGTGCGGGTCACGTCACAGACGCGCTTACGCGCTGAGGGCCTTTCCTCAGTTTTCACGCTGACGTGCAGGATTTTCACGTGCAAAATCACTCCGTACCAAGCTGGCCACGCGTACGCACACGGAACACCACGCTCCTGCCCGGAAGGCCGAACTACTGCCCCCCAGAGCCCGAGCACGCTCCCACCTGCTGCTGCCTGACTGCCTGCTGCCCCTGCGCTGCTGGGGGGTGGGGATGATAGAGGACATGAGTGGGGGCCTGGTGGAGGCTGCCCCTGGTGGCTGGGGGTTGGGGGTGATAGGGGACATGAGTGGGGGCCTGGTGGAGGGTGCCCCTGCACTGCTGGGGTGTGGGGGTGGTGGGAGACATGGGTGGGGGCCTGGTGGAGGCTGCCCCTGGTGACTGGGGGGGTGGGGGTGGTGGGAGACATGAGTGGGGGCCTGGTGGAGGGTGCCCCTGGTGACTGGGGGGGTGGGGGTGATAGGGGACATGAGTGGGGGCCTGGTGGGGGCTGCCCCTGCACTGCTGGGGGGTGGGGGTGGTGGGAGACATGAGTGGGGGCCTGGTGGAGGGTGCCCCTGGTGACTGGGGGGGTGGGGGTGATAGGGGACATGAGTGGGGGCCTGGTGGGGGCTGCCCCTGCACTGCTGGGGGTGGGGGTGGTGGGAGACATGAGCAGGTGTGCAGGGTAGTCCCCTGTTTTGTGGGCTGCCTGCAGGGGCCGTGGAGGGTGTACAGGGAACACCTGTGAGGACCCACCCAGCCTAATCGCGTGTGTAACTTCCCACGCACCCCTGTAATACACGTACCAAGCCAAATCGCGTGTGAGAATTCCCGCGCACCCCTGAAATACACGTACCCTGCTGAAATCGCGTGTAAAACTTCCCGCGCACCCCTGAAATGCATGCGCCCAGGCTATTCGCGTGTGGAACTTCCCGCGCACCCCTGAAATACACGCGCCCAGGCTATTCGCGTGTGGAACTTCCCGCGCACCCCTGAAATACACGCGCCCAGGCTATTCGCGTGTGGAACTTCCCGCGCACCCCTGAAATACATGCGCCCAGGCTATTCGCGTGTGGAACTTCCCTCGCACCCCTGAAATACACGCGCCCAGGCTATTCGCGAGTGGAACTTCCCGCGCACCCCTGGAATACACGTAGCACGCTGGGAGACATGAGTGGGGGCCTGGTGGAGGGTGCCCCTGCACTGCTGGGGGGTGGGGGTGGGGTGGTATACATGGGTGGGGGCCTGGTGGAGGCTGCCCCTGGTGACTGGGGGGGTGGGGGTGGTGGGAGACATGGGTGGGGGCCTGGTGGAGGGTGCCCCTGGTGACTGGGGGGGTGGGGGTGGTGGGAGACATGAGTGGGGGCCTGGTGGAGGGTGCCCCTGGTGACTGGGGGGGTGGGGGTGATAGGGGACATGAGTGGGGGCCTGGTGGGGGCTGCCCCTGCACTGCTGGGGGGTGGGGGTGGTGGGAGACATGAGTGGGGGCCTGGTGGAGGGTGCCCCTGGTGGCGGGGGGTGGGGGTGATAGGAGACATGAGTGGGGGCCTGGTGGAGGGTGCCCCTGGTGACTGGGGGGGTGGGGGTGGTGGGAGACATGGGTGGGGGCCTGGTGGAGGGTGCCCCTGGTGACTGGGGGGGTGGGGGTGGTGGGAGACATGAGTGGGGGCCTGGTGGAGGGTGCCCCTGGTGACTGGGGGGGTGGGGGTGATAGGGGACATGAGTGGGGGACTGGTGGGGGCTGCCCCTGCACTGCTGGGGGGTGGGCGTGGTGGGAGACATGAGTGGGAGCCTGGTGGAGGGTGCCCCTGGTGGCGGGGGGGTGGGGGTGATAGGGGACATGAGTGGGTGCCTGGTGGAGGCTGCCCCTGCACTGCTGGGGGGTGGGGGTGGTGGGAGACATGAGTGGGGGCCTGGTGGAGGGTGCCCCTGGTGGCGGGGGGGTGGGGGTGATAGGGGACATGAGTGGGTGCCTGGTGGAGGCTGCCCCTGCACTGCTGAGGGTGGGGGTGGTGGGAGACATGAGTGGGGGCCTGGTGGAGGGTGACCCTGGTGACTGGGGGGGTGGGGGTGGTGGGAGACATGAGTGGGGGCCTGGTGGAGGCTGCCCCTGCACTGCTGGGGTGTGGGGGTGGTGGGTGACATGAGTGGGGGCCTGGTGGAGGCTGCCCCTGCACTGCTGGGGTGTGGGGGTGGTGGGTGACATGAGTGGGGGCCTGGTGGAGGGTGGCCCTGCACTGCTGGGGGGTGGGGGTGGTGGGTGACATGAGTGGGGGCCTGGTGGAGGGTGCCCCTGCACTGCTGGGGGGTGGGGGTGGTGGGAGACATGAGTGGGGGCCTGGTGGAGGCTGCCCCTGCACTGCTGGGGTGTGGGGGTGGTGGGTGACATGAGTGGGGGCCTGGTGGAGGGTGACCCTGCACTGCTGGGGTTTGGGGGTGGTGGGAGACATGAGTGGGGGCCTGGTGGAGGGTGACCCTGCACTGCTGGGGTTTGGGGGTGGTGGGAGACATGAGTGGGGGCCTGGTGGAGGGTGACCCTGGTGGCTGGGGGGTGGGGGTGGTGGGGGACATGAGTTGGACATGGGTGGGGGCCTGCTGGCAGGTGCCCCACAGTGCTGGGGGGTGGGGGTGGTGGGGGACATGAGTTGGACATGGGTGGGGGCCTGCTGGCAGGTGCCCCACAGTGCTGGGGGGTGGGGGTGGTGGGGGACATGAGTTGGACATGGGTGGGGGCCTGCTGGCAGGTGCTCCACAGTGCTGGGGGGTGGGGGTGCAAGGGGACATGAGTTGGTGTTCATTAGTTCAAGGAGACATGTGCCTTTGCTCGGGGGCATGCCCATGGTGGGTGGGCTGCCTGCGGGACATGACCAGGGATGCAGGGTAGTCCCCTGTGGTGTGGGCTGCCTGCAGGGGCCGTGGAGGGTGTACAGGGTACACCTGGGAGGACCCACACTGTCAAATCACATGTGGAACTTCCCGCGCACCCCTGAAATACACGCGCCCCGGCTATTCGCGTGTGGAACTTCCCGCGCACCCCTGGAATACACGCGCCCCCAGGCTATTCGCGTGTGCAACTTCCCGCGCACCCCTGAAATACACGCGCCCAGGCTATTCGCGTGTGGAACTTCCCGCGCACCCCTGAAATACACGCGCCCAGGCTATTCGCGTGTGGAACTTCCCACGCACCCCTGGAATACACGCGCCCCCAGGCTATTCGCGTGTGGAACTTCCCGCGCACCCCTGAAATACAGGCGCCCAGGCTATTCGCGTGTGGAACTTCCCGCGCACCCCTGAAATACACGCGCCCAGGCTATTCGCGTGTGGAACTTCCCGCGCACCCCTGGAATACACGCGCCCCCAGGTTATTCGCGTGTGGAACTTCACGCGCACCCCTGAAATACACGCGCCCAGGCTATTCGCGTGTGGAACTTCACGCGCACCCCTGGAATACACGTAGCCCGCTCCCCCAGGCCCGATCGCGTGAGGAACTTCACGCGAACCCCTGTAATACACGTAGCCCGCTACCCCAGGCCCGATCGCGTGAGGAACTTCACGCGAACCCCTGTAATACACGTAGCCCGCTCCCCCAGGCCCGATCGCGTGTGAAACTTCACGCGAACCCCTGAAATACACGTAGCACGCTCCCCCAGGCCCGATCGCGTGAGGAACTTCACGCAAACCCCTGTAATACACGTAGCCCGCTCCCCCAGGCCCGATCGCGTGTGAAACTTCACGCGAACCCCTGAAATACACGTAGCCCGCTCCCCCAGGCCCGATCGCGTGAGGAACTTCACGCGAACCCCTGTAATACACGTAGCCCGCTACCCCAGGCCCGATCGCGTGAGGAACTTCACGCGAACCCCTGTAATACACGTAGCCCGCTCCCCCAGGCCCGATCGCGTGTGAAACTTCACGCGAACCCCTGAAATACACGTAGCACGCTCCCCCAGGCCCGATCGCGTGAGGAACTTCACGCAAACCCCTGTAATACACGTAGCCCGCTCCCCCAGGCCCGATCGCGTGTGAAACTTCACGCGAACCCCTGAAATACACGTAGCACGCTCCCCCAGGCCCGATCGCGTGAGGAACTTCACGCGAACCCCTGTGATGCACGTACCCTGCTGAAATCGCGTGTTAGACTTCCCGCGCACCCCGGTATACACGCACACGTATTTTTTGTCAGCGGGTGTCCGTGTTTGTGGGTACCCCTTTGCACGTCATTTTTCCTGGAGGGCCACAGTATGGGACATTCATCATGGCAGTATATAGGTGCTATTTGTTGGCGCACCTTTTGGCGCACATTTCTTACAGCCGCAGAGACGCTACCACCTGCTTTCTTGTGGCGGTCGTGTTTGTGCCTGTGCGCTGGTTTGAGCGTGCGCTTTTTTGCCCTATTCTATTCCATGAATACGAGTTTTAGGCGAGCGTGTGGGCGTTCCGCGCACTTGTGCCCTGTACTTCCCCCGTGACGCCCACGTTTTGGCAAGTTGTTCCCCATTCCGAGTGTTACGCCCGTGTTCCGCCTACTTTTGTTGCGTGCGCCGCGCTATGTGCGAATTTCGCTGTGGCCTGTGCGATTTTCGCTGTGACCTGGCGCACGCTGTTAGATGGCCTGTGCGCCAACGTGCGCCGCGCACTTTTTTATCGCACATCCGCTGGTTTTCTCGCGCACGGCCTTCCATGAATCGACGTGCGCTGCTTTTCGTGCGATTTTCGCAATTGCACTGCGATTTTCGCTATTCCACTGCGATTCGCACGTTTTTGCCCACTTGCGCCGCGCTAATTATTCCATGAATCGGCCTGTATACCTGTTGTCAGGATTGTTTGCTGCGTTTCTGTGAAGTACTAACATTTGCAAACACAATGGGTCTGTACTGTGTAAGTAAATGTTCTCAATAATTGGTGGTAATTGAAATAGAATATTCATTGCTACATTTGCGTAGCAACTTACACCAACTATATTTGAGAGTTTAAATGGACCAGGTAGTTCTGTATCTGACTGCTTTTTTTGGAGTTTGTCTTCCTTCTTTGAAGAAGTACCTGGTTTACTTTCCCTAATTGATTCTTTTTTGCTTGTGGCACTTGATGAAGTAGTACTTTCTTTTACTCTCTTTGGAGGATTTGCAGTGACATCCTGTTGCTTTTCTGTTTGATGTATTTTTCTTTTTTTAATGTTTTACTTTTTGTGGAACAGAATATGTGTTTAGATGGGGAGTGTATAGTGAACGAAGTCTATTGTATTCTAAAATGCAAGGAATATCAGCGTTTATTTTACTTGCATCAAAGTTGATTAGAAATAGACCATCAAGTGTACGTAAGCGTGATAGTGCTACGTAGCTCATGCCTTCTTTAAAGACTGTGTTACCAATGTGTATCATTGCTTCGTCTAGGGTAAGACCTTGTGATTTATGAATGGTGACTGTGTATGCAAGAGTTAGAGAAAATTGTTCTTTGAAGAGAAGGAATCGAGCTGTTGAGTGTCCTATTCATTTTACTTCTGAAAGTTTGTCAAAGAGAATATTGACAAACTGAATTTTGTTGTCACGTGGGTATGTTTGAAAGCCAACAACTGTACCCAGTGCTCCATTAACTAGTCCTTGGTCCACGTCAAGGTTACGTTTCAGCATTACTCTGCAATTTAAGGATAATTTTAATATCTTTGCCAAGCCTGCTGTGTTTGAGATTGATTTTTCTAAACTATTTAGTCTTGTTGTGGATTGGTCACACATGGGTAGTGTCATTCCATGTACATCTAGTTTGTCTGTGGCGGTAATTTCCATTATTGGTTGCATTTCTTTACTTAACATTATTTAATTGAATTTGAAACAGCTTGCAAGAGTTGGCATTAAGGCCATACAATTGACATTTTTGTGGGCTAATTGTTCCATAACATCTGTAGCACATGCATTATCACCATAAAGTGCATTAATGTGCCGGGTTTTCAATATTGCTTCAGCTTCTTTAGAAAGTATACCAACTCTGATACTTTTTAAGATGTTAGCATAAGTGAGGTCTGCAGATTGCCGCATGTTTTCTGTTAATTCTCTGTATTGGAAAGGTTGCCAAAGGTTGACATTTCCAATGCTGCCAACAGTTTTATGGCAGATTTTGTGTCCTAATGTTTTAAAAATGTGTTCACCTTTTACTGGTGTCAATTGAAGAAGATCTCCGAAAACAATAATGTGTTTTCCTGCAAAGAGCTCTTCATAGTTTGTTTTGAGTACTTCCTGTAATCTGAGGTGAATCAAAGCCAACATTAGGTTGGACACCATGCTCACTTCATCTATTAGTAGCATTTACATTTGTTTCAATACTCTGTGTAGTTCCATTGCAGCTTCTGCAGAAAGTTTGTAATAATCTAATTTGTTTTGGTGTTCTACTGGCAGGAGTAGTAATCGGTGTAAAGTGACACCACCTATGTTGTAGGCAGCTAAACCTGTGGGGGCAGTGACAACAGCTGACAGTTTGTTGTTTGTCAATTGTTGAAGGAACTTACTGATGATTTTGATTAGGAATGTTTTGCCAGAACCAGCTTCACCACTGACATACAATAGTATAGGTTTGTAATTTTGACAGGTGCATTCTTTGTTTTCATGTTGTACACCATGTGCAATTTCTTTTGTTACTTCTTGAAAAATGCTACGTTGCTCATTGTTTAGCTTTGATTGTAGTATAGTTAAGTCTTCTTTATCTTCATAGTGACACATGGTGTTTTCTACTTCTATCATAGCTAATTCTGCCTCATTTGTTATTAGTGGGTCTCCCAGTGGTTCTTGGCTTCCTGTGACAGAAGGTTGACTACTGTCAGGAGTGTCCTTATCTAGTTGGGCCTGGACTTCTTCTTCGTGTTGATGTTCATTGTGCAACATTGTTTTGTGCTGTGCAAAGTTTACATCAGGTATACTGCTTTCATTTGCTTTGAAAGCGTCTTCATATGAGTCATAGTTATCGAGTATTTCTTCTTCTTTTCTCCCGGGTTTAAAGAGTTGTAGCAGGGACATGTAATATACTTCTTTATGTTGAGGAGTCTTTAATGACAATTTGATATGATTAATTAAATTTGGTTTGGTAAGTTTTACTAAGCTGCCTTCAGAGTTTGTCACTTTGTATTTACGGTATTGTTCATCAGGTTTTATATTATTTTTGTATGTGTAGTTTTGGGATATGTGGTATAGACACATGGTTTCAAAAAGTGGTACTCCTGTTTGGGTAGTATGTGTCCAATAAATTGTTTTTTAAAATGTCTTGGCTGTTGGGATCATCTTTGGCTATTGTTTCTATATCTTCCTATGATTTTAGAACTCTTTTTCTAGATTTAGCTGGACCAAGACTTAGCCATACTATATTTGCAGATTAACCATACAATGCAGTACCAGTTAATCGATCAGCTGCTTCACAGGATCCACATTCTCTATGGACAGCGTTTTTATGCCCAAGCTGTATAATTTCTGAGACACTGTTTTATCTGATGACAGGTCATTCCAGAGGTCTTGGAGCTCTGTCTTTTCTGATTTGGTTAAGTATGCTGTGACATATCGTGCAACTGCAGTAGAATTGTCTGTAATGTACTGCACATCTATGTATGCATTCCATAAGTGGGCAATGATTGCATTGTAATCATTGATATATTTTTCTTCTTTTCTTTTTATGCAATATGTATTTTTAGGTGACTTACCTTTAACACTATGGCCCTCATTACGACCCTGGCGGAAAGTGACTGACCGGACCGCCACAGCGTAAATAGCGTTTCCGCCATTGCACGAAGGAGCAAAGTGCGGCCCATTCCGACCCATCGGGCACGAGCACCACGGCATGGCGGAAGTGCAAAGTCCGCGATGGCGGAAATGACCCCAAAACGGCCCACACCGCCGCCGTACGGCGCCCTAGGTGCAATACCGCCACCCATCACAGCGGACACCGCAGTGTGCGCCTACCGGAAAGTACGGTGACCGTAAATATACGGAAACGGAAGTAAAAACATGGGCCCGGAACGGGAAACATCCCGCCGTACACCTATAAAACCACTAAAACCACACAACCACTAAAAACACTACCCTGAGACACACCCCAACCCGTCATCCACCCTAGCGAAACCAAGAAAAATGGGAAAAGTAGCGAAGAAAGCGTGCGACCGCAAGCGGCAGGTCCACTTCTCCCGTGAGGAACTCACCGTGCTAACAGAGACCCTCCAGGAGAATGCTGCCGTCGTCTTCTCCACGCAAATGACCAGGACGGCACTTGCAAACAAGAAGGCCATATGGGCTCTGGTGGCACAGCGGGTAAGTGCGGTGGGGACCGCACCCCGCACCCCACAGCAATGCCGAAAGCGATGGGACGACCTGCGGATACGCGTCCGCAGCATACTCTCTGCCAACCGCAACATTGCCACAGCCACCGGGGGAGGTCCTGAATCACCCATCAAGTTGACCCCCTGGGAAGAAATCTGTGCCTCCACCATCGGAATGGAGAGCATAGAGGGAGTCGGAGGGATGGAGAAAGGAGTGCAGACATCCTAAGATTCAGGTAGGTGGCCCAGATAAAACAATGCCAAATCCACAAAGTCCATCCATGTGAAGTACCATGTGTCCACATAGTGCAACAGAAACACATGTCCAGGAGAACGTCCACACACATCGGCCTGATAGCGCACGTTAAAACCCACAATAAATACATAAATAATTAAAAACCCCTAAAACACGCACTACACGTGCAGCAGGCACACCCTAACTGCAGGCTGCCAAACAACTGCACCCTCACTCCACACACAAATGAAAGCACCTCCAAGGTCCCGACCCAAATCACCCTCAGGTACCACCCCAATGCATGTGATACAATGCCATTCCAATTCCCACAGACCCATCAATAACCCTCGCCCTCCTTTACTCCACCACAGTGTCCGATCCAAACGACGAGCATCAGGACACCCCTACCAGCACACCTGCAAAGAGGGCCAAGACCAACGGCCAAAGACCCTCCACCTCAGCTGCACGCATCAAGACACGGCAGCAGCACAAATCAGGTGGCAGCACAGAGGAGGGAACATCAACAGGCACCCCAGCAGCCAGCATGCCCACACCACCACCACCACAGGTCCCCCCAAAGGATGCCACAGAAGGCACTGCCTCTGGTGGCAGCAGCACCATAGGTGACACCCCATTGATGGCAGCATACTCCGACACAGAAGACGGGGATGTCGAAGTCAGATCCATCCATGACCTGTCCCAATCCCCCTGTCTGTCCCATCCCGTACAACATGAGGATACCACGCAGGGGCACCCACAAGACGACGACTGGCCATCCCCCACAAGCCCTGTGGCAAGGCAACATGAGGTCAACAGCCCCTCTGTGACACCCCCGCAAATGGCCATGGCCCAGCAGAGGCAACAGTCCCTCGACCAGTTAATCGTGCAACAGCAGCAACTGGCCACGCTCCTCAAGGACCATGCCGATGAATGTGGGGGCACTAAGGCAGACATAGAAACATCAACTGAGACACTCAGGGCAGAAATGGAGAGAGGTACAGAGACACTAAGGGCGCAAATGGAGAGTAGCACCGAGAGCCTGGGAGTCCAAATGGAGAGAAGCACCGAGAGCCTGAGGGGGGAACTGCATGCGACGTCCAAGGACGTATGTGCCGAACTTGCCGCAGTGCGCCGTGTGCTCACTGAGCTCTCGCAAACCCTTAGGGACATGCATGGACGTGAGCAGGCAGAGACATCATCCGTTGCAAGTTCCGTCCAGGGCAGCCCCCAACGTAGATCTGGGAGGAACCTGCGCTCCACAGGCAGGGGTGCCCCTGATACCCGCAGAGGGGGCTTGCAATAGCGACTGCCCACTGACAATGAGCATCTTTGGACACTGGTGTTCGGGGGGGAGGTAGGAGGGTGGAGGGGGTGTGTTGGGCTCACTTGGGTGGCGGGTCGATAGGGTGTACAACATGATATCACATATGCCATAAACAGTGCACGATCAACCAATGAGATGTGTGGACATTGATCTTTGTGTACTAGGCCATCATAGGCGTACAGTCCATATTGTGCATGTTCCAGACACACACAGTGCCACGAGTCCCGTGTCCATGTATCAGCCACCAGGCGTGAGTGCAACATCAATGAGATGCTGACGAATGTCACGGCCCTCCGGTGCCTCGCAGACTCCTTGAGGTGCTGCCACATCCCCACCCTCATCATGACCATCATCAGGTGCTTGCAGTTCTGCGTCAGGGGGCATGGGCACATTTCTACGTACGCACATGTTGTGGAGCATGACACATGCCATCACCATCTTTGCAACCTTCTCATGGCGGTACAGGAGTGCCCCGCCAGACCTGCTGAGGCAGCGGAAACGACCCTTCAGTAGGCCGAATGCCTGTTCAATGACTACACGGGTACGTGAGTGGGCATGGTTGTAGTCCTCCTCATGCTGGTCCCGTGGGTTCCGGACTGGTGTGAGGAGCCATCTCTTCAGTGGATATCCAGCATCACCTGTATGTGGACGATAAACGTATGATGTGGAATGCCATTGCTACGTACGCACACCCCCCCCCTTCCTGCCAGGTCATTGCCGAATCACATACCCCACATTATCATGCATGTAATGAGACTCACCGAGTAGCCAGGATCTGTTCCCTGCGTGTCGCTCCATGTAGCGTGGTATTGTAGAGTTCCTCAAGACCATAGAATCATGGGTTGATCCAGGGAATCGGGCACAACAATGTGTAATGATCCTGTTGGAGTCACACACCATTTGTACATTCAGGGAATGAAATTGTTTTCGGTTGCGGTACTGGGCCTCCATGGCATGTGGGACGACCAATTCCACATGGGTGCAGTCGATGGCACCAATGCAACCCGGTATGCCGGCAAGTGCATGGAATCCCACTTTTGTGTTGGTAATTTCCTGCTCCGAGCGTGGTAGAGAGATGTAGTCGTCTGCGTGCTGCAGGAGGGCATCGAGCACTTGCAATAGTGTCCGTGAGAACAGTGGCTGAGAAATGCCATGCAACTGTCCGACTGTGTGCTGGTAGGTGCCTGTGGCCAGGAAGTGGAGTACAGACACCACCTTCAGTAGGGGTGGGATGGCGGTTGGGCTATCTATCATGCTGACAAGGTCAGCCTGTGTCATGTCCACAATGGCGGCTATGGTGTCCCGGTCCAGACGGTAGAGGGTGTGGATCTGCTCATCAGTGAGGTTGAACGGATGTGCTCGGAGGCGTGGGATTGCGGGCTGCCTGCGTGGTGGTAGTGGCTGTGCTGGCGGCCCTTGCTGGCCCTGCCTTGCCCTCCTCCTCCTCCTGCGTCTCCTCCGTGCGGCCGGTTGTAGTTGGTGTACGTCTTCTTCTTGGAGTTGGAGTACTTGCAGTGCTATCAGGTCCCCCAGGGCCAACATCGCGAGTCCTGCCGGTAGCATTTCGGTGTGGTTGTGGGAGGAGACTGGGTGTGCAATTCATGTGTTTTCAGGCTGTATGGCCTCCACCTGTGGTGATTCATTCCACCTGTGCAAACTGCTCTCCCCTTTGGCCGAGCACGTCCCGCACACAACGCTGCAATTCGGGGAATGGCATCTTGCTATTGCAATCATGTATTTGTACCCGATGGCCGTGTAACATTGGTTGACATGTTCATTCTGCTGTGGTCCCATTGTTTCACATACTATCTGTGCAGTCGCGAACAGACTTGTGAAGGGTCAGTGGAACGTAGTACTCGAGTAACGGTGGGCCCTCATGCATCACTGTACCGAGTTGCAACGACGGGCGGGGCGTCCCATTTGTGGGTGAAGGCAGTTGCCATTTTCACACACAGCCGCACTCGATGGATTAATTAGTGATTTCAAACGGCCACAGATGCCTCTTCGACGTGATGTTGCAAATGAGGAATTCGAAGGGCGGCGCTTTCGGTTTTCAGCTAGCGGCGAGGAAATGCCCACAGGTCTGACTGCAAATATAACGTACTATTGTTCAATGTCCTTGGGACAGGGGCCATGGCGAGGATGCAATGATTGATATGAATGGTTTGGGATGCGCAATAGCGACGTGGGCGATGAGGCCGGACGTTCCCAAATACATGTTACTTCACTACACTGGAATTACGGGCTGGGGCACTGTGGATTTTGCAGGCTGCATAACGCACAGACTCAATGGATATTTCTAATGTTATGTGAGTAAATATTCAGGCGTTTTAATCCCGGGATGAGGGAATGATGAATGGATGCATGGGCAGGTGATTTGATACAGAGTTTGCCATGTACAGGGCTTCTTGGAATCTATCCGCCTCCCCTACGCTATGTGATGCAGGGCTGCCATAGTGGGACCATCGTCTATCTGGCCTTGTTGAGCCCTCCCTGTCTCGACGCGCCCTCAGACACTTGTGTCCATGCACGTTACCAATCCCATCTGATGGATTCTGTTTTGACAGACGCATGCACAGGTACACTCGTTTGTGATGGTGTTTACACCTCGATATAGATAGTTATGAGTCGCAAGTGGTTTTTGGGTGGTGATGAACCTTTGGAGTGGGCTAGCATGCATATGGCTGTGGATTTAGTGTGATCATTGAAGTGAGTTGTTCGAATGTAGTTCTGATGGCCATTCTGTTCTTTTTCTTTTCTTTTGGTTGACAGGTATCTCCTCCCCTTTTGCCACTGCCATCTGTATGCCACTCCTGCAGATGGCTTTTACTCCCGACACCTGCTGCTTCGTGTTAATCAGTGGAGCTGCATTACGATCTTATGGGACGATCGCCAATGGGCCACATGCCCTTACGCAGTACTGGTGGCTCGGAGCAACATTTCGGCCTTTCAGCTGGACTAGTGCCTCCCCATTGGGACGGCCCTCCGGTTCTGTGCGCTTCCATGTTGCCTTTTCGTACGTGAATGTGGCTCTGTGTACCATGATGGAACAGGGCGTCACACAAGTAGTGGCTGGTCATTTCTTGCGGATGCAGCCCACAATGGTGAAATGTGTTTTGGAGTTCATGGCCTGATGGCTGTATGGGCTTGGTGATTTTGTTGTGCATTAAATTTCTATTCTGATTTGGCCCGTGTAGCGTTCTTCTTTGCAAGTGATGTGGCATATTCCTATTTGGGGAGCGATGTATTGTGAGGAGATCTGCATTGGGTTCCAGCTTCGGAGTTTAGTTGCGTGGTACTGTACTGGGCGCGTTTGCCTACGAAGCCCGTGAGGTCAGGGATGGGGGCTGCCAATATGACTGTTTGAATGTTGTCATGCTCAGGGGCGGGGGATTGGGTTTTGTGTAACAGATGCCGGTCAGCCAGGTGGACTGGTGGAATGATGTGATTTTCGGAATATTGCTGGTCACAGGTGCCTGTGTTTGCGTGCGTTTCTTGGTGGGGGACTGTGGTCATGTCCATTGGGATGGCTTCTGTATTCGTGCCATCTGTGCCCTGCAGCTCCCATTGGCCCCTGTTGTGTTTCTTTTGTTCGTTGGCATGCATGGGTGACTTGTACATTTCAATGGTTGCATTGTGACTTCATTGCACCTACGGGGAGTTGTACTTTGTGGGCAGGGAGCGGTGTACAGGCACTCAGTGGGGCCGTTTACGGTTGATTCGCGATGCCGTACTTCTCACCATGGCGGAATGGTACATTCCGCCATGCTTGATGGCGTTAGGTACATGTCCGCTAGGGTCGGAATTAGCGTACCCTTGCGCCATGGTGGTGTTTACGGTTTGGCATGGCGCGCGCGCGCGTGCTTGGTGCAGTTAGCGTTGGCGTTCACTACGGTGTCGCTAATGGCTTCGTACTTTGCGGTGATGGGTCATAGTCGCACCGAGCGCTATTCGATGGCGGTATTGCATTTCCGCCATCGTTTTCCGAATTCCTCCAGGGTCGTAATGAGGGCCTATGTCTAACTGAAGACATGAGGTTGTTCACTTGACCTGTATTTGTAACTGGTCTAGGGAAACCAAATCGGCATTTGGTGTAGTATTTCCCTTTGTTTTTGTATTTGCGACGACAATATTTGCCACATTTGTGTCTTTAGAATTGTAAAGTTTTTGCATGATGATCACTATTTGTGGATTCTGATGGAATTTCACAAGTGACATATTTTTCAATAAACTGTAAAACAGTGGCATCACTGTCTTGACCAAATTTAGGAGCATCTTTAATCCATAAAAGCATGTGGACATGTGGTGCTCCTCTGGCTTGGTATTCTTTTCTCCAAAAGAAGTGTTGCACTTCTCCAAGGGGAGGAACAGTTTTATTACAAATATAATGTAGCACAGCAATGAAGCGATGGTGAAAATATCTTGAAACATTAACAGGATCCTGAGAACAAAGTTCTCCAGGTGTTAGTATATCTATGTTTGTTTTGTTTTCGTTTGATATGCGTAGGAAAGCATGTAAATCTTCCCATGCATATTCTGCACAACTTAATGTAACAAACCAAGTGGGTGGGCCAAGGTTTCTGATCATACAACGTACATCTCCATGATGTTGAAACCATTACTCTTTAGTACCACGCATATTTGCTAATAGATTTGTAAGATTTGCTTGTAAAACCTCATCTTTTTGTTCAACTTTTTGTAATAATTCTGTAGCTGTCATATTTTGAAAGTGTGATCCTGATTTTAATATGTGTGCAACTCCGTAACATAAAGTTGCTAGTTCACTTTCAAAGAGTAGGTGGAATATGTATTCCACATTTTGTCGAAATCTGGGATCTTCAGAATACATTCGTAATGAGCGATATTCTGATGCTGATATTTGAATAGGTCTATCATCGTATCTTCCTCCTTTGCCAGTCAGAAAGAGTAGAGGAAAAGCACGTGCTTCTATACTTTTTTCCGATATGCTGATTGGGGATCCTTTTGTTTGACGCATTTGGTACATTTCCAGTGCATCTTCTATGGTGTCATTAGAGTGCAATGGATGAATTGTATAATGGTCTAAAGTGTTTGATATTGTAGCAGGATCTAGGAGCTCAAATTGACCAGCTTCATGTGTCTCTTGAATTATTTCAGTTGTATCTTTCAACTTTTCTTCAATATTAATTTCTTTGTAATATTCATTATTCTCTTTAACGTATTGCAGGTCTTCTCTAACTTTATGTAAATCTACCAGTTGTTGCCAAATGTTTTTGTCTTTTGTAGGTACTCCATTTACCAAGATAATTAAAGATTGTTGCATTGGACGTTGCAGTCCTAGAGTGTGCACATTTTCTTTTAGATCTAATGGTAAATACACTACTTTTCCACGAATACCTTTCACTAATTCAGAGGGAGGTAATTTTGCAGTTTTTGGTTGAAGGAGTATTATTGCTTGAAATGGGTGCACTGTTTGAATTATGATGCTCTCATATAAATTAAGTTGTTGAAGGGGTTTTGGTAGTGGATATAATTCCAAGTTATTTGTGATAGCACGTGAAGGAGTTTGGTTTTTGTCAAGTTTTGTAGTGCAGTAACTGCAAAGTATTATGGGGTCAGTTATTTCGTATTTGTTTTCTGCTATAAGGTAGAGAGCTAATTCAAACCATTTAGATTCTTCATTGTCTTCTATTTTGTAGGATAGGTTTACAGTTTTTGTGTTACTTTTATAAACAGTTCTGCGGCAACATACATACACGTGGTTTGGTACTTCAGCTGAAGTACTTTCAAATTTTAGTATTTCTTTTTTGTATGTGTGTAGTGAAAGGTTGCCATGTGCAGAATTGTTACAAAGTTGGTTTACAGCTAATTCATCTTGTAAGTGGGTTTCACTTCCAAAATATTTTGTCTGGATATAGTCGATTTCTTTTAGTAGGTCTTTTGCTGTACCATGTAGAATAATGTTATTTAACTTGGCTAGTGCTAAAGCAGCACGTTTAGCATAGTACAGTTTATAAACTATATTTCTTATACTTGCATGATGTGTTGACATCCTTTTGATATCATGGAAGGTTGTTTTGCAAGTAGGTCCTGTAATGCAGGCCAATGAATGTCCTTGTAGTCCTGTGTACTTACGTACTGGACAAGCATCCATATTTTGCAGTAGTTTAATTTTGATTTTGTCTTTGCTTTTCACATATTGATTGAGGAATTGGCGTAAAGACTTGAACATTTTTTTGGGAATGTTACACATTGACGTGCATGGCCATTTGTACACTAGATGTTCTGATTCAGTTGAATGGAGGGGTAAATCTATGTTTTCAGGGCATATTTTTGTAAGGAATACTTCTTGTTCCATTATGGTATTATTAACTTTTTCATAACCTTGACCACTGCTATGTATGGCAATTGCATTTGTTTGCTTTTGTTTGTACACTTCTTCATTAAAGTATGGTTCTGTGCTTGTAGTGTGACTCCATTCACCTCCACAGGTATTTCAGAAGTTATTTCTGTTGACATTTCGTTTATTGAGAAGTCTTTTTTGTAATTTAGTTATTAGTTTTGTTAGTGGTTTTATTCTGTTTAACACTAAAATAAATAACTTTCTTTTGAGAAGAATTGCACTGTCTATCAACGCTTCTAAGATTACTTTTCTACGATAGGTTTGAAGTGTTGAACCTGGCTTCTCTCCTGTTTTCATAAGATTTTGAAGGACTTTGTGACGGAACATTTTGGCTAAAATACTTTTCTTGGTCTGCTTACTTTGTACTACATCAAGATTTATAGAAGAAGTTTTATTTGTAGTGATAGTTGATTTTTTGTTAATTGTTTTTTGGTTTGTTTTACTTTTTGATAGAGGAGGCAAGGTTTGTGTACTAGAAACTTCTTCTGTTTCACTACATGACTGTATTAGCTGTTGTGTTTCAACTTTTATTTTACAAATTCTGCTATAGATGGATGTTTATGTTGGGGAGTTTTCATTTGCTCTACTTCTGCGTTCCTTTCTACAGAGTTGCTTTTTGGTAGGCATTCTTTAGGGTCTGTTGAAAAAAATACAGAAGGTATGGGTTGGGGTGTTCTGGAATGCATGTGTGTTGTGTGCATGAGTGTTTCAGTAAGATGATAAAGATGTATGTAATGGTGTGTGATTGTGCTTTGGGAAGTACAACTACAACGGATGGGTATTCTTGAATTAATGTGTTACTAAACTGAGGTTCAGATGACAGAAAAAGGTAAGCCAGTGGTTTGGAGAAGTATAAATAGTATATCTAAAGCAATACAATTAAAACAGTTGTTTGTTCTACAACATCTAAATTCTAGCGGCTGAGTTGGGTAATTTGTGTGTCAAAAAATAGGAAGTTGTGGGCCATTCTGCCAGTAAATCACTGTTTAAAACGGGGGGGGTTTTGGTCAGAATGGTGCAGAATCTCTATTTTTAGGCACAGATATAGCATGAATTAACCTTACAGTGTGTTTGAGTAATAATTCAAATATTATGGTAACATTTTACTTACTTTTTTTCTAAAATGAGAAGTTTGCTTCTTAGTTGTTCTTTGTACTTCAAATTCGGCTGCTTCTTTTCTGGAGAATGGTCTTCACTGCAATTGTAACAGAAAGAAATTAGTAATTTGGTTTGTATATAGCACTGTTTTTAATTTAGACATAGGGCCTCATTACATGGATGGCGGTAAGGGTTAATGGTCACCGTTAATGGTACCGGTGACCGTTAACCCTTACCGCCTTACTACGAGGTCCCTTTGCGGGTTGGAGAATTTAACGCCTGCTTTTTGCAGACGTTCAAAACCAACCCGCAAAGGGACCACGGAGCTAATTACGGTACCGCAATTTGCGGTGCCGTAATTAGCACCTTCCCCATTCCCATTATGCCCTATGGGGCAAAAATGGGAATGGGGAAGGGCAATGGGGGAAGGGGCAATTACCGCCCACCAACCTTGGAATAGGGCGGTAATTCCCCTTTCCACCAAGGCAGTGCCGGTATTTTACCGGCATGGACCAAGGTGCTAATAGCACCTTGGTCCACCGCCGTCTGTGTAATGAGGCCCATAGATTTTTTTAATTGAAATGTTCAGCGCCTTCCTCAAAACCATTAAAACTATCTTATGACTAACTGTAGGAAAGATAATATCTTTACTATGGCTTGTGAAATTCATAATGTACCACTGAATACCACTATTCCTGTAACTAAGCTTTTCCACGTAATAGTGAGTCAATGTCATAGCCTGCTTTTCCACGTAATAGTGAGTCAATGTCATAGCCTGCTTGTCCTATATAAATGTAAGTAACTATATAAATTGAAAAAATTAAAACCAATTATGTGTTTGTACAAATATTATTGTTTGAGATTTGATCATAGAGTGTGCATGTAATTTTGTTTGATTATATGTAGTCTATATATTTTATTTCAAAAATGTTGGTTTAACATTATTTGCGTGTGTGTGTGTACGAAGAAATTAAACGGTATAAAGGTTTGTAAGTCACAGTTCATTTTAGGACAATGAAAAAATGATCGTAGATTCATTTTACAGATTATACAAGGTAAAAGTCGGTTAGAAAATGTGTTCATGTACTGTATAGAAAATATGCATACCTGTAGTTTGTGTTCATGCATATGGATATGGACGAAGCTGCAAGTAGAAATCATGGAGACTTGTATAGTATTTCTCGTAGATCGTGCTTGCCAATGGTATGAGACTTGTACTCCGAGAGATTCACCGTACATTTTCAGTGCTGATCTATGATGATGCAGTTACATGTAGAGGTCTTGGATTTGATTGGTGGATGGTCATGTGATTTCTTAGCTACATCCAATGAGGGAATGGTACAGAGAGTGAAGTGGAAATGGTAGAAGGGCTGTCATTGTTACGATATGTTCGCGGACATGGCGGTAGTTCTAGGACACCGCGTATTACATCCGGGGAATTTGGGGTGGGGAGGCATGCAAATGAGATTGAATGTAGCAAGGGATTGGTCAGTAAAGTTTAGTGAGTGTGTTGTGCTAGGAGAAGTTTTCTCAGATATTCCTTTTGCTGAGAGAAGAACAGATAGCTATGGCTGAGTGTTTCAAAAAACAGATTGTGTGGATTTTGGGAGACTCGTGGATACATTGGTTGAAGGTGCATGCAGAAAGCTGTGGAGTATCTACAGATCTTGGATTCCCACATGTGGAAGTGCACTGGCATTGAGTGCGTGGAATGAAGTGGTTGGACTTGCTACCTCTCTGTGCAACTTTGAAGATAGAGGAACATCCAGACATAATTGTAATTCATTGTGGAGGGAACAGTTTAGGACATGTGTCTGGAATTTCTTTGCAATTTGCAATGAAAGAAGGACTTCAGAAGATCATGGACATGTTTCCAAACTCCAAAGTAATTTTTTATCCGATTGCGCAGAGACAAATGTGGCTTTGTTCTTTCTCATGTGGTCCACAAATGGAGAAAGCAAGGTGTAATGTCAAGAAGGCTGTTTGTGCCTTCCTAAGAGATTTTGGCATGTCCTCTTTTCACAATGAAAATATTATGTTTCGTAGTACATACATTTTTCGCAGAGATGGAGTCCATCTTACTTATGCTGGAAATCAGATTTTTCTGAGAAATGTACAAAATGCATTGCAACCTTTTTTAGAAATACAGCATCCATTTTGAAGTAGGTGTTAAGTATTTATAATTTTTGACATACAAACACCTCCCAAAGGCTCATTTCAGAGCCACCACTTGCTCCCAGAGAAAAATGCAATGGTTACAATAGGGTAGCACCCCAATTTTTTTATGTTCGCAAACTGTCCGCAGACTTTTAAGATATACAAATGGCCCTGCTTTATTTATCTTCACTTCTATTTAACTGTGAAAGGCGGCTCTGAAAAGAGCCTTATTTCTTTTTTTGATTTTTGTTATTTTGTATTTTTTTTGGTTTTTTATACACGACACACTAGGAGAGGAGGGGAAAGGAGGGTAAAGGGGGGACACCAACCACAGGGATAAGAAAGGGCGAGCTGAGAGAGGAAGATGTAGAGTGGGTTTTATTTGGGTAGTGAGCAGGTCTTCTCGTGCTCTGAAGTCGCTCCCCCCTGCAGAGTACTGTGTCACAGTACATACATACAACTGTGACCCTCGAAAGGTAAGGGTCATCAGAATTCTGTAAGGCCTGTGAGGCAGCTTGAGGAAGACGGTGTCCCACAGAGGTGTTCCTTGTGGTGACAGGATCAGAAACGGAGGATGAAGTAGAGGCAATCAACCTACTACGCTCTTCGCAAGGTACAACCTGGCGAATGGCCCCAGTGTGGAATGAGTTCAGGTGTCGCTTCATGGTCGTGGTCCCAAAGCTGTACGAACCATGCCTCCCGCGACTGAACACCATTTTGCACTCATTGCAGGTGACACGGTTCGCACGAGCCTTAGGAACCTTGCCATGAACGGTAAACAACCGCCACACCCAAGAATCACACCGAGGGTGGGTAGTAGGGATTTCCTCTACCTCATTCTCATCATCCTCTTCTTCCTCCTCTGTGTCCTCACTCCTGTCCCCTCTTCAGGCCCTTGGGGAGATGGTGGTGGTGGAGGGGGGTGGGGATGGTGCTGAGGCAGATGTAGCACCAGGTGGCAATTATGGAGCCATGGATGTCATCGTCTTGGAGATGGAAATCTCAAAATCTGCAAAGTATGCAGCAAAATGCAGTGTGCTCTGGGGAATAGCCAGAAACACAATGAGAATGAGCTCTAGGGCGTGGTCTTTTATAGGGGTGCTTGTACGCGGTTCGCAGACATGCGCGCCGTCCGCAAGACAGATCGAACACCAAAAAAGGTTCAAAAAGACACAAAAACTATGTGGAAACTTAGGATTAGTATGTGGGATTTGTGGTATGGTAAGTTTTTAATGAGAAATATTGTGGATTACTTGGAAATGTACTTTTAAACTGTTCGGGGATACGAACAGTGTCCGCATTCAGAACACGCGATCAGTGTGGGCGCGGTCACATGATTGCTTCGTGAGCATGTTCGCTAAGGAAGCGGCCGTCCGCAAGACACCCAATGTACGGACATTGTTTTGCGCATGCGTGTTGATGTTCTACGGACAGTGTTCTGGTCCTGAACTAATTAAAAGTGCGTCACACGTAAAACGAACAGTTACGGACAGCCGTTTGTTCTTAGCACAGTTTAACTTACTTGCGAACAATACGGACACACATAGCGTCCCCAGCACACCTCCATTTTCGTTTATTTACAAACAATTCAGGACACCAGGAGTGCTCTTAGAACAGTTTCAACTTGCTAGCGAACACTACGAACAGGCATAGTGTTCTTAAGGACACCTCCATTTTCATTTATTTACGAACATTTCAGGACAGTACGAGTGTTCTTAGAAAAGTTTCAACTTGCATGAGAACATTACGGACAGATATTGGGGCCGATTCATGGAACAAATGTGCGCCGAAAATCCCAGCGCAAGCAGGTGCAAGGTGGCGCAAGCGTGAGAAAGCAAACGCACACGCACGCGTGCGATTCAAGGAAGGCGCTGTGCTTGTTTCCCACTGGTTGTGCGCCAAATCGGTGCATGTCGCACGCGGGCACACATGTCATCAAACGAGGTGCGCGACGCACACAGCAAAAGCACGCATAGCTCAGCGCACACAACAAAAGTAGGCGGAACAGTGGGCGTAACACGCGGACTGGGGAATAACGCGTGAAAAAGAAGGAGTAACTGGGGAAGTACTGCAGGGAACTACACGGAACGTCAACACGCACGCGAACAACCCGTATTCATGGATACGAATACGGGAAACCCACGCACCGCAAAAGACGCACACAGGCGTGAATGCGTCCGCCACACGAAGGCAGGCGGAAGCGTCCCTGCGCACAGTATAAAAGTGCGCGCAAACAACAAACACGTATATACAGCTACGATGAATGCCCCATTTGTCGCAGCACTGATCGTAGGACACTGCAGGAGGAGGAGAATAGCCAGGGGACGCATTTTTTCACCACGGACAAGCCTTTTTGGGATGCCTGACGACCAGGTCTATGGCAGGTATAGGTTTCCACCCCGTATCATCCTAGACCTGGTCAGGGAGTGGGAAGATGACCTTAGATCCATCACCCTTTGCTCCCAAGCATTGAGCCCCTTGGAGAAGGTGCTCAATGTCCTGCATTTTTTGGCCACTGGGTCATTTCAGCGGACTACTGCCATAGTGGGGGGGTCTCACAGACCACGCAGTCATGCTTCCTACACCAGGTCTTGGCAATCATGACAGCGCGCCCCTCAGTCCGCAGGCACATATACATGCCCAGAACACCCGCAGAAAGCCAGGCCGTTGTCCTGGACTTTTACAGGATGGCACACTTCCCCAAAGTGCTTGGTGCCATAGATTGCACCCATGTGGCCCTACGTCCACCTAGGGCCACTGAGCACATCTACCGAAACCGCAAGCACTGGCATTCCATCAATGTACAGGTGGTATGCGATGCAAAGGGAATCATCACCTCTGTCTATTCAAACTACCCTGGCTCCACCCATGACAGTTTCATATACAGAATGTCTGCCCTAAGCCGGGCCGTGGAAGCTGGGCAGCATGGTGACACATGGCTCCTAGGTGAGTACAAATGCCCTTGGACATGCATGCATGTCACACACACACACACACACACACACACACACAAATACACAAACCCCAATAATCACAACCATTATCACCTCTCCAGGGGACAGTGCCTACCCTCTGAGCAACCACATGATGACGCCAATCCGGAACCCCACCACACCACCCCAGGTAAGATACAACGCGGCCCATATTGCAACCAGGGCCATAGTGGAGCGCACATTCGGAGTTCTCAAGTCACGCTTCCGCTCCCTTGACCGCTCTGGTGGGCAGCTACTCTATGCACCCCCAGTAGTGTGCAGGATCATTGTGGCAGCATGTGTCCTGTACAATGTTGCAACACGACAGGGCGTACCGGTGGACATGGTGGTGCCCCCACATCCCCAACCACAGGCACAGGCGCTGTCCATGGGTGGGGATAGGGCACGTGGCAAGGATGCCCGGACCCAGCTTGTGGACACATTTTTCACCTAAACTCCCACCCCTGCGGAGTGCACACAGGCCTGGCACATACCAGGTGACAATCAATGATGACAAAGAGACAGTCAACTGTCACAACCTCACCACCCTGATATTGTTGCCATGGAAGTGCCACATTGTGTGCATCCCTAGCTACTCAAACACAAGCTATCCTGTGTGAGCAAAAGGCACACATGCGAGGTGTGAATCACACACACCTGCAAAACAGGCCATGACTATCACTTGTATGTCACTCAAACCCTCCCAAAGCACAACATGACATGGCAAGCAATAGCCATACACCAATACAGTACCAATAAGGTACACATTGCCATGTGAAAAATGTAAATTGGCATCAGACAATGATGCCTGACATGGAATCAGATGAAATGACTGACCAACAACCTCCCACCCAAAATAAGTCATACCCAAATGCATTCCAAAAGTCGAAGTTGTAACATAACAATGAATGCCTGTCTACATGCACATTGTGCATTGAAAAATCAACAATGCAGCTTCTGTGTGCCGTGTCCACCTCCTGCAACACACTGCTCAGTGCACAGCACAGTTAACAGCCATTGCGTGTGATGCACACCCTGAGTATCACACTAAGCGACAAACCACATCAAAAAGCAAATTAGGCATGTACAGGATCCACAATTGGTCATAGGACATGTCCTGCAGGGACACAGTGGGCACCAGAAGGAAAACAGAGTGTACACGTGGACATGGAAGGGTGGTTGTACATGTAGTGCATTATAGTGCGAGTGTGTGGGTCAGTAGGGACATGCACTCAACATATGCATGTGCAATCAAGTGACCATCAGTGTCCTATACACATCACATGTGAACATTAAGCATGTGTACACCCCAGCATGTCAAACCACAACTATCCCCTCACACCTGAAAGGTAAACACAACACATGAACAGGCATTGATCAGCAGAACACATCATGTACATAGGATACCACAATTACAATGTCAGGGTGCCCATCACACTGCAGGGCAAGGCAACTATCACCAACCAAGCACCACCCCTCCTTCACAAATCACCATGACCCACTGAACAACTGCACCGGGGTTATGGAGCCTTCCTCCTTGAATTTCACGTGGCCACAGGATCACCCTTCCCCTTTGTCACCATCTCCCACCTTGTGTGTAAAAAGTTGCCTGCACCCTCAGAGTCCTCCTTGATTTGCAAAAACACTACATCCAAGAGAACTCAAAGCAGGCCAACACAGAAGCCAAGCAAAAAGCCTGCAGGCAGAAAAACTAACCAGAACAGCCTCCAGTAGATGACTTGAAGTAGCAGTACCTCACAAAGGCCAAGTACTACCACAATGACGTAACAACCAAGGTAGCACAGTAAAACAATGTCACAACAGGATGTGTACCATGTGTGGTTCATAACATAGAATGAAGCACCACAAACGGATGTGTACTGTCACTGCTCCCGTGTACAGGTGCAGGAGTGGCACGAACCAACCACCCCCACCGTGGTCTGGGTGGCTGCAAGGTCAAACTCACACAGGCCTCTGAGACCCGGGTGGGGAAGGAGGGTCAGGTATATGGAGTCGGGACAGGCGTTGGCATACTGGATAACCGGAATGAGGGGCAGGAGAGGGGAGTAGGATTGACACAGGAAAGTAGGGAATGGTCAAGAATGTAGTACTTACATTAACACATACACAATCATACCAAACTTGTTCATCATAAACATAGCAGCAATTCACTGAAATGGAAGTCAAAGAGAAACTTATCTCTGGGGTGAGTGCTGGCCTCCTGCCTGCGCACTCTCAGGTCCGGTAACAGGAGCACTTCAATTTATTTACGAACATTTCTGAACAACCGCGCTGTTCGTGGACACCTAAATTGGTTTTAACACAAAGAACTGAAAGTAATTACAACACAATATAAAAAAGTAACTTTATTTGACATATATAAACTATTTATGACTGAGAAGGTGGGGCAGAAACGGAAACAAAAACAGGAGAATTAGGGATTTCAACATAATTGGGATCAGGTGAAGAAGGGATGGACATGTCATCAAAATGTTTTGGTCCATGGAGAGGGTTTGGGGTTAAATGAGTGGGATATGGTGAGGGGGGACAAGTACAGGTGGGACAATGGTATGTTATTGGTAGTTTTAGGTGATCTTCCACAAAGTTCTTTAAATCGTTAAAATTTGCCATAAGTTGGTCCATTTTTTGGTTAATGTGTTCCAGAGTGTTATCCACCGCTTCTTTTTCTGTGGTAGTGGCAATTTTTGTATGGTCTGTAAAAAAAAATGTATATGTTAAATGTATACAAAATAATATTTATTAATTGGTTTATATAGTAAATGGTGTACCATTAGGTGCACTATCTTCTGACATTTCGTCTTGTGGGAAATGCTGCTCTAGCCACTCCAGAGTACTACACATTTCTGTGAGAAAACAAAAAAGTAATACATTTTTTTTATCTAATACAGAAAGTTTATAAATATATGAGTAAAATGAAGTGCACTTACTATTTCAGGTAAGATATGTGATGAGTCGTCTGTACGTCTGGTCTTGCTCTTAGTTGTGGAGTGTCTGTGAGGTAATTATGTTGGAAGCCACTTTATCTTCTTTTGGTATATTCCATTTTAGAACATATTGTATTTAAATGAATGGTTAGTGTGTTACATATATGGGTTACATTTCTTAAGTATTACTACATATACTTTGTATGTGTGCTGCTTTGTGAATTTGTTAAATGTTCCTATGTTATGATATAACAATTACACAAACCCCCCCAGAGTTTTTAGGTGGTGTTACTGTTGTTCGAACATGTCCACAGACAGTCAAATTCAGTAGAAAGGGTTCAGTATGTTCCATATTACATGTACATAAAGTCAAAGTTATTATTGTTAAGTTGTGCTACTAAAAAACTATGAAATTAATTAAAGAAACTTTGTTAAAGGGACGTTATGGTTCAGTTGCGCTGCGAAAAACCTATGAAATTCAGTAAAAAAACGTTGTTAAAGGGACCTTATGGTTAAGTTGCGCTAATAAAAACCTATGAAATTCAATGAAAAAAAGTTGTTAAAAGGGACGTTATGGTTAAGTTGCGCTACTAAAAACCTATCAAATTCAGTAAAAAAACTTTGTTAAAGGGACGTTATGGTTCAAAGTAAAACCGAAAAACCCTTGAAATTCGGCAGTTATGATAAGATAAGCAACCATAATTCACGCCACCGTGCACTGCTAACACTAACACCCAGGACATCAAAGATGACATCACAAATGTCATTGATGACATCACTGATGGCATCACATGGCTGGCTCTCCCTTTTTTCCTTTACTCACATATCTAAGCCACATAGTTTTCTTCAGTAACAGTCAGGAAGTAAACATTGAAAAGGTACTATATTTGTAGACTTAGGGTCAAGTCATATCATATGAAACATATATATAGCGGAAGACACAGGCTTGAAAGAGAGCAATCCTTTCTGTGCATGAAGATAATCATTAGGGTTATCAGCACTTTCTCATAGTTTTATTGGTATTACTCTACCTTCCCTGTATATGCTCATATTTGTATACATTGTACTCACTCTCCTTTCCTTTGGGTGCAGTCACATCATGTGATACACATACATATGGTAAGTAGCAGCTTTGAAACAGAGCAATAGTTTCTCTGCATAAAGATAATGAGTTAGGTTATGAACTCTTTCTGCTACTACTTCTGCTTCTTTGTTTACTTCTCTGTCCCTGTATATACTCATATTTGCATGTGTTGTTGTCTCTTTGTGTTTTGTCTGTAATAATGTAATTATGTATTAAGTGGGTTTTATTAGCTACTTATTACATGTTTCACAGTACGCAAAACTCTAATAATAAAGCAGTTATCATTTCAGTATTCTACATGGCAAGATTATGAATATTGCACCTTCATCATATATACTGCACACACTGCCTATGTGTCTGCATGAGTAGCTTAGTATACTGGATAGAACTTCATAATAGAATGCTATTTATATCAATGCATTACTTAATGCACTAATTAGCTCATGATCTTTATCCCAATGATCCTTCACACTTTTTGGTCAACATTATATGAATCCCTCCTACAGAGTTTTCATGAAAAGTAAATGCACATGTGATGTCATCAGTGATGTCATCAATGACATTTGTGATGTCATCTTTGATGTCCTAGGTGTTAGTGTTAGCGGTGCGCGGTGACACGATTTATGGTTGCTTATCTTACCATAACTGCCGAATTTCAGGGGTTTTTTGATTTTACTTTGAACCATAACGTCCCTTTAACAAAGTTTTTTTACTGAATTTGATAGGTTTTTAGTAGCACAACTTAACCATAACATCCCTTTTAACAACGTTTTTTCATTGAATATTAGTATAAATGGCTATGGTCCAGAAATGTACTTCATAGTAAGATGCTTTTTGTCTTTGTTTTTAATAATTGACTACACCATTTATTGAGCACCTAATTAACTAAACTGGTAGGATCTATCTTTAACAGACAGCTACAACAAAAATCTCCACTTTCCATATAGGTATTGCATAACAATTGAGATACAAATCAACCTAGATTGGTGATGCTCAAAGAGGTCAAACATTAGTTGATGTTTATGCAAATTAACAACTACCTATTAAATTATCAGAATTACATAAGTATTAATGGTTATGAACCAATTATATGATTGAACAAAAGCTTTACTTTGGATACGTACCTTTGTGAAAAATTATGAATTTTTGAATAATTCTGCAGAACTAGTAGTTATATACTTTTGAAATCTTTCTTTAGATGTGATTGAAACATTGAATATGCCCCTTAAGAAGAGATGTTGTTCTCGAAACGCGTTGGGCCCTATTGAAAAATAAAACTACATATGAAGATTATAAAGAATTATTTCTTGATGTTTTCATTGAAGCCCAAAAATTGTTGTTTTGCTAGTTGAAATAATTGAAGAACTTTGTTTATAAAACAATACACTTGGAGTGTGAACAAAATTCAACCTAAATTGTTTAGCTCAAGTATTGAGCTTGTGAAAGTGTGCAGGGGACGGGAGTTCCTCCATTAGGAACTTATTGGGCCTCATTACGACCCAGGCGGTAAATTACCGCCTGGGCCGTGACTTTACCACCATGGCGTAAACTACGTTTACGCCATGGTGGTTGGCGGACTTACCGCCCCATTCCGAGGTTGGCGGGGCGGTAAGTCCCCAATCCCCATTTACCCTTCCCCATTCCCATTTTTGCCCCATAGGGCATAATGGGAGTGGGGACGGCGTTAATTACGCCACCGTAAATTACGGTGGCGTAATTAACTCCATGGTCCCTTAGCGCCATGGATTTTAACACCTGCTAAAAGCAGGTGTTAAATCCGCCATGGCGCTAAGGGACCTCGTACTCAGGCGGTAAGGGTCGGCGCTGTTTACGCCGCCGTAAAACCCTTACCGCCTGGGTCATAATGAGGCCCATACTGTTTTGCAGAAAAGATATTGCACAATATACAGCGGCCTCCTCCGAAGCGAGTCTTGGCACGCGGTATGCAGTAATGTTAGCGACTGGAAAAGAGAGAGTGACTTTTTTACTGAAACCATAACAACGAAAGAATACTGAATTTTTGATTAAAATGTATATGCAGGTGGGACAAAGGGGTGAAAAGGAGTGGGGACGGGGAGGGTTTTAAAGCATAGGGAAATGGGGGGGCTCGGGAGGGGACTTCAGATTGGTTGCATATTAAGCTTTGACCCATATGAATAATCAGTGCAGGCGAACGCTGCCCCCCCCCTTTTGCAACCAACGCTTCAATTATAAGTATTTGGAAAAAACAAAATGAGTGTTGGATGGCGCAGGTTTTTGCAATGAGCAACTGTATTCTGGTGCAGTGCACCAATACAGCTCCTAAATTCAATTGCCTTCCAGCTCACAGGGTTCATTGCTGCCCCAATCATGAGCTTCAACTGCATACTCTTGCTTGTATTTTTATCTATATTTGTTATTTGTGTAATTGTTTGCAGACGTGAAAACAAAAGCAAATAAATCATCTTTAAAAGACAACGATTCCCCATGAATTTGGCGACCAGTCGCTGAGTGATGACGTCACCTTGACCCGGCTCTGAGAAACGTTGCTTTCTGTCTGCGGAGAGAGTGGAGAGGGGCCTCTTGAGTGGTAACCGGGCGATGAAACCTACATATTTTGCGGCACTAGGTTTATCCCACGACAGATGACATTTAAAAGGTTGCTGGCAAGTATAAGTGGCAATGGAGAAAATGAATCATGCAAACGGTTCAGCAGACCAGCTAGGCCCTTTGGAGGCAAGCATTTTTCTTTCGAGCCTCTTGTGCCAGGCTGCCAGCCTGCCATCCTGGTGCGTAAGGCAGGTTCAGTTGCAGGAAGTAGTGATTAATCCTGCTAGTTAGGTTTGTGTCTCATATCCTAGAAGTCTCTGTGAGCTATGCCAAGTGTCCTGAACTCTACTGCACGTTGGCCCGAGAGCCTGCGCAGTCTTTCAAGGAATTGCAAGTGTGGGCACATCTTCCTTGGCCACACTTCGCTGTACCGCTCTGTTTTGAATGGTCTGCAGTTTCTGGACGTCTTTCTTGGAAAGGCAATTCTACATGTTATTGCAACAGTCCACTTCCGGTAAGACTGAGGCCTGGCTTCCAATTCAAGCATTGGGAGGATGTTCTTAAGGATGTGACGTTAAAGGTGTCATTTGTTATCAGGGCACGCCTTTGTGGTTTGTGGGCGAGGTCATAGTCAAAGGTAACACAGATATTTCTGACTTCGCACACCAGTGTAAAGGGGGAGACCAGAGTGGTGTACCACATGAAGAGTAAATGCGCCCCGTTCAGGGTCTCCTAGCAGGATCTCTGTTTCCAACCTATTTAAACAGACGACCCCGAGCTTCGCCCAGTGCCGCTGCATGGAGTCAGGTTGTGATTGGTCACATCCATCTGCATCCATTCAGACCAGCAGATGAGCACCCTTAGTACACAGGCCAAAAGGCAGCACAAACTTCTCAATGAGGGAGGTGAACTTGGTGCAAGTAGAGTGATAGTGAAGAGACCTCTGGGCTCGGCGTGTTTTCTCTACCAGGGCTGACCCGAAGTGACCAAGTCCCTTCCATTCAACAGGGCTCAGCTGCCTCGTCCGATTCTGTACTACCCGCCGCAGCCTGGATTGCCCCTGTTGCGTCAACCCCCCGTGCCCCCATGGTGCTAGAGGCTTTTTCTGTGCCTGGTGCACCAACACTGATGCACCTGGGTGGACCTGCAGTCTTACTCTCAATACCAGGCCAAGAGCTCTACAATGGACAAGGGAGACCGACACCACGAGGCTGCATCTGACGGGATTCATGAACATTTGGAGTTCTGAACACAAAGCAAGGCCTCCTGGAAAATCTCTCTCCACTCCTAAAACATGTACATTAGAACTTTATAGACCATCACTGTGAGGTGCGTCTTCACTTCGGCCTCTGGCGTGTCTTCTTCCAATCCAAAATTGTGACCAATCCCTTCACGGGTCACATCACCATCATCAAAGTGTTGCTTCTGTTGGACGAGCGAGGAAGACACCTCATAAAAGATATAGGGCCTCATCACGAGTTTGGCAGTAATTTGGTGGTAAATATGCTGAATTACCACCAAACACAATTACCGCTACCACCACTTGGTCCCATGAGTTTACAATGGGATCACAAGTGGTGGTAATTTCCCATTTTTTAAATCCATAGGACTCCATCAGGATTCTTGGTGAATTTACCGCAGGCGGAATGACTGTGTGGTAACTCTGCTGATATTTTGACATTAAAGTGGCGGATTCCCCTCCAGATTAACCAAAAATCCTCCACTTCACCTCCAATGTCATCATTTGGGGGCGTTGAAAAAACTGCGGTATTTCCGTTACCGACAAAAAAAAGTGGTGGTAACAGAATTGCCACCACTTTTTTCCTGCACTGCTGAGCTTGTAATGGAGCCCAAGCGATTCTTCTTTCTAAACCTCGATCATTGTAGATTTTGGACAGGCTGTCCTCTTGATCCCAATCCTGGGCTGTGCGCCAGTGGTCTTGCTCAGTGTATCGATTTCTCTCATACACTTGGCTTTTGCCTGACTGGGAACTCGTGCATCCTGGGACCCTGTAAATAGAGATCGCTTCTCCGGTCTTCCCCAGCGTTCATAACACCTGACTAAACACAGAGCCCCTCCCTAATCCCCGGTGTCCCACATCGTGTGACCTGGCGACCATAACACTCCGGCTAACTCCAGTTTCTATTTGACATTTCCGGTCGTATCTCATGTGACAAAGTCCCCTGCCTGAGCTTGGGAAGCAACAGTGGGGTACTGGAAAGGGCTGGGGACCACCTTGGAGTAGTGAATGCTGCACGCGGAGGAGGCATATGGTTGATTCCTAGACCACCACAGCTTGGGCTACGCAGGGCCATGGGACTGGCCTGGTCCCTTAAAGCCCATACGTTGAAGGCCTTCAGAGAGCATATCCCCTGGTCACAATCTTCAAACTGGGAATTAACCGCTGCCACCTAGGACGCCTCCCCCACCCCAACCTCCTTGCATCTAAGGATTGCTTTTCTGGGTCCTACTATTCCGCTATGTTTGTGTCCACACCTCATTAATAATAAAAAAAAATCTCGCGCCTTGTATACAACACTCACCCCCATGAGAAGGTCCCCAAGACTAGTATACGAATCATAGACTCCTCCCTTCCCCTGCCCTTCTGCTATCAACACTCACCCCATGACTATAGTAGCCGTCGCAGTATTGAGGACTCCCTTGTGGATAACCCCTCAGTATTCTTTCTCCCCCTGTACATCACAGAACTAATGGGTGCTTCCGAACTGCACTCATCAGCAGGGCAGTGTTCTGCAGCTGCCCTGCCCTCTAACCCACTATCCGCGCCCCCTTCCGTCCTTTTAGAGAGCCATGCCCAAATAGACAATTTTATTTGTGGAAGGTCGTTTTACAAGACCACTTACCTTGCCTTAGCTCTATGTGACTCGATGGTTTGAGCCTCTCACTAACCTGATCACTGTTTTACTCTCTACCCAATACTATATTATTCCCAGGTGTCGCATATAGATTCTGTACGCAAGGACTTGATGACATGTGCCCCACTATAATTCTGCATCATGGGTGTCCCCCTGTGTATTTGCCCCTGTGGTGTTGCTCCTGTTGCCCCCATTGTATTTGCCCCTGTGGTTTTGCTCCTGGTGTCCGCCTGTGTATTTGCTGCTGTGGGTTTGCTTGCTCCTGGTGTCCCCCTGTGTATTTGCTGCTGTGGGTTTGCTCCTTGTGTCCCCCTGTGTATATGCCCGTGTGGTTCTGCTCCTGGGTGTTCCCCTGTGTATTTTCTGCTGTGGGCTTGCTCCTGGTGTCCCCCTGTGTTTTTGCTGCTGTGGGTTTGCTCCTTGTGTCCCCCTGTGTATATGCCCGTGTGGTTCTGCTCCTGGGTGTCCCCCTGTGTATTTGCTGCTGTGGGTTTGCTCCTGGTGTCCCCCTGTGTATTTGCTGCTGTGGGTTTGCTCCTTGTGTCCCCCTGTGTATATGCCCATGTGGTTCTGCTCCTGGGCATCCCCCTGTGTATTTGCTGCTGTGGGTTTGCTCCTGGTGTCCGCCTGTGTATTTGCTGCTGTGGGTTTGCTCCTGGTGTCCCCCTGTGTATTTGCTGCTGTGGGTTTGCTCCTGGTGTCCCCCTGTGTATTTGCTGCTGTGGGTTTGCTCCTGGTGTCCCCCTGTGTATTTGCTGCTGTGGGTTTGCTCCTTGTGTCCCCCTGTGTATATGCCCGTGTGGTTCTGCTCCTGGGTGTCCCCCTGTGTATTTGCTGCTGTGGGTTTGCTCCTGGTGTCCGCCTGTGTATTTGCTGCTGTGGGTTTGCTCCTGGTGTCCCCCTGTGTATTTGCTGCTGTGGGTTTGCTCCTTGTGTCCCCCTGTGTATATGCCCGTGTGGTTCTGCTCCTGGGTGTCCCCCTGTGTATTTGTCCCCCTGTGGTTTTGCTCCTGGGTTTCCCACTGTAACCTTGCCTTCTGGGGTTTTGCTTCCTTTGCCCCACTGTGATTCTGCCCCCGGCTGCTCAGTGCAAATAGTGTCATATGATGATTTTGTTCCCATGTTCCACGTGCAGCTCGTGGTTCTGGCTCCTTGATATTGCATGTTAGCCTTGTGGCATGCTGAGTTACTCCCAGGAGCCCCACCAGGACGCTGCCCTCTCTGGAATCCCTACTCTGAGCTCTCTCTGGTTATCTGTCTCACCCAGAGGCTACTTGGTATGCACTGCTGCATGCACACTGTGTCTTCCACTCCTCCCTGCCCCTGCCCACTCTCATCCAGGATGCCTCACTGCACATGGTCCACTGCCAGATATACCAGTCCATACCAGGGTGGGCCAGGACATCTGCTCTCAAGTATGCCACCCGAAGGGCACCATTACCAAGAAATCAGTGAAGGGGCACCCCTACCAAGATGTCGCCATGGCCCATGGCAGCAGATAGGCATATCAACGAAGCACTTGGTAGACAGCAAGCGACATCAAAGGGCAGTGCGCTACATCTAGGCAATCAACTTACCCACCACAGTGCCTGCCAGAGCATTGTAGAGGAGGAGCTAAAAGGCTCCACCAGTAGTCCCGCCCCTAACTTGCCTATCTGTTGGGAACCAGAAATAATAACAAGAGCGAAACTTGTAATGATGCCTATAACACGAGCAGCCTTTGAAGCAAAGTATCTAAAGAAAACCATTCTTTATGTATTGACAAAAAAGCTGGCAGCCTCTTGGGAAGGAGCCCTGAAGAGCAGATGAATATGGATGAAAGAAGAGACTGGTGACGTCACATGAAGAGATGACAAGAGAGAAGGTGGATAGACCATAAAGAATCTGATGACAAAGCAAGAATCGAGTAAACTTACATATGCGGAATGAAGATTGCACGTGTGAAAATCACAGAAGAAAATAAAACCATTTTATAATTGTACAGATGCAGCAACGCACGTAGACGACGTAATCATAAGGCTGTCCTTACGTAGTGAATAGTGCAGGCGATGCCGCCAAGGTATATATATGCATAGGAATCTGGAAGTTTCACATTGTATTTTAGCAAACTGAAAACACTGTGAATAGAAGGACTTGAAGTGTGGTGCAGCAGAATAAGCCTGACTTGATGTGGAAGGAGAATCGAGAAGGTTAGCCTTGCACAGTGTCAAGGATTGGGGCGGACAAGAAACTGGTTATCTATCATGGAAAGATACAATGAACAACAAGGCGAGATCTGAGCTCCTATTAAGGTGCGGTGGAAGGACGATGGGTGCCATGTTTTATTCATTAAATTGTATTAAATACTACAAAGGAGCTCAAAACGTGTTGTCCAGTCACATGGTCAGATGAAAATAGACTTTGGGCAAGCTACACCGAGACCAGAAGATAAAGCCATGCTCACACTCCCTTTTATTCCCAGGAGCAGTGATACTTGCAAGGCCAAGTTCAAAAGACTATTCTCATGGCAGACAGCTTCAGTGATGATGGATGATGGGCTAATGGGGTGGGGAGACATGACCAGGCCAAACCCACCGGCACCTGGGGTACCAGCGTGCATGCTGCTAACGAGTGGAATATTCCAGAAGGCTACACGTGTGCCAATCAATTACAAAGGGCCACATTTCAAAGAGCCCTATAGTTTAGAGATCCAATAAGACGTGTATTTGATGACACTCACAATGACTTGCACTAGGGGTGGGCAGAGTTGTCCACCTGACAGTAGAGACCCAATCACAACACCAACCTTCATAGAAAGTATACCTAGATGCTTCCCATTACCAGTGCCATCTTAACCACTTTTGGGGCCCTGGGCATGGACATCTTTGGGGCCCCCCTCCAACAAACCAAAGGAATTAACTGATCAAGAATATCTGGCCGCGCCGCGCCTCCCCAGCCCCCCACCTCCTCGTCGCGGTCACAACCTATAGGTCGATATGGCTTTGCAGCATTCAAAATAAGCATGTTTACTCCCTTTAAGTCCCCTTACAGTCTTCATTCTTGCTCTAATCAGAATGATGAACAAATAAAATTTGAAGGCCAAAATTAGCAGTCTACGAAGAGGTTACGTCTGTTCTAGTATAGATACAGGTTACTTTTTATCAATAGCGTCCAGGAATGTATGCAGCCTGCAGTATTAATGCAGGACCGTATGTAAAAGCTACATGTAACCCAGAATAGACTGAGAACTCACATAAGCTGCCTCACAGAATGCAAAAGTGCTCTAGCACAGATAGAGGAGATCAATCGGAAGGAAGGAGAAATCTACACATACCATAGCATGGATAGTTGATGCAGATTAGAAGCTACCAGGAAGGTGTCTGAATCCAGACAGACTGAGATAAGAAGTAAGATATGGTTTTCATATAGTGTTGCCATTAGAGATCAAAGGAACAAGTGCCTGTGGTGTGCAATATATCAATGCTCACTAATATAGTGGAAGCAACACTATAGCCAGTAAAACCATACATTCGGCTTTTATGAAGATCATACACTGAGAAGGAAATCACTCTGAAGGGCTGACAATTTTGAAAGGTTTAGGGACTGGCAATTTTGAGAGGTTAGGCAATACAAGATTAAATGAGATGCCCAGCATCCAACATTGGTTAAGGGGCGGATTTGTGCCAACTCTGCAATTTCTGCATTTGAACACTTTCTTTTCCAGTTCTTATCATGAACTAAACAATCTCATTTATAAAACTGACTTGGAAAGTGCACAAATAACATTACCAAACATGACCATTTATAAAAACAAAATTTTATAGAAGCGTGTTATGCAGAATGGGAATGATTCTAGCTTCATTCTCTCCATCATCAATGGAAGTATATCAGTACCAGCATACCAATCAATGTGATTTAACTCTTTTAAGCTGGGTTTTTCTTTCGTATTTTAAAGCTTTAAGTACTTCCAAAACAATGGCTTGTGACATTGTCATTCATAATGAGGCATAAAAACCTTTAACTTTTACAAAAAAGCAAATAGTTTTTTGTGTCAAACGAGCAGACCTTAAAATATGCCTGCTCGAGGCCTGCAACACCCGGTCCACTCCCTTCCAGTCAAATGGCCTACATAGGAAGAAAGATCAAGTAATGGACTAAACGATACCAAGTGATGGACTAAACGATACCAGCAGCATGCAAGAAGGCAAACCTCACAGAAGACATCACAGTAATGTAAGAGATATTAGATGATTTGACCAGGATCACTGTATCGTCTGCTGACAAAGCCAGGATTCAAGCATGAAAGGTTTTGTTTCACATTCTTGAAATTGGATACTTATTCACCTCTTGGACTAACAGTTTTTTTTTTTTTTTAAATATATTTTTATTGTTTTTTCCAAGAAAACATACAACCAGTATCATCAACATGACAATCAATTAAATATCCACAATAATTTCCTATTCCCTCCCTCCCCAAGTGAACCCGGACCGGGGTTGCGCAGTCTGCTGCTGGCATTAGGGTGAGCCCGGGCTGTCCGGGTCCTCGCCTGAGGTGCTGGCTTCCTTAGGACTGAACAGGGCCGTCGTGAGGGCAATCCATTGCAGGAGGTCCTCCGAGTCATTTATTTTTTGCTGTCTTTGCGCCAGCTCCCAGGCCCCGGTTTCAGCCACAGTCCATCTGCGAAGGTCCTCCCACCATGTTACAAGTTTAGGGGCCCTGGGACACTTCCAGGCCATTGCGATGCGCCTTTTTGCGAGGATGTACATCAAGTCTTTGAGCCTGTTGAGAGGTTTGTTTTTTTTCCCTCGTGGGTACGAGCCCAATAGACATGCCTTGGGGGATTGCACGTCTAGCGTTATGTCCTCCTCTGCTACCTTGGTCTGAATTTGCGACCAGAAGGTTCGTATGTTCGGGCAGGCCCAAAACATGTGGGTCAGGGAGGCCGCGGGTTCTTGGCACTTGGGGCACCGCACCACACCAGCGCCATTGAATCTCGAGATGACAGCTGGGGTAAGGTAGGCCCTATGGATGATGTAAAATTGGATAAGCTGGAATCGGGCATTCCTAGAAACCTTTTTGTGATAGTGTGTTATTGTTTCCCACTCCGTGTCGCCGAATAGTGTGTTCAGCTCGGCCTCCCATTTGCTCTTGCATGTGAGTTCGCTATGTGTGGTGTTGTCAATTAGGATCTCATAAAGCCTAGAGGTTTCGTGTCCCCCTTCTGCCACACCTATCAGGTTCTCTATGGCCTCGTGTCCGGCGCATTGGGATTCTGCATCCGGCCATCGCCTCCTAAGTCTATCCAGCACCGCCCCGTATAGAAGGAACTGACCCAGTGGGACCCCAGTCAATTCGTGCAGCTCGGGAAATGTGTGGATGCCCTGGTCGTCCACCAGATCGCCCAGAGTGGCGACGCCGGAGGGTTCCCATATGTTCCGGATCGCCTTCCGGTCTTCCGGCCTAGTGGACATGATGGCGGCTATAGGGATCTGTGGGGAGTAGGGGTCGGACAGCTTGACCAACTTGCAGGCCCGACTCCAAATTTGAGTGCCTAGGCGGATGAGGTGCGCGTCCAGCGTTTTGGGCATTGGTCCGATCCAGAGGAGGTCCCTGAGCAGCCATGGTGCGTCTGGGGGCTGCAATAGGCGTGTATCCGTCATGGCATCATCAGCCATCCACTGGATCACGTGCTTAAGCTGGGCCGCTATGTAGTAGAGCTCAAAGTTAGGGGTGTTCAGGCCTCCCCTCTCGTACGGTCTTTGAGTAATGTCTAGGGCAACTCTGTGCCTCCCCTCCCGCCATAAGAGTTTCCTACATAGCATGGCCAGGTCTTTGAAAAAACGCTGGGGGATGTTGTAGGGGACGTTGGTGAAGAAATGTAGGAGACGGGGGAGTGCTACCATTTTAAGGAGTCCCGCCCTACCAGCCATCGAAAGGGGCAATTTGCACCATAGGTCGATTGATTTAGCCAGTCCCTCCTTAGCCCTGCCCGTGTTCAGAACATGTTCGGTCTCAGGGTCCCAGTGGATCACGACGCCCAGATATTTGAACGTAGTGGGTTCCCATTTAAGGGCCAGAGGGGGGAGGTGTTCTTCCTTGGTTCCACTAAGTGCAGCCAGGGGGAATAAGCAAGACTTGCTGTGGTTAATCTGGACCCCTGTGCATCTGTGGAACCCGTCTAGGGTTTCCAGGATGTAGGGGAGAAGGTGTTCGGGATCCCTCAGATAGAGGAGCATGTCATCCGCATACATGGAGACAAGGTGGTTCACACCATTTATCGTTATTCCCCCGTCACCGTATTCCTGCCTAAGGTATGCTGCCACAGGTTCAATCGCTAAGATGTATAGTAGAGGGGATAGGGGGCACCCTTGTCGAGTGCCCCTGGCCAGGCTCCATTTTTCAGAAAAGGTGTTGTTGGTATGCACTCTGGCGGTGGGGTTGGTGTAAATGAGTTTGACCCAGTTCAAGAAAGCCGTTCCGATCCCCATCTTTGCTAAGGTGGCATAAAGCCATGTCCATCGGACCGAATCAAAGGCCTTAGAGGCGTCGAGGGACACAACTGCATATTTGCCGGGCATGCCATTTGTGCTGTATATCACGTGGTGCAGCCTTCGCAGGTTCTCGGACATAGAGCGACCCTGCATGTAGCCCGTCTGATCCTGGTGTATGAGGTACGGGACGGCTGCACGAAGCCTTCTGGCCAGTAATGCGGTGAGGATTTTGTTGTCTACATTCAACATGGATAGTGGGCGGTATGAGCCGCAGTCAGAGCTGTCCTTGTCGGGCTTAAGTAAGGGGATGATGGTGGCTTCAGTCATGGTGTCGGGGAGGTGACCTATGTCATACGCCTCGTTATATACTTTGGACAACAGGGGGGCCAGTATGTCCTCATAGGCCTTATAAAATTCGCTCGGGAGACCGTCCGGTCCCGGCGTTTTACCCGAGGGCAATGACCTAATGGTGGCTGTGATCTCGTCGGGGGTGACGGGGGCTCCGAGGGGATCTGCCAAGTGGTCCTCCAGGCGTGGGAGCCAGATGGCGTCTAGGGCGTCTTCGATCGCGTGGTCAGGGGGCGGAGCTGGGTCGGAGTAAAGGGTTTGGTAATATTGTTTGAACACTGCGTTGATACCCACTTGCGTGTGGAGGGTCAGGCCGTCTGTATTACGAATGGAGCAAATGGGGTATTTGGGGGTTTCTCGTTTATAAAGCCATGCAAGAAGCTTCCCGGGTTTATCGCCCAGGGCATGATTCCTCTCCGTGAATTTTGTATAGCTCAACTTCCCCAGCGTCTCCCAGTGTGTTAGGCATGTTTGTTTGAGATCAATCATCTTTTGCAGGTGGGCGGGATCAGGGGACGGGGTGGCTTCGAGATCTTGGAGTTCAGTCTCAGCGTGCGCTAGCAGGGACGTGACGGATTTTAGGGCCCCTCCAGCCGCGGCTATCATTTCCCCCCTAGTTACCACCTTGTAGGCTTCCCAGGCTGTGCCTAAGTATCTGACGCTATCAATGTTGGTCTGCCAGTAATGTGTGGAACCCTCCCTGATTTGTTCGCTGAAGGCTTTGTCTAACAGCGCTTCGCTCCTCAATTTCCACGTGGGGATGGGGGGCCTGGGCGTCGTGGTCACCCACGAGGTCATCAAAGGGGAGTGGTCTGAAAGTACCCTGGCTAGGTACTGCGTGTCCTCAAATCCCGCCACGTGCTCTTCGCTAATGAACAGGCAGTCTATCCTGGTGTGGACCTTATGTGGGGGGGAGTAAAAGGAGTAGCCTCTGGTTTCAGGGTTTTGCACTCTCCACAGGTCTTTCAGGGCATATTGCTGTGTGAGGGCGTTCAATATCTTGGCGGGTGGGGAGGGGTCCCCATGTTTACCATCCGACCTGTCTATGCGAGGGTTCAGGGTACAGTTGTTGTCACCTCCCCATATCGTTATGCATTCATTACTCGGGGTCAGCCGAGCGTACAGCGAGCGAAAGAAAACAGTGGCATCATGATTCGGGGCATAGGTGCAAATCAGGCGGACGTCCCGCCCCTCTATGGTGCCCTGAACCAGGGCCATCCTACCTTCATTGTCCGTTTTGGTGTAGGTCAGCTTGACTGGGACAGAGGGGGCAATCCATATCAAGACGCCTCTGGCGTAGGTGGAGTAGGGGGAGCCCACTAGGGTGCCCCGCCAGACCTTGGCCAACGCTGCAAGCTTAGAGCCACATAAGTGGGTCTCCTGAAGGAGGGCGATTCCGACCCTGTGGCGTTTCATGTAGGCGTGGATGCGGCGCTGTTTGATATAGCTGTTTAGCCCCCTGACGTTCCAGGACATGACTCTGATCCTCTCAGCCATGGTCTGTGTGTGGTCGTGCGGTTGTGGGAAGCGTGAGGTTGAGGGGTTTGACGAACCTGGTCATCCTGATTGCAATTCCGCTGCGCTTGGTCCCGGTCCGGTTTGTGTCCAATTCAAACTGCGATCCCAACTTGGGGTTCAAACCCCCACAAACAACAACGTCTAACTTAACAAAAAACACAACTTCAAACATAACACGTCTAGCTAGGTTGCCCTTGCTCTGACATCCCCGTTTCTGCCCCATCAGACCAGGGTCTTCCGGTGCCCTACGGGCGGGTGAACTCACCCAAAGTATCCTGGGGATAGGAAAGGGGCTGCCTCCGAAGGTGTTGTCAGGAGGTGCGCCACGACCGGCGCGGCTCCGGTTCCATCAGTGTCGCCACGTCTATTGTCATATGAATGCACGATCGGCGACTGCAGTCCATGAGTGGAGAAGTTCCTTTGTTGCGGGCGGCTAGGGCCCGCGCTGCTTCCGTTCGATGTCCGGGATCTGTTCTCTGTCCATCCATTCGCAGGCCTCTGCTGGGTTATCAAATAAGTGGGCCTTGTTGTTGCGCAGGACCTTGAGTCTGGCCGGGTAGAGGAGTAGATAGCGCAGGCCTGCTTCCTTGAGTCTCGCCTTGGTGTGGTGGAACTGGGCCCTGCTCCTTTGAACCTGCAGGGTGTAGTCAGGGTAGATTGCTATCTTTGCGGCGTCCCTCTGTATGGATCCGCCCATCCTGGTGAAGGCCAAAATGGATTCCCTGTCCCTATAGTTGAGGACTTTGGCTATTATGGGTCTTGGTGGGGTCCCCGGTGGGGGCCTCCTGGCTAAGGAGCGATGGGCTCTTTCAATAGTGAAGCCCTGCGACAGTTTCCCGGCCCCAATTTCCTGTATGAGCAGGTTCTCGACGTAGTTAGTAGGGTCGTTGCCCTCGATGCCCTCGGGCAGGCCGATAATTCTGATATTGTTTCTGCGGGCCCTTCCTTCGGCCTCCTCAGCCCTGTCCTCTAGGTTCTTCACTTTCTGCTCCAAAATGTCTACATCCTTTAAAAGTTGGGCTTTGGCATCGGTATTGTCTCGGACTTGGATCTCGAGAGCGTCCGTTCTGCCGGTGATAGAGCGCACATCCTGCCTCAGTAAATTCAGGTCGATCGCAACCGCATCAATCTTGTCCTCCATGGTTTTCTGGAGTGTCTTGATGGCCTCTAGCAGTTGGGAGTTGGCTGGCTCGGGTCTCGCGGCGCCCGGCACAGGGGCAGAAGCCTCCGCGGGTCCGATCGCTCCAGCGGCCGCGAAGGACTCCATGGTAGTTTGGCGGTGTCTGCTTCGGGCGCCCTTAGTGGTCATGTCCTATCTTCGTGGTCCGTCAGGCCTCGGCAGGCACTACACAGTCTGTGTCCGATGGCGCCGTGCTGGGGATACTTCGTGGGGAGGGTTGTGCGTCGGCCGCCCGCCGGGCTACGCCAGTGGGCCGCTCAGCAGGGCCCGGTGAGGGTGTAGTTCAGGCGCTCCCCCATTCGTCTCCTCGCTGCTCTTCTTCGGGACACAGGAGCACAAGTCTCAGCTTAGGCAATCTCTGCCACTTCAGATCGAGTTCCGTAAAGGCTGGCCCCTTGCGGGTTCCTCCCGGTCGGTCACAGGGCTCCGCTACAGCGTCAGGCTGGGCATCATCATGGCCGCCATTTTCTGTCCTCGCACGACGCTCCGTTTCTTTTCGATGGTGCGGGCCCTCAGAGGGTCGTGAGGCTCCCAAACTTCGTCAACAGGCGGAACACTCCTTCACACGACCTATATTCTGTTTTCAGGTGGCTGCAGTCAAGTTTAAGCGGTAGTTGGTGGCGGATCCATAATCGTATCGAGCGGAGCTGCGCCGAACACGTCCTTCCTACATGGCGGTTAGCCACGCCCCTTCTTGGACTAACAGTTTATGCTCATCATTGGAGGGGCACACGGCCAGGTTTTACAACACCCCATCTGAACAAACCAATTTCTAGACCTTCAATATACAGATGACATGTTAGATTATGGCAGCCAATATCGGGTGCAAGTACATTTCCGATAATAGAACCTGTTGTGCTATAAAACCAAGTACATATGCAGGCAATTTTATAAACTTCAAACGTAGGAAAGACTCAGCCAGCTTTTCTGGAATGTGACATTCTTACCTTGCATATGACTGCATATCTCTGCAATTAGTGCTTAACACGCTCAGCTAACTTCTTAACGATTGTGGCATTCAATTTATCAATATGCTTTTAAACTTCGGTATTGCACATGATCAACATAATTCCAACAGGAAAGAAAGAATACTACAGTTTTGTGGTGTTAGGAACACACAGACTATGCATACCACAGTGAACACAGTAGGTATTACATGATGAATTCATCAAGGCAGAATGTACTTGTCAAACAGACAGGCAGTGGGTTTAGAACCTCAGCAGCATGCCATAAAATATCCTGACATGTGCCATTTAAATCTGGTGAACAATGGAATTGTATTTCTTTAGATCAGGCAGCCTTGTGGGGCCCCTCTACAAGGTGGGGGCCCTGGGCAACTGCCCCTTTTGCCCTCCCATAAAAACGTCTCTGCCCGTTACCCAATCACAGTCCCACATACGTTCTCTTAGTTTTCCACGTGGTATGAGATCTTACTGCATGACATCCGATGATGTCCGTTGTACTCCCTGTTTTAGATAATTGTTATTAAAACAAAGTCTTTGCCAACTTCCTGAGTTGGTTTTATTATTGATGTTTGAGTGATTTTTCCATCCCATTCCGCCCTATATAGTGTTACCTTGTCTTCAAACTTAGGTGGCCTCTGTACTTAATACGCATTACTGTTGTTTCTGAAATGTGGTAAACTAGGGTTTTTCTCCCCTCGCAGGACTCTCAAACTTAGGTGGCCTCTCCACTGTGTACCTAATACGCATTTACTGTTGTTTTTCTGGAATGTGATAAACTTGAGCTTGCCGCTCACTTCCTGTCTGCGTGCTCTCATCTCGTCTGCCTTCCCCCCCACTCCCTCCTGCTCCATGGTGCTCTCTATCTCGCCTATCTTCTCTAACTGCTTATCTATTGACAATCCTGCTCTCCTCACTAAATCTGGTAGGAAAAAGTTTAGAAAGGACATCCTGGTCTCCAACCCAGGCCTCCCTATCGCTGACACCTACACTAGTGCCTCCTCTAAGGAAACTCTCACTGACTTATTCTCTTTTTCGTCCCTTCGCCTGACCTATGGACCCTTCATATGGTCTCTGTGCTCTCTCCTTACTCCTCTTCCCCCATTAATGGTGGCACCCGTTGGGATGTCCTCTTGGCCCCCTTCCACTCCTCTAAGGCCATCATTAATGTCTACGCTAATGGGACCATCTTGGTCCAAGGCCCTCAGGCCAACCTTCACCTCTTTGATAGACGCTTCCCATGCCTCATCAACTTCCTTTCCTCTCCTGCTGTCCCCCCTCCTCCTCTGTCCTCGGCTACCTTGCCTCTACCCTCCCTCCCTGCCGCCTCTCGTGCTCCTTCTACACCTCCTTCTTCTTCACCTCCACAGGGCGTACCTCTAATCTGTACCCCTCCCCGGAAGTCCTTCAAGGATGGCAACCTTCTCCACATTGCCACTCTTAACTCTTGCTCTGCCATCAAACATTCCTCTGATATCTGTCGCCTTCTTGAGGAACTGGACCTTGACGTCCTCAGTCTCACTGAGACATGGTTCACAGCCAGCTCTGTCACCAGCTTTGACACACTCCTACCTGACGGTTACAAGATCCTCGCCGTGTCCAGGCCCAACCGTGCAGGGGGGGTGTAGCCCTTATCTTCCCTGAGTGGATTCCTGCCACTGTCACTCCTACGCAGACCTACTCCTCTTTTGAATGTCTTGTCTGGCGACTCTCACTCTCTCCTAGCCATTCCCTTACCGTCGCTACTATCTATCGGCCACCTGGTCAAATTTCCTCCTTCCTCTTTGAGTGGGCTGACCTCTCCTCCTCACTCCTGTCCTCTACCACTCAACTCCTCTTTCTTGGTGACTTCAACATCCACCTGGATGCCTCCTGTCCCCCCTCCGGACTCTTTCGTGACCTCTGCGACTCTCTCTCACTCTCTATTCTCCCGTCTGGGCCTACTCATTCTGCAGGGCACACTCTTGATGCTCTGATCTCTTCTGACCTTCCCCTCTCCGTCCCTCTCTCCACTCCTCTCTCCTGGAGTGATCAGTTTCTCCTATCCTCCCACCTCACCCTCCCTACCCCACAGGCAAAGCCTCCCTCATCACTGCCACCCACCTTCTCGGTCATCCGACCCATGAAACGCGTGTAAGTTGAGGCTTTCGCTGCCACCTTCTCACCTCCCCTCCCCCTTCGGCTGACTCCCACCCTGACACAGCCCTCTCCATGCTCCACTCTGCTATATCTGATACTCTTGATACCCTTGCCCCTGTCATGAGAATCCGCCTGAAGCCCAAAGCCAAATGTAACTCCTGGTATGACTCGGATCTCGTCACCCTAAAACGCAAGTGCAGGGTGGCAGAGAGGAAATGGCGTGCCTCATGTTCATCCTCTGACAAACTGGCCTGCCGCCTGCTCCAAAGGCAATACCGGCTCTCTGTTCTCACCAAGAAGAGAGCCCTTATCCAAGCCCGCATCTCTGCGGCATCTAACAACTCGGCCAAACTCTTTAAAATCTGCAAGGAGCTTGCCAACCCTGCTGCAGTCTCTACCTCTCCTGTCCCCTCCCAGGCCCTCTGCACTGCACTGGCCTCTCACTTCATCTCTAAAACTCTGGACATCCTGTCCTCACTCTCCTCCTATCACCTCCCTCCCTCTCTTCCCTGCTCTTCCTCTGGCCCATCTGCAGCCACCCCCCCTCCCTCCTTCTCTGCCTTTCCCCGTTTCTCTGCTGATGAGGCTTTCAGACAAGTCCGATCTATGAAAGTCTCGTCTAAACAGGTTCACCCGTTCCTCCAAAACTATCAAGGACCACATTGACTCCCTTGCACCTGCCCTGGCTGACTTTTGCAACCACTCCTTCGCCTCTGGAGTCTTCCCATCCCCCCTTAAGCACTCCCTTGTGCACCCTCTTCTTAAGAAACCCTCTTCCGACCCCTCCTGCCCGGCTAACTATCGCCCAATCTCCATCACTCCCTTCCTGGGCAAGCTCCTGGAGAAACTGGCCATCTCCCAGCTTAACCTCCATGCTGAATCTGTTGGTAGTCTTCATGACCATCAATCTGGCTTCAGAGCTACCAGAAGCACGGAAACTGCTCTCCTGAACATCCGTGAGGACCTGCTCTTGAACCTCGACTCCAACACTCCGTGTGTTCTCATTCTGCTCGATTTCTCTTCTGCCTTTGACACAGTCATTCATGCCATCCTGCTCAACCGTCTCTGTGATAACCTGGGTATTACTGGTCAGGCTCTGGTGTGGCTGACCTCTTTCCTTTCCAATCGACCCTCCCAGTTCCAACTGGGGTCCTTCCTCTCTGACATCTTTTTTTCCACCTGTGGTGTTCCCCAGGGATCTAATCTCTCTTTGTGGCTGTTCAACCAGTATCTGGCACTCCTTTCCCACCGCATCGCCGCTCTCTGCCCCAACTTTCAGTGCTATGCGGACGATACCCAGCTCATTTTCAGGCTACCCTCGGCCTCCTCCTCTCCTTCCCTCATCTCTGACTGTCTGTCTGCTATCCAGGAATGGTGTGCCGCCAATGACCTCTGCCTTAATGCCAGTAAGACTGAGATTCTACTCATCGGCACACCCACTCCCTCCTTCCCTGCAGCTCTCTGGTCAGCCTCTCTTGGCCCTCTTCCTGCTCCTACCTGCAAGGCAAAAAACCTCGGGGTCATCTTCGACTCCACACTCTCCTTCTCTCCTCATATATCTGACGTCTCTAAGAAGTCACACTACCAACTGCACCTCCTCAGAGATATTCTTCCCTTCCTCTCCTTCCCCCAGAAGCTCACTGTCTCCCGAGCTCTGGTTCTCTCAAAGCTGGACTACTGTAACAGCATCTATCTTAATCTGCCTGCATCCACTCTACGCCCTCTGCAACTCATCCAGAACAGGACTGCGAGACTTGTCCTTGGCCTCAAGCCCAGGGAACGTATCTCTCCAGGACTGAAATCTCTACAATGGCTCCCAGTGGCTGCGAGGATTAAGTTCAAAACCCTCTGCATTGTCCACAAGGCCTGCTGGGGCCTGGGGCCTGAATACCTTCAACTCTCTCTTCCTAAATATCTTCCTTCCCGAGCCCTTCGCTCATCCGTCTCCAACTCCCTCAGGGTCAGCCGCTTCTCGAAGCAACGAGCTGGGGGTAGATCTCTCTCTGCGGGAAGGGCCTCCCTCTGGAACAGCCTTCCTGCCTCCCTGAAACTTGAGGAGAACCATCTCCGGTTCCAGAAGCACCTCAAAACCTTCCTCTTTGCTTCTGCTTTCTCTCTCCCTCTCCCCTGCTAAATTCTTCACTAAACTGCACTGAATCTGCAACTGGGCCACTCTCACCGACCTTGGTACTGGGCCCAGCCACTCTCCCCTTGCACTGCCTCCCTGGCAACCCCTGCACTGCGGTACTGTCTCTGTATCCCTACAGCCCCCCCCTCCCAGCACTTGTCTGCACTTACTTTGCACTTGCCACCAGCTGGCCCTATTTTATTTATGTTATACTACTTACCTTGTACTGCACTTCCCCCCATCCCCCTTGCACTTTTTCCCTTCCCCTTACCCCTGCACTTGCACGATCTAAAGGACACCTGGCCGAGTAGGATCGTTGTCTGTCTTTCCCTTGTTCCCCCCTCCCTGCCTCGTCGCGCCTTGAAACACTTGTGTATAGGCGCGTTACAAATGCCATATCAGATCATATCAAAGGACCTACAGGTTCAGCATCCTGGCACAACGGGACCACAAGGCTTCTCTTTGGACACAAACGCCTCTATGATCTCGACACAGAACGCCTAGATACTGGCCCATGTGCAGAGATCAGGGTACTTTGGTCTGTTCCTGGAATTAACTTTGCATTTTTGGACTTGTATCCCTGGATTTCCCCATTATAAACCCAAAACTACAAGTTTCAGATTGCAAAGTTAAAATTGGACTGAACTAGTTTGTTTCGAATGGAACGGGTAATTTTAACATGTGTGCTTTCCCTCTCTCCCCACTAAAAACCCACCCGCTCTCTTTCCGATATGTTAAAGCGCCTGGAGACCATGCAAATGGCAGCAATGCGCTGTGTGAAGTCCAAAAGCATAACATACATACACTCCACCGTTAGTCCATTTGCAGGAAAATTGTAAACGTCCAATTTACACCCTTTGACATTGCTGAAGAAATTCAAGTGCCTCCATCATGTTATGCGTATGAAAACTCCCCAGGAATAAAACTCAATTTGAGAGCTGAATTGGTGCCACGTTTCCAGGGCAGGGCCGATCCATAATCTCTTGTAGACAGTGGCTTTCACAGGCCCTGCCATCTCTGCCAGCGCGCTCGCTTATTTATGACCCGGAAAGGGGGAAATATGGCGCCCGGGGCGCGCTGGGGCTCGGTCTGCCACTTGGCTGCCGCCCCTCGCCATCCATCCTGCGCAGGTGCACGCGGATGGAGATGGCAGGTGAATTAGGAGATGGCGGCCCCAGTTAACGAGGCTCCGCCGGGTCAGAACCTGAGCGATTGCAAGGCTGCGATGAGCAGGAAATGAGCAAGGCTTGCAGGAGTGCACCGACATGCAGCCAGAGGAAATTGGTCTTTATGTAATGCCTCCGCGAACATATATCAGAACTGTAGACATAGCAGAATACTGTTACCAATGACACTTGCCAGGAGGGTTTATAAAGTGCAGTTTCCAGTTCAGTAAGGTGAGGGTAGGATACAGTGCTGTGCGTGCCTATTCTACCTGCGCCAACTTATTCAGTGGGGTTTTCACTCATTCTGTTATGCAAATAAGATCTGTGCGGGTGAATGCTGGCAGGGGAGAAGTGGCAACAGAAATACTCCCACCTCCAACAAAATACACAGACGTCCATTAGGCCTAACTACGAGCATGGCGCAGGCACGGCTACCGCCATGCTCGCCACCGGCACCGCCTCCCGCGATTGGGCAATAACCGGCCCATTACGAGATGAGTGGGCCGGTAATTGCCCATTCGCGGTGGTGGTAATGCGGGGCTCCCGATCCCCATTCTGCCCGATAGGGCAGAATGGGGGTGGAGAGCATGGTTGCACCGGCACCGTTGATAATGGTACCGATACAATCCCGAGTTCTGCTCGCGGGTGCCGCACAGCTCTTACCTGGCGGGTTGTCAGGAACCCGCGAGCAGAACTCGGAATGCGGCGGCCCGGTATGAACCGGCACTGTTCGTATGTTGGCCGCCACCCTTATAATGAGGCCCATTGTTTCTTAAATTACTGAGCCCATCCTCCCGCCTGATAGAATGAAAAAAAGGCCCCTTCGTCCCATTTCCATATTAACCAGAATCCCAGCAAAACTATTTGGGGTATTGGATCTGCTTCTGCAACCCTCACCCCCAGGGGACCCTCATAGTCAAAAATCACCATTGCCGTTTGACATCCCACCCCCACTATTCTAACAAAAAGCCATGTTCATCTCAGGCAGACCCAGCAGTTACACAGACCCCCCCACCCTTATTTCGAAACTGAGCAAGTAAGCACCCCTCCCCCCACGTGTCCTGGATGAGAAAGAGGTCAGTAAAATGGTTTGCAGGTGGCAAGCATCCCCTATGACCAATAGCAGTGCCAGCCCTTCACTCTCACACTCACACACTGAGTGGATGGTCAAGACCACGTGGTTGCAGACTCTAGGTCAGTGTCTCCCCCAACCTCATTATTTCATGGCTCTGCAAAGTGCAAGACCTTTTAAAATCAGTATCCAATGATAATGGAGAATACAATTACAGAGAATGCAAAAAAAGAGAAACAAAAATAGAAAAAACATCGAACATTTAAAAAAATAGATATGGGCGTGGGGTAAGTGGGTAAAACGGGTGGAAATTGGATGAATGTATATATTCTATTGGTCATACAATCCTGTATACATTATGGATTGTTCGATCTATATCGTCAGTGTTGCATTTTTCTGGTTAAAGATTCATGAATGGGAAACGCATGTGCTTTGTGGGAGCAGACTTGGACCTTTAGAAGTGCACTAGTTTGCAATGTGTATGAAAGAGCAACAGTTGCGCGGATGGCACGTGGATCTACAACGTTCTGTGTAGCTCTGGCCCGATTCCCATGCAGTGTCTCGGTGGAATAAAGCTGGCCCCCTCCCCTATCCCGATCCTTCCTCACTTCCCTCTTCTCCATGCCAACCCCTCCTCGGCGCCACCGCGAGCACGAGAGAGCCTAAGTCACCAATGGTGACCATCACACAGATACATGAGGAGTGATGCCAAGCTGAGTGGGCAGCCTGGCCATTGCCCTCGATCCTGCCTAATTCCAAGGAATCCAGCGGGTGGGCAATGATAGCAAGCTTGGGTGGATTGCATGACGGTGAAGCAGGGGAACAAATGTGAGAGCTGGTTGGCATCAAGATACGCAGATTGGGGTCAGATAAGCAATGGTACAGGCTGCATTTGGGATTTAGGCACCAGTGCAGCACATGCCCCGCCCGCTACTCCCTAGGTACAGATATACACAGCTGCAAGCATAGACTTGCACAGCGGACCGTGCAACGGAGGGGGGCTTAGTCTAATCTATGAGTCTGCAACCTGCTGCCCCTCCGCAGATGTTTTGGTCTGTGACTCCCATGATCCCCCCTCCATTGTCTAGATGAGTTAAGGCTGATGGGATTTGTAGTCCAATACTCCCTGTGCATTGCATTTGACTTCTTGCCAGTATCTGGAGCTTCCAGGAGAGCTGACGCAGTCCTTGATGCAACCAGACCACACATTCTGTGCAGTACTGCATCCTGCTCAAACTTCCCCATTAAATACTTACCACTAGTCTAAGTCAAACACAGAATTACTAATAAAATAACACTGGTCCACTGTGATGTAAATGAAGGTATTCAGTGCACAAATATCTTATGAGGAACTGCATACAGCGATCCGATGGCCTCTCATATGAGGGTCTCTATACCAGTGTGTGACACTCCCATTCCCAAAACCTACCTCTTTGAGGCACACCATTATATGTGTGAGTAAAGCTGCCATGTCAGCACCCTCACTTCACGCAGTGTACACAAAGGGCGAGGCATCCTTTCCCCTGTGAGGTAAAATATAGCCCCTGAATGTCAGAAATAAATAGGTCAGGCCAATATTTAAGAGTGAAGCTGGCTGGTGCTGTCCATTGGGAAATGCAGGGCAGTCCAAAACACTTCTTTTTCTGACTTAAGTCCTAGTGACATGGAAAGAAATGGGCCTAGTTAAATTCTACTGCAATGGAAAAGTGTGCAAGTGGAGAAAGGCACTTATTTTTCACAAATAAACTGACAGTTAAATGGTAAATAATGGCCTATGTGTGGACAATAACAAAGGGACACTCAGGCCTTTGAACTGTTATATCAAAGAAAGACATTACACATGGACAGTTTTTAAAACTGCAGCAGTGCACATGGGATGAAAAGACATAGTTGTGCATTTGGAAGTTAAAAAGGAGGAATACGTCCTTTGCAATTCAGAAATAAAGTGAAAAAACAATTACATTCATCAGGAGGAAAGAGACTTGATTTCATCATATAAAATGACCGCATGGACAAAGAAGGGCCTATTTTGTTTTGTGCAGATTTAAATACTACTTCCTTATGTAACTACGACCTATCTGCGTGGACAGAGTGAACTTATTTCTGTTTATATGGTATGTAAAGAAAAGATGCTACTGTGCCTTTCAAATGTAAATATATTGAAGTAATATGCTAGCCTTTCAGAATGGAAGACTGTCCCTTGTTTTTCCCTCTAAGCTGAAATCCCCCTTCCACTGAGCTGTGAACTGAATAAGTGTCTGGGTCCTGACCTCGGGGACCCTTGGTTTGATGCACACCAGGAATGAAGGACTGATTTCAAGTAAATGCTTAAATATACAGAGAAAGAGATTGAATTTGTGGTGAATTTCTGATAACATGAGAAATGAAACTTACTGACACGTTATGTTCTGCCATTGATTTAACGTTGAATACAGTTTTTTTCTAAATAAAAGGAGCATTGTGCGTCCGAGCGAGCCCACGCCAGGATCAAATTAAAGGGAATGAAAAGCCCTTTGGGACTCTGTAAAAACTACATTTTTGTGATGTACATAATTTTAGTTATGGGGAAAATTATGATTCTACCATTTTCATACACCGGAGAAATGGGAAAGTTGCCAAAATGATAGATCATGAAATTAAGGTTTAAACTGGATATAGTCACATTTTTTGCTATTTCTGTGCAGCAGGAAACCGCAAAAAATGGTGGCTCCACCCAAGGAGGGCATGCCAAAATAAAATGAGCATGGTCCCACTGGCCATACAATATAGAATTCAAACATACCTGTATTAATATGATTATCTGAAAGACCAAGGGAGTTGTAACATTATGAGGTTTTTCAGAATGCAAAATGTGAAACACACTGTCAGTTTGAAATGATGTATAGTTTCTCCTTCCTCTGCCTACATCATATACTCCTCTCAATTCCTGGTCCTGTCAGCATGCAGGGGGTCTGGTGGGGGGAGGTGAAGTGAGCAGGCTAGCTAATCCTGATTGTGGGAATTATGATCATGTTGCAGTGTCACTGGCCCTATAGAAGGGTTTATTTGCATCAGAATGGGGCTTTGTTTTACTTTATTCCAGAAGACAGCCTGCTGCTGGACCATAGCAAGAACCCACTAGCAGAGAGGCAAGGCGAGCTACCAAGACCATTAGGAAAACCTTGCTTGGAAATCTGGGGCCCTATCTGAAAGAAGCCTGTCTGCAGGAACCTTGCTGTGGGAGAGGCCTGGTGTGGGCTGCCTACCAAAAAAGGTACTAACAATCTGGCTGGCTTCCTGAGCAAAGACCATAGAGCTCCCATGTAAGTAGATATTCCAAAGTCATCAATTGCCTGGGGAGCCACCTGCCGTTATCCCTGTCCATTAGTGGGTAATACGGGGGGGGTGAAACTGGATAGATCCTTCGCACAATTTATTAAATCTCATTCAACTTATTTCCCCATAGAAAACCACCCCCTCTGCTAAAATCACAATGTGTTGGCAACTGCCTGCCTTAATCTTTTTCATTACATGTTGGGGTATAGGTGAGCCACTGTGTAGATCCTTAGCACACTTGATTAAAGTAAATCAATTAATTCCCATATAGAAAATCATGGGATGGGTGTTGTTAGAATTCAAAACTAACAAAACTCATGCCTAGTTTGTTATAGCTGGTATAGCCCATAAAGACTTGGTTGACGGTTTTCTGAAATCCTTAACTTCTATATAGAAAGGGGGCGGGGGTCCATACTCACAAAATAAGTAATCCTAAACGCTGCCTTTCAAGCAAATGTAGAGGGTGCAAAACGAAATTTCCCATTCATCCCCATTCATTTTAAATAAGAATTACAAAGTATTGCATTTCATCTATATGTGTGTTACAAAACGAAATGTCATTTTTGTTCCCATTTTTCTCTGACACCAAATCACAAAGTCCGGCCTTTTATTTCAGGTGTGTTGAAAAACGATTTCCATTTGAGTCCCTTTTCCCAACCTTGCCTTTTAAATAAAAGTTGAAAATGTTCTCCCACTGTATTCCTTTCCCTAATATTGCATTTCTAGTAACAAGCAGAAAACGATTGTTTCCATTGAATTCCCTTCCCAAACAGCTCATTTATGAATAAGTAGCCAACAACGATTGTTCCATTGTGCTCTCACTCCCTGAACCTCGCCTTTAAATCAAAGGGGTCATATTTAACTGAGGCCTGGGGGTTGCTGGGAGAAAAATATTGTTTCAAATTAATTCATTCCTGTGGTCGTGTATTGTATTGTGAATGTTTTGGTTAAATTGAAATTAAATCTGTTGTAAGCTGTTATTGCATGTTTAAAGATTTCACCTGTGTGTTTGAATAACAGAGCTATAGTTGTGATCTTGGCTGTGCCACAGCATTGGTGGCTGATATTGGCTGTTAGCATGTTTGTCAAATTTGTAATAAATAAATATTCTTACTATGAACCGGGCTGGTATCTATTCCATTGATGACAAAGTGTATTTGTTGGGATTGGGTGCGAGACGGGTTGGAGGCCTCACGAAAGTGAATCTGAAATCAAAAGTGCTTTACTGAGTGACACCTTGCTTGGGGGGAGAGGAGCTCCCTTAGTTGAGTGAGACTGGCTAATAAACATAACACCCCCAAATAACCTCTGTTCGTAGGCGTTAACTGTTATTAAAATGTTGCCACCGACTGCAGGGCCTTAACTGTGAAGCAGGAGTAGCCAGCATACTTCCCAGAGTCTCAGTTTAGGAGACCGGGAGAATGAAGTCACCCAAACTAGAACATGGCACGTTCTGACCACGCGGCTGCACAAGCCCTCACAATTCTTGGGGCCTAGCAGCCTCCGTTCACCCCAAGAATCACAATTAGGAGGATACTTCCCAGTCCTCCAGAACCTGACACTGGGGCATGACGATTGTGTTCTTAACAGCTGTTCTTTTATAGTAAACTTTTGGTTGTGCCAATTTCAAGTTTGCCATATAATTGGTGTGCTCTATATACATCAAAGACTAGTAAAGTTAAAGTGGGTTTAAAAAAAGACTTGAAAAACACCCTTTCACCTGAAATGTGAAAGAAGAATAAGTCATTTGTGCCACGTCACACATGCCACAGTGCCAATCAGTAGCCATGGCTGGAAGTTCACCTCCTGTTCAGAGCCACATGAGCAAAGAATTGTGGGTATGCAAATTAGCCTGAATGCAAGCCTTTTGCTGCAGGAAATTGTCTTTGTCTTACAGGGCAGTGCTATTTTATACATAGCTTCAGTCAACTGTATTCCTGGTTTCACCCTTTTTGGGGTCCATCAGTGTAGTGTAGTCTGACAGCTTTGCGGCTGCCGCATTGGGACGTGTTTAGCAAACATCAGCAAAGTTATGATGGTATAAAGTTGTGGTGATCAAATTGCCATGACCAGACAGTTCACTATACACATTGTGGAGGTGGAACCACTGCAGAACCTTAACAGCCGCGTCACATTTGAATTGAAGGATGTACCCGCAGCAAACGCTGGCGGTGAAGCCGTCACTTTACTGCCAGAAGGCGGCAGATGTACTGTGCTGTGATTGCGTTGGTGGCAAATCCAAGAAAAAATTCCCAAGAAGAAAATTCCCAAGGATCCTATGGAGAGGATTGGTGCATTCATGTTCTTGTGCAAGTGTAAAATTGTAATAGGAGTCTTAATTACTAGTCACTTAGACGATAGCATTGCCCCAACCACAACACCGTGTCACATGTTGCACTATGCTTCCGCCTCCCCTCCCCTGCTGAGACCACAGTTGCACTACGTTTTTCGGTACACTTCTTCCACTGCAATATCTGGTCAATTACAGAGAGGTGCTAAGAGTGGGAAAAGAAGTCACCACAAACAGAACACACTATTGATCATATGGGCGTTGCTCCACCCTCTCCCAGCCCTTGTTATATTTCATCTGTCCATGCCAAGCACCATGTGGTGCTTGAGGGCTCGCGGCTGACATGGACATGGAGTCATGGCGTTGCTAGGAGGTGCTTAGCGGGCCATGACCCCGGACCTTTTGGTTGTAGCCCCGGATAGAATCTCAGGGTCTACAACCAAAAGGCTTGCTTACCCCGAGTAGCGACAATCCCGACATTAGTGTAGTCCCGGATCTTTTCCAGAACTCGCAACACCCTTCTGCAAAATAACCATTGCTTGAGATCTGATACCCAGGGCAGTTTCTAGTCCATTTGGTGCCCAGGGCGAAACCATAGGAATACACCTCCCCACCCCGTGCGCCACTCCCTCCGCACCCCGCGCGCCACTGCCAGCGCACCCCGCGCGCCACTCCCAAACTACACCATTAAGGAACTCCTACCCAAAGTCAATAAGTCACTGCTAAACAAATGACATCCAGGTACCCCAGTCCATAACAACGTGTGTTAGACTAACAATTGACCTCTGTCAATGTAGTGCACCTTAGTTCAGTCGTTTTTAACCTCGGAGAACTGCATGCTACTCGCACGTGTTTGCAGCTGCAAAATTGTGTGAACAATACTGCAATTGCATGCTCCATTAATGAGGGCCATACACAGTTGGAGTATGCTGGCCTGATGTGTGGATGGGCTAGTGTTTTCTGCGCTGATATGTATCTACTACACTTAGACTACAAGTGTACATCCAGGCAGAATAAACATGCTTAAGGATATGATAGTTTATTTATATAACGCCTATGCACAATGTGTTTCAAAGCGCTTCAGTACCACGCTGGCCTCCAGCGTGGTACTTGGAGGAAGAACTTGTCTTTTGTTATTTCTGAGTGCGTGGAAATATGGACATCAAAAGTCTCCACAAAAGCCGAAACCGTTTATTTAGCCAACGCTGTTAGCATTGTGTTAGTGTAGGATACTCTACTCCAGAATGGATGATGTTAAAAATGTTGTGAATTCCATGGAACCCAATAAATTACTTTATAAGGTAAGACTTGTCAGTCCTTAAAACCGGTCGATGGTGTGATTACATATTTACACTGGGGATATAACAATGTAAATGCTGCTTCTGTGCAAAAATAGCATGTATACCGTTTTTCCGCTGCCCTTTGCATTTGAAAACCTTCATCTGGGCCACATGAGTGCACTGATATTGCTGAGGTACAGTAGGCAGACGGAGTACCCAGAATGTCGGCCATGGAGGCCCTCAGACATTTCCAGACACCCCTGCTCATGGCCTGGTGTACTCTGCCCTGTGTGATTGAAGGGGGAATGGGGAGCGCAGGTGCACCACGGTAGAACAACAGTGGAAAGCCATCCTATGTGCTGTTAATGCATAATGCCAGATACAAGTGGCGGGGACGGGGCGGAAGACTGAAATTTATTTTAAGTGCGTTAAGCAACTTTTGAGCTGCGCAAATCATGACATGTTTCCTCAAGTTCAATTATTAAGAATTTGAGTGCACTTTTGCTGTTTTTCGAGGGAGTGGTTGCATCGTTAGAAGGCTACAAAGTAAGAATTTGGAGAGACTTGGGCAAAGAGGTGGCTGTCAAGTCTCTTTTTTTCACTTGGTAAACACGTGGACTTATTTTTGTAACACATGTGGATTTATTTTGGTAACATATGCAATGTTTTCACCAAGCTTAATGGAGCTACATCGGCAGGGTTTACAGTGTCACGTAACAGCCACAACAAAAACAGAAGGGGCACAATTGTCAGGAGTAAATAAAGCATGAAATACGTCCCAAAGAATGCCGGACGCTATGCACAGTGACACTATGCATATCGTTTGCATTCTTTGGGAGTTGAAAGAAACTTCGGGCTGTACCGATCATCTTTCTGATGACGAGTTGGGGATTTTCTTCCTTGGCAGGGTCCGGGAAGCCAGGAAGCAACCGTCTTTGTTCCACCGTGCAAGTCCTGCAGGATTCCAAAGGCGGACGGCCATCAGGAAAGGCGCCCTTTTGTGCCCCCACCCCTAGTGGTGCGAATGTGATCAGAGGGAGCCTCTGACTTCCTACGTGCGTACTACGTGACATTACAGTCAGAAGAGGCAGCGCCAGCACCTGCTACGGCGCTACTGTGCTGCTGAACTCTGCCCACTGCAATCGCGCTGCACCACAAACTGGGGGATTTCATCCGCTCCAGGGACCGGGGCAATTGCGCCCCCCGGGGCAATTGCGTCCCGGACAGCTGCCCGCTTCACCCGGGCCAAGAAATGGGCCTGCTGATACCCTCTTGCAAAAGTGTGGATTTGAGTCTGATTATTAAGACACTCATTTAATGATTTTTATTTGTACATGTCAGCCTGTAATTATAAGGCACCCATTACACCAACTAAGAATTTCATCCATATTCATCAATATGTCAGTGATCGAAGTGAGCTGGTACGGTCGGGAGCAGCGTTCCACTACATTTATTTTGATCTGTTTACGATTCCTCTATTTTTACGCCCATGTTCACCATTGTATACAGAGGATTGGTGCATTCATGTTCTTGTGCAAGTGTAAAATTGTAATAGGAGTCTTAATTACTAGTCACTTAGACGATAGCATTGCCCCAACCACAACACCGTGTCACATGTTGCACTATGCTTCGGCCTCCCCTCCCCTGCTGAGACCACAGTTGCACTACCTTTTTCGGTACACTTCTTCCACTGCAATATCTGGTCAATTACAGAGAGGTGCTAAGAGTGGGAAAAGAAGTCACCACAAACAGAACACACTATTGACCATATAGGCGTTGCTCCACCCTCTCCCAGCTCTTGTTATCTTTCATCTGTCCATGCCAAACACCATGTGGTGCTTGAGGGGTCGCGGCTGACATGGACATGGAGTCATGGCGTTGCTAGGAGGTGCTTAGCGGGCCATGGCCCCGGACCTTTTGGTTGTAGCCCCGGATAGAATCTCAGGGTCTACAACCAAAAGGCTTGCTCATCCAGTATGAATTCCTTGTGTGGGCTCTTCTCTCCAACATTTTGCAAAGTAACAACATCCATGAAAGATGGCCAAGCAGCATTATTTTGCATCAGGCGGAGTGTACATTTTTTTTAAGTGACCCCCAGCGAACCTCATACTTCTGATTTGATCACACCTGCTCCAGAGGACTAATCTCGCCCTCTTGTGTCCAACTTCCTCCAAGCTCCTTCCTCTAAACTACTTCCTGGCGCTTCAGCTGTCGCCAAGCTTGAACCTCAAGCTCTCAATCCAAGCTCCTGCACTTAAATAGCCCTGTGATTACTGCCTCTGGGAGGGCCTCTTGTAAAGGTCTGCATGTGTTCACGTGCCTGGGTGAGGGGCTCTGGTTGGCTTCACTTCATTGATTTCCTTGTGTCTGGTTTGGAGCTTTGGGGTTGGGTCAAGCCTTTGAAAGGCCGGCCCGCCATCTTGCATTGTACTCGGTGTGCTGGGTTTGGCAGTGACCGGATCCGGTACTCCTTCTCCGTGGGTGGATTTGTTGATGGTGATCAGAAGGAAAGAGTTTTCAAATATAGAGCCATGTCCTTGTCGGATTTCTCTGAGCGTGCATTGCAGGAATGCAAGCGCCTGTCAGTGTATGCAGAGGGGCCACTGGGTGAGGATTGCAACAGAGCACTGTGTGTGGCTGACAGAGACAGTGGCGTAACACAACATTTGGGGGCCCCCATGCAAACTGTGAACCATGCTGAGGGCCCCCCCCCGCAGTTCTGCAACAAATCATGGGTCGTTTTGGGTGGCTTATAACTTCGGTCCAACTGGACGAATCCTCACCAAACTTTGCAAAAAAAGTACATGGCCCACTCTGAATATGGTTGGCAAGGTTTCGTCAAGGGGGGGGGGCAAAGTTATAGGGGGGTCCCAAAATTTCTTTTTTTCCCATAGACTGAATGGAGAACAAATTTGCTCACACCTACAGCTGAAACCGCTGGATGGATTTTCACCAAATTTGTGGCAAGAGCAGTGGTTTGGTCCCGAAAGTTTGCTTTTGTAAATTTGGGGGAAATCCGTCTAGTAGTTTTTTTTTTAAATGATCAAAAACTAGGCCCAAAAAATGTGTGCTATTTATGTCCGCTCCACGGACACATTTCCCTTTTCGTACCGCGGAAAGGACACCGGTTGGTCAGTCGGCTTGCATTGTGTCTGCGAACATGCAACGTGTTTGCTGATTGGTTGGGGTGAAGTGTGTGGTGCGTCACATTCTGTTGATGTGCCCGCCATGTTGGATCTGCGGATATCCACTACCAGCGTGGCTTGGAAATGAGCATAAATCCAATTTTGGGGAGTGTGTTGGTGTGTAGGAGAGGCTGGAGAGAGTGGGGGAGGGAGAGATGGGTCAAATGCTGTATTTGTTTAGGTGGGAGAAGGCCCTGATCTGATTGCGGTGTCCGCGGTCATCGCGGTATCCATGGACATGCTAAACACTGGGCGGACTACTGGCTATTTTACTATACGATGATGTTGGTTTTGGGTAGTTAGTAGAGCATTGGGTGAAGAGGGTATGTATTGAAGAGTTTGTGCAATGGTTGTAATTATTGTTTTAGAATGTTAATGGAAGTGGATAGGGTTTGAGGTGGTTGTGTTATGTTTTTGGGTTGTTGTCATTTGGCAGGTGTTTGCTTCCATGGGTGTGTTATGCTGCAGTGGTTGTGGCCAGGGCCTAGAGTCTTGGGTGCATGGCCGAAGGACTGCCTTCGGCCATGCTCCCAAGACTCTAGGCCCTGGCCACAACCACCACGGCATAACACACCTTGTTAGCAAACATTTTGACTGTGGTATGTTGGCTGCTTGGGGATATGTTTTCAAAAGTTTGTGTACTGATTGGCAGTAGTATAATAGTGTTTATAGGATAGTGAGATGATGTGTGTTAGTTGGTTTGTTGGATAGTGTTCAGAATGTTGGTATTGATGATTCTAGGCATTTTGGGTTGTATTTATTGGTCAAGTGTTCACTTGCAGGGGTGTGTTATGTTGCAGCATAACACACCTTGCGAGCAAATATTATGACTGTGGTATGTTGGCTGCTTAGGGGATATATTTTCAAAAGTTTGTGTACTGATTGGCAGTAGTGCAATAGCACGGCCGGTCTTACACCAGATTGCAACCTAGGCGGGAAGCATTGTTGGCGCCCCACCTCTAAAAATGACAACCAAAAAATGGAGTTCGGGGGCAGCTTTACCCATTGCGTATTCTATCAAATGCTGGCGGTGAACTGGTGGCGGTGGGGGAGTGATGGGGTATGGAGCACCATAAAACAGAACGGATGGTATGCAGAGGAAGGAGAGTGAGGGTACAAAGTATGGAAGGAGTGATTCAAGTTTGGAAGAAGTCTGTAGGTGATGGGTGGGGAGAGCATGGATATAGGGTGGGGAGGATCGAACATAGATGCCAAAACAGACATTGCTTTCTGGCACCAATCTTACCACCACCACCATTGCCACTCCTAAGCGTGACTTGACAATGGCTCACAGACGAACAGGGCATTTAATTCATACAATGAGGCAAAATGCAATAGTAATTAAAGTGTCTGATATATAGAAAACAGAAACAAGCTGAAAGCACACATTTAGGTCGTTTTAGCATGTGAAAAACTGCCCCCACTTCTTCACCCCGCTCGACCATTGGAAGCGACTTTCAGTAAGAAGCACATTTTAAGCACAAAATAAATAAATATCGAACCCATGGGTCGACTGGGAACCAAAAGGGGGCCCTGGAATAATGTGCAATGAGGGATATCGCCTGTCCTTCCTCTGACAAACTAAGGTTGCGAGAGATAACCATCAGACACACACAGGTCCAGAAGCTGTTTTGTAGCTGCAAGTAACACATTAATTTGGCTTTGCAGGGCAAAAGGACAGTTTTTAAATCACCTAAATGTGAGAAGAATTTAAACACAAACATTTGGTACTGGCTTTTTGCATCCCTAGACAAATGATAGAAAAGTATGTTAAACTCACCTGTTCCTTCACCACCTCTGAGCCAAAACTAAAAAAAAACAACATTAAAGGAATGGTTAGGTCAAAATTTGTTATTGTCCCTACGGGTCGGCCATGTGTTTTTAAACCTAAGCTGCTCGATTTTAGAAACATTTCCTATGGACCTTACCCGAGTTTTCGTCCATGAAACGCACGCGAACACAGGCATCATGGCGCTGCCATTTTGTGATAATCCTATCAGTTGCCCCATCGCCCTGGATGAACTGCTTTTGCAGCACTAAATCATATCGCCCGCCCCTGAACCTGTCATCAGTAGACGCGTACCGCCCATTTCACAACGTCAAAGCACGTCTCGTGTCAACATTCGCTGCGCTTCAGCTAATGACGTGTCGCCATTGAAAAGGAAGGACGCCTCTTTCCTCAATAAGTATAAACAGATCGTTTCACAACACACAGCAGCAGATTTTCGATTCCATTCGTCTCTCTGTGTTACTTTGAGTCTTATGTGACTCGTTTCTGTGCTCTGGTCAGCTACCCTTGTTGCTTGTAGCCGGTGTGAACAGATACCAGTACCACCGTTATAAATTATTTTAGTTTGTTTAACACACAATGGCTACAATAATGCCCTACATGTACAAGCCCGAGTATACCGAGGAGGAACTACTGGAAAGGGAAACACGTGAAAACGATGGGGCTTCGGACAGCAATTGGCAGGACGAATCAACGGATGAAGACCCTGGACCTAGTCACATGGACGGTGTTTCCACCTGGTGCACATGCAATCGGTGCGGGCTAATGCCAACCGAGGACGAGAACTGCTGCTGCTGTGAAAACCCGGGATGCGTGGCCTACATTTCGGAAGGCAAGCCACGACCGCAATGCATCACCGAGCTGCCAGACTTCAGGGCAGCCTGCCTCACACGGTCCGTGTTGAGGATAATGATGGTGCTTATGCACGAACTTCTTGCAACTGTTCGTCCTCGTAATCCGAGTAACGAGTAAGTATACTCTGCTTGTCATGCCACTCCCATTTCATGGTCGTCTCCTATATCCAAAATTACATATACATATCATTGTAATGCACGAAAGTCGTTCAATAGTGTGCAGTGTCTAGATAGCATTTGTCCGAGCAGAATGCCATTAGTTACAAGAATTGTCATTGACAACAAACGTTTATTAAACTTATCTTGGTCATTTAAAAACAGTTTGTTTCATTCCTTTTCACAGGTGGTACAGGCTGGTGGCCTATCGTTCCTTTACATGGTGGCTTCACGGGAGGCTTGGACACCGTGTTCGAAGAGTAATACCCGCCTGTGCCGTTCGTGCCATAATAGAAACTTTCCCAAGTGACAGCGGTCAGTACAGGGGATTTTCTCTCGCTGTGCTGCAACCTGACCTGTATAATGTGTAAAGTCTTGTATTTTTGTGTCATCAAAATAAGATACAAAATAAAACACCACATATATTTTAACAACGGTTGTTTCGATTTTTTAAATGAATCAAGTGTGTCTCCATTCAAGGATGGACGTCAGACACCTGTGCTCCGAATGGGTGAAGGTCAGGTCGCTGTGAAGCAGGGTGGTCACTATCTAAGCTAACATAATATATTCTCAATAATGCATGCACTAAATAACACTGTTCAAAGTCTTTCAGTTATGTTTCTAAAAAAGTCACACATATATCTATACTATCCATCAACATTGGATTATATAGGCCTTAGGTTAAGGGTCTTGACCATTATAATACACTGTTTGAAGTGTGGGTCTGTGCTCACAAGAATCTCCGGTATGTGGCTTTTGTTATTGATAGGCAACGATATACTGCAGTAGGGGTCTAATGTTAGTTGGGGATCTGCTAGGTGGGCATCATGGCATGGTCAGTGGTATGGCACATGAAGAGAATACCTTGCAGAGACACAGGGTCAGAATGGCAGTAAGTTTCCACTTGCGAGGGTGCGTGGGCAAGGACACGTTTGTGGAGATGAACGAGCTATGTGCTTGGTTCAGGCTGGTTCACATGCAGGACTGTGATCTCAGAGGAAGAGTGATGTGTTACATTTATTAGCTGTTGCAAATACCTCTGAAGATTTCCAGTCAAAGTGGGAACGAGGGTGGGGGCCATGTGCTCTGCGCAGTGAGGCCTGGTCACCAAGATGGAGTGGAAAGGGGGTACAAAAATGGATGCCCCGTGTCCTGCTCAGTGGTCCCATCTACGCGAATGTCAACCAAAGTTAACATCACATAAGGGCAAGGGGCGAACCCACTACTGGAGGCACTTGGTCCGAGTTTCTACTGAGAAGTAAAGGATGAGAGGGGCCTGATGGCCCCTCGCTCCCACACACTTGCCTGCATGCCCACCGGGCCATCTATCCCACCCCCCTCTATCAAAGGCGGTTTGCACCCGGGGATGAGCGCTGGCATGGGGGGCTGTCACGGGCACAAACGGCCATGGTGCCAAACAGCATGTACACTTCAAAAGGTATCCCACACCCAGGGGCCATCGCTCACATGGCCTCCTCAGACCCCGTGTCTCCAGGCAGGCCTCCCCTGAGGCAGGCCGCCCCCCTGCAAACCACATAATACCACGACATACACACGTCATTCATTCACAAACACACTCCTGTTTCTAATACTTTATAAACCACTTGATATGTCTCATAAGAACATCTTTGTGCTTTGTAAGTCAATTCCTGAACCTTCTACCTGAGAAGCACTGAGATCTATGCTAATCTGCTCGTCGCTTTGCTATCTGTGACCGGTTCGAGCAAACTCGTCAGTGTGCTACCTGTGGCCATCTATCTGTTCTCCTGCAACATACTGCTCGGCCTGCTGAATCCAACTGTTTGTTGGTCAAGGTAAGGCCATGTATCCTAGTCATATTTCGGTCATTTTTACATTTCTATCTATTTGCGATTACAGTACCCAATAGTGCTATGGTCATTGGTCTCATTGCTATTGACTTGAGTTTCAATTGTTATGCTATCAATAGATCTATTTATTTTCATCTGTGTCAATTGTCATCGAATTGCATCCTTCGGGGGTCCAGTCTATAATGTAAGCATGTTTCCTTCTTGTGCAAGACAGAACATCCAAGGGACGAGTCACATGTTCAGAGTTTAGTCACATCATTAAAAAAATGTCTGTAACTTATGCAAATACTAAGCCGCACATGATGAACTGGTGTAGTTCCGGCGACCAAAACAAACCTTGCATTGAACATGGTATGGCTCATTTACTTTTTTATGACATTTTTATTCATCAAGGTTTTATAATAATCTTGATATTTACTTTTCAGAATTTTCAACAATGCCTGCCTGTTCGATTAGCGGTTGCCCTTCGAAGACCCATGCTAAATCTGAAGGCACTACAATGCATGTATTCCCTAAAACTGTTGATCGAATAAGAGAATGGGTCAGGCATTGCGGATATCCACCGGAAGAGCTTGAAAGTAGAGTCCAGCAAGTCTTTGAGGACAAGAGGGGTGATCGATACCGCATCTGCAGCCGGCACTTTTCCTCGAACATGTACGCCACATCTTGGGTAACAAAGAAGAATAAACGGCGAATGACACGAAAATTGCTCGCAAACGCTATTCCAACTCTATTCGTCCACATTCCACCACTGGTGAGTCAAGTGTCCGGATTTAGCTTTAGGCCTTGCGGTAGTGTGTAGGTAGCCAAATGGATTAATTGATATTTTAGGTGTTGTGTCCCTTGTAATACTTTCGATATTGATATGCGTGGATAGCTTTTTGAATAATGACATTTATCAATAAATTATTTTTCGATTTTATAACCCCCAAAGGAAATCTATTTATGGGCGCAGGGAACTGTGCTATATTGCGCATTTTCAATAGCATTATTTTCAAGTATTCTGTAGGTTTACATGGCAATTTTTTAATATTTGCATTTCATTATCAAACAATAATTTACCTTTACAACTTCTTGACTATCCCTTGAATCTGTAGCAAGAATATTCTACTTCCGTCACGTGCTCGCAGTTATCAACCACTTCTAGCGCGTATCAGGTAATCATACTTGGCTATTCCGCTACAGACTTGTTTTATGCATGTCAAGTAATAGTTTTTATGTATCGTGCGATTATTTTACCAATTGTTTGGTTAGTGCTTTCCAATTGATATACACCTTAGTTGTCATTCCCTGGTGTTTGTTTTCAGTTATAATTAGGGTTATCCATACTAATGCAAGTACTGTCTTTCAGGGAGATGCTGAAGCATCCACCACATTGACAACAGCCCTAGATGTTCTTCAGCAGAACGAGGTATGGATACTGACAGCTCCATCGACCGTGATCATCAGGACTGGAACACTTGTCGTTTGATTGTTCTACACCATGTTTCATTCGTGGTTAGCCATTGATATGTACCTGTGCTGTCGACCCCAGGTGTGTGTTATGTTTTCACTATTGTAATCCTCACTAATGCAAATACTATGTTTCAGGCAGTTGTTGAAGTGTCAACCCCTGCACTTGATGCAGAGCCTGACATTCAAGTAATTCCAGGGGAAGCGGGACCATGCGGATACGAATCAGCGCAACAGCTTTTGGAAGTGCGCACCACATTTACAACATCCATAGATATTCTTCAGCAGCAGCAGGGTTTGGATACTGACAGCTCCATCGAGCGTGATCATATAACGTGATTCAATTTGCTATACTTTCTTCCCTATTAACGCAAGTACTGTGTTTCAGGGAGACGATGGAGCTTCCACTACAATCACAAGATCCTATTTAGATGATGCAGATGTAAAGAAATCGGAGAAATAAGTCGATTAAATCTGATCATATTTAAATATTCCTTGATTCTTTTAGACAATGCATCATTTGTGGTTATCTCTTTATATGTACCTGTGCCGTCGACCCCAAGTGTGTGTTATGTTTACAATATTGAAAACCATACTAACGCAAGTACTGTGCTTCAGGGAGTTGCTGATGCCTCCTCTCCAATACAATCATTCATGGCAGTCCATGCAGAGCCAGAGGTATGGATACTGACAGTTCCATGGAACTAGGTCATCAGAGCTCGAATACTTGTCGTTCGATTGTTCTACACAATGTTTAATTCGTGTTGAGCTATTGAGATGTACCTGTGTGTTCGTCCTCACGTGTGTTTTATGTTATCAATATTGTGATACACAGTAATGAAAGTACTATGTTTCAGGGAGTCGATGGAGCCTCATTCCGTGCTGTCTATGCGGATACAGAAAATATAGTCGTTGCAGCGTAAGAGGAAGGGAAGAGACGCGGAAACGAATCAGAGCTACAGCGTGCAGATGTTGAAGGTCGAGTTAAGGAAGTTGCAAAGGAAAGAAACAAAAATAAGGTTAGTTACAAACAGTTCATAACTTTAGAATTTCTTTGTGCTGGGGACTATTTTATGTTTTTTCCAGTCAATTGTACTATACTTTATCTTGTGTTTAAACTGAACATCCCTTTTCCAATCTGTCCTGTAGTTACCCGTGGGTCTACGAACTATACATACACAGACAGTGAAGCGAATGAGAGATGTTGCTTGCCAGACCATTTACACTATGGAGGAACTATTAATTCAGACGCTGCGTGTTGAGACTAGAGATGTTCATATCCAATGGCCAGAACATGAAATTAATGTGTCCGGAGAATCCAGTAAAGTTTTAATGGACCATTGCTGCAGTGCGACTGCACCACCACAAGAAGATGATACTGAATGTATTGAGGATAGCTCGGAAGTAGTCGCAGATCAATTCACATAATATACACCCGCCAAAGAAATTGCCACCAAAAAAGCTGTCGACAATGTTGTGTTCTCCCATCAATGTTGTAGTAACAGATGTTGAAATGACAGAGAATGAACCAGCTGCAACATTCACAGATGCATCAGAACCTGATATCGGCGATATTTCTTTCAGTTGTGGTGAAATGTCCTCAACGATGCAGTCCGAAACAAGTGTGACACCGGATGACAGTCTAATGAAAGAGGGCAAATACAGTTGTTTGATGGATATTATAAGTATGCTGAAATGTGGGCATTCCGTCAGAGGGAAAGTATGTGGGAGGCCATTGATTCATGTGACTCGTCAAAAACAAGGCAGTAACGTCAAAATACATGCCGCCTGTAGATTACATCATGCGTTCTCATGGTCTGCACAACCGATGCGGGGGAAGCTGCCAGCAGGCAATCTACTGTGTGCAGCTGCATCACTTTTTAGTGGGTCCAGTTTTAGAAAGTTAGAGTCTTTCTTTCAGTTTGTGGGACTTCATTTCATTTAAAAAACGCAGCACTACAAATACCAACATGATTATCTGTTTCTGGCCATTAGTGATGCTTGGAAAATTGAACAATTGTCTCTAGCAAGTACATTCGAAGGCAAACAATTCAGGCTAGCCGGCGATGGACAGTGCGACACCCCTGGATTTTCTGCCAAGTACTGCACCTACCACTTTCAGGACATGGATAGTAAGATAGTAAGAAAATTGTGAGTTTGGTGGTCGTGCAGGTAACACAATGTACATCCTCAGTGGCCATGGAGAAACTAGGATTTATAAAATCAGTGGAATATCTACAATCGAGGGGAATGCACATCGACCTCACAGCCACGGATAGACACGTTTCAATTGCCAAGACAATGAGAGAGCAGTTCCCACATATTAAACATCAATTTGATGTATGGCATCTTGCTAAATCAATCAATAAGAAAATCTCGGCTGCAGGGAAAAAAAAGGTTTGGAAAGTATTTCGCAGTGGTCCCAGTCTATCATCAACCATCTTTGGTGGAGCTCCAAAACTTGTGAAGGGTCAGTGGAAATACTTCTTGAAAAATGGCGGTCACTGATGCACCACTGTACCAACGTGCATTTTTATTACGAATGAAGTGTAGCATAGCAATGAAGCGATGATGGACAGATCTTGATACATTTACAGGATCTAGACAGCAGAGTTCTCCTAGTGTTTTTATATCTTTATTTGTTTTGTTTTTGTTTGCTATGCGTAGGAAATCGTGTAAATCTTCCCATGCATATTCTTTACAATTTAATGTCACAAACCAAGTGGGAGAGCCAAGGTTTCTTATCATACAGCGTACATCTGCATGACGTCAGAACCAGTATTCTTTTGTACTATGCATGTTTGCTAAAAGATTTGTAATGCTTGACTGTAAAACTTCATCTTTTTCTTGAACTTTTTGTAGTAATTGCGTAGCTGACATATTTTGAAAATGGATACCTTATTTTGATGTGTGTGCAACTCCGTAGCATAGAGTTGGTATTTCACTTTCAAAGAGAAGGTGGAATATGTATTCCACGTTTTGTCTGAATCTGGGGTCTTCAGAATACATTTGTAAAGAGCAGTATTCTGATGCCGGTATTTGTGTGGGTATTTCATCATACCTTCCTCCTTTTCTAGTAGGAAAGAGTAGAGGAAAGGCTTGTGCTTCTATACTTTTTCCCATATGCTAATTGGAGATAGTTTGGCTTGTCGCATTTGGTAAGTTTCCAGTGCATCATCTATGGTGTCTTTAGAGTGTAATGGATGAATTGTATAATGGTCTAAAATATTGGATTCTGTAGTAGGATCTAGAAGTTGAAATTGACCAGTTCCCAATGAGTCTTGAATTGTTTTGTTGGTTTCCCTCAGGTTTTCTTCAATATTAATTTCTTTGTAGTATTCATTGTTGTCTTTTAGATATTGCTGGGCATCTCTAACTTTATGTAAGTCTACAAGTTGTTGCCAAATTCTTTTTGTCTTTTGTAGGTACACCATTTACTAAGATAATCAAAGATTGATTTATTGGACACTACACTCCCAGAGTGTGTCATTTTCTTTGAGATATAATGGCAAATAAACTCCTTTGCCACAAATGCCTTTCAGTAATTCAGAGGGAGCAGTTTTGCTGTTTTTGGCTGAAGGCTTATTATTGCTTGAAATGGGTGCACTGTTTGAATTATGATACTTGCATACAAGTTAGGTTGTTGCAGTGGTTTTGGTAGTGGGAATAATTCCAAGTTATTTGTGATAGCATATGAACGTATTAGGTTGTTGTCAAGTTTTGCAGTGCAGAAACTGCAAAGTATTAAGGGGTTAGTAATTTTGTATTTCTTTTCTGCTATAAGATAGAGAGCTAATTGGAACCACTTGGAATCTTTATTGTCTTCTATGTTGTACATTATGTCTACAGTTTTTGTGCTATTCTTATAAAAAGTCCTGTGGCAATACACACACAGATGGTTTGGCACTTCAGTAGATGTGCTTTTAAACTTTAGTATTTCTTTTTTGTATGTGTGTAGTAAAAGGTGCCACCTGTAAAATTGTTGCTAGTCTTTTCTAAAGCTATTGGATTTTGTAAGTGGCTTTCACTTATAAAATATTTTCCCTGGATATGCTCTATTTCTTCGAGTAGTTCTTTGGATGTACCATGTAGAAGATTGCTATTTAAATTGGCTAGTGCTAAAGCAGGACTTTTGGCAAAGTACAGTTCATGAACCATATTTCTTATAGTTGAATGGTGTTTTGCTATCATTTTGATATAGTGGAAGGTGCTTTTGCAAATAGGTCCAGAAATACAGGGTAATTAATGTTTTTGTAGTCCTGTGTATTTTCACACTGGACAGGAGTCCATAGTTTGTAATAGTTTTATTTTCAATGTGTCTTTGCCTTTCACATACCGATTGAGGAACTGGCATAAAGATGTGAAAGATGTTTTGCTTATGTTACACATTGATGTGCACGGCCATTTGCAGACTGGACGCATTCATTCAGTGGAATGGGGAGTTGATACTAAGTTTTCTGGGGATATTTTTGTGAGCAGCGTTTCTTGTTCCATAATGATATTATTAAGTTTTTTCATACACTCGTTCACTGCTATGTATGGCAATTGTTTTTTTTTTTGCTTTTGTTTATATGCTTCTTCACTGAAATATGGTTCTGTGCTGGTGGTGTGACTCCACTCACCCCCACAGATGTTTGCAAAGATATCTTTGTTGATATTCCATGTATTGAGAAGTCTTCTTTGAAGTTTAGTAGTTAGTTTTGTTAGTGGTTTCATTCTGTTAAAACTAAAATAAATAGTTTCCTTTTGAGAAGGATTGCACTGTCTATGAGAGCTTCCAGGAATAATTTTCTACGGTACGTTTTAAGGGTTGTGCATGATTTCTCTCTTGATTTTATTAGGTTCTGAAGGACTCTGTGGCATAACATTTTATTGTAAAAATAATCTTTTTGGTATGCTTACTTGTGGCTACATCGAGATTTAGACATGCAGTGTTAGCACTAGTGGTAGCTGCAGTCTTTTTAATAACTTTCTGTTTAGTTTTACATTTTGAAAGAGGAGGCAAAGATTCTTTACTGGAAGCTCTTTTTGTCTCACTTAGTGACTGTATTATCTTTTTTGTTTGAACTTTTTGTATAAATTCTGCTAGAGGTGGATGCTTATTGTGTACACTTTTATTTTGATTTGCCCTACTTCTGCATTGCTTTCTACGGACCTGCTTTTTGGTAGGCATTCTTTGGGGTCTGTTGGAGAAAAAAAGAAAGTGTGGGTTGGGACGTTGTGCAATGTACGTGTGCATTGTGCATGAGTGTCTCAGTATGATGGTAGGCATGTATGTAGAGGTGAGTGATTGTGCAATGGGCTGTTGTTTCAGGTTGCTAAGGCTATTCTCATATTTGTGTGTTACTACTGGTGTTCAGATGACAATACAACGTGTGCACCTGCTGAGGGGCAATCAGTAATACTGAATCTAATGCTGCAGGGTTAATACAATTGTTTGTTCTACAATACTAGAATCCTACAGTGTTTGAGTAACAGAACATTATGGCAGTAGTGCACTTACTTTTTTGGATGCAAAGAGTAGGTTTCCTCTGAGTTCTTTTTCGTACTTCAGACGCTGCTGGATTTCAGGAGAGTGGTCTTCACTGCAATTGTGAAAGAAAGAAGTAAGTAAATGTGTGTGTTAATAGCACTGTTGTTAATGTAGACATGTATTTGTTTGTTTTTGTAGTAATAGTGCTTTATGATAATTGTGCATAGCATAACTCCTCCCAAAGTCTCATATTAGGAGATTTTAACCTTGGTTTTAGAGACCCGCTAGACACTAATGCTACTACAATCAACAGCACCCTAGAGGAACTAGGTTTCACACAGAAAATAACAGCTCCTACCCATGCTAAAGGTAGAACCCTGGACTAGCTAGCTGTGCATAACTGCACACTCACAGTCTTATCTATAATTCCACAGCCGTGGTCTGATCACCACCTGATCACATTCTCCCTAGAGCCCACACCATCGCTGCAATTTAACAGCATAGCCCCAGCTGTCCCAGCTAGAAATAAGAGAAATATCACACCTGAAAACCTTATACCCAGGATCCTACCCACTCTTAACGCTAATCCCGACCATATGGATCCCTCATCCATGGTAGATCTGTACAATAAAGTCATGCTATCCTCCCTTGATGCCATAGCACCTCTCAAAGTGAGAAAGAGCAAACCTTGCAGACATGTGAACAACTGGTTCTCTCCTCACCTCAAGGCTATCAGACAGGAGAAACGACACCTTGAAAAAATTTGGAGATCAGATCCATCTGAAACTAATAAGATAAACCTAAGTAATTTAGCCTCCCAGTACAAAAAATAAATTATCCTTGCAAAACAAACCTCTTACAACCTTCGAATCTCTCATGCGAAATCTAATAGTAAAGAGCTCTTCTCGATTCTGAAAGAAATAGAAACTCCCATCCAGCCCCCTGACTCCTGCATCAAGGACAAAAACCGGTGCACAGATATTCAAAAAGCTCTTGCCAATAAAATTACTTCTGTGCAAACTAAAATCAGCAACAACAAATACTCCCTTCTCTCCATATCCAAATTGAATAACACTGGTTCTATTCCTCAACCCACCCAGACACCACTTCCTGTGCCCACCCCCCTCTTTAACTTCAGTAGCGTCTCCACTAAAGTGCTCGAAAAAGTTATCCTTGCACTCAAACCTTCAAACTGCCATGGGGACTCATGCCCTGCACAACTGATAAAAGATGCAGCTTGAGAACTCTCACCATTTATCACTAAACTAATAAATGCATCCTTTACAGCTGGCACCATACCTAACAACCTGAAACAATCCTGGGTCCGCCCACTCCTCAAAAAACCGAATCTAGATCCTGCCATCCCCTCTAACTATCGTCCAATCACGACAGTGCCATTCCTTCTCAAAATCCTTGATAAAATAGCATACCACCAAATTCAACAATACCTTGAACTTAACCACCTCCTTGCAGTCCGACTGTCAGGCTTCAGACACCAGCATGGGACTGAGACCGCACTCATGGACCTTAAGGCACAGATAGATGAACTGAGAGATGAGGGCAAGACAGCACTTCTGTTACTTCTCGACCTCTCAGCTGCATTTGATCTGGTCAACCACGAGATCCTCTGTACACACTTACAGTTGGCAGCTCATTTCTCCCAGGAGGCAACTGAATGGATCCAATCCTTCCTTAATAACTGCACTGTGGGAGTTTTTCCCCCTCAGCCGCCGCTGACCCCATGCCCATTAGCTGTGGTTTGCCACAGGGTTCTTGCGTCTCACCCACCTTGTACAAAATATTCACAAAGCCCCTTTTCGATGATCTAGATGGCCTGGGTATCACCTACAATAACTATGCAGATGATACCCAGATCCTCATCCCGTTGACGGGGGATTATGACAAGGATTTGGCCTTTGTAAATCTTGTGTATCTCATCATCCAGGCATGGATGGCTTCACATGGTCTATGCCTGAATGATGACAAGACAGAACTCCTCATCCTAGGTACCACACCTAACCTCAACAAATTAGGCCACAACTACTCCTCTTTTGTCATTGATAACAATATCATCACCGTAGCTAAGGAGGTTAAAACCCTAGGATTCTATTTAGATTCTACGCTCACTTTAAAAAAACAAGTCAACTTCATGGCCTCCACTACATCTTATACATGTAAACTCATTAGGGCATCCAAACCATTCCTCTCAACACACAACTGCATTAGGCTAGCCAGAGCACTGATCCTATCCAAGTTGGATTATTGCAACGCGCTCTACGTAGGCAGTAACAAATACATTACCAATAAAATTCAAACTTTGCAAAACAATGCCTTAAGAGAAGCCCTAAGCCTCCCGAGGAAAGCACATATCTCTGAAACTAGAAGATCGCACAACTGGACATCTAATTCCTTACACTGCTGCGCCCTTTGTAAATTATGTATAAATTATATATCCTCTCATCTCTATGCTTAGACACATCCACAACCTGTAAACTATGTATATTCACCTACTATTTATACTTTGATGTACCAGTCCATATGCATGATCCCTCCAACATTGTAACCTAGTTGGATTCATTTACTGTGTGTTCTGTAACTTAAGTTGTACACTACTCTTGTTGCCTGCAACCTGCTACCCACGGGTTAGGTGCGCTTAAACAAACTAATAAACAAACAAACAAACAAACAAACATGTAAATGCAGTTTTCTTGTGTCTATGTGCATTCTGTATATTTTACTTAGAATCTGTCAATTGAACTTGCCGTAGAAATGATTACAATAGTAAGTACACAGAACACACTTGGCTTTTTAAGGCATTGTTATTTGTTGTTAGGAGATAGGAGAAATAACTGTATGCTTTTCTTGCTACTTATACATGGTAAATAGCAGGAACTCTGGTGAAAAGCATGCAATGTATCTATTTACAATGCAGGGTATCTTCTACTTACCCTGGATAAGTAGTAACAATGTTGTGCTGGCATTCTTTCATCTGCTATGATCAAGTGTCACTTTAACGGTGTGAGTTTTGCAAGTTTTCATTTACCTATGTCACAACACAGAACAGGAAAACATTCATTGCATGCATTTGAATATGGCTGCTGCCATTTACAATATTATTTTTATTTCTCCCATCTTTTAACATGAAATGACACTTTGTTAGACAGCTGTGTGTGTTGTGTCTGATTACTATTGTAATCATTTCTAAAGGAAGTTCAAATGATAGATTGTATGTAAAATAACCAAAATGTATAGAAAGGAAATTGTATGTACATCCTAGGCACTATAATGCATGACATGCTATAATGCTTGCAATGTGGACAAATAGGTGGCAGTGATTAGACAAATAACAGAATGAATGAAGAGAATAACAGTTTGCACATTACAATTAGTAATAGGGGTAAATGAACATTTGGAGAGCACACAGCTTTGCAAGTGACACTTGATCAATCCAGATGGGAGAAATGATAGTACGTTTTTTTACAGGTTATACAGGGTAAGTGGCAGTTACCCTGTTTAAATGCATTTATACTAGAGCTGTACATGTATTGTGCACACAATATTCATAACACAAAATTGACAGAAGTTTTTTAGTTTGTGGGGAGTTATTCCTATATCTAAGTCCCTTTGCAATAAGTAGTTTGACCTGTGTTACTATTCTACATATGTAGCTGTCACATGCGCACTAGGGTTCGCTGCTGCGACGACTACACATGGGATGTAGAGGTCCTTTCCCTTTCCTCACTCACTACTTTCCTATGCTAAAAAGGTAAAGTGCACATACATTGGTGGTTGGTCTTTGGCTTTAATGTTCCCTCCACCAATGTCTGTGTCTTATCAGTAAAAATAATTTTGACGAAAAAATGGTCGAACCATAGCTAAAAACTGTAAGTGTCCCTTTTGTGGTTACTAAATGGGACACTAGGATGCACTCTATATATTCATTTATTTCAATTAATCAAGCCCTATTATCATATGTATAGTGGGTCTTGGAGTCAGGGTCATCAGCCAAGACTACTTTATGGAAGTCAACCGGTTTCAGCGGTCACAGTTAATTGCCGCCTTCTTCAGGACAGGTATGTTCTTGCTCTGTTCTGCGCAAGATCTGTGATTCCTTTAGAGTACTCCTATTTCAAGGATGTCTTGCGGAAATCTTTGGGTTTCCAGACGGGCATGTTGGATCAATTTCCAGGCCCTGTGGTGACCTATGTCTCATTATCAAAGCATCTGTCGTCGATCAGATGTGACCTTTTTATCCTGGTTTTGGGTGTATTCCGGGATCTCACTCTGGTAAGTATCTTTACTGTGTAGTTGAAGTCAATCATTCACGTTCCAAGATTGTCTTCTTCATGGGTATCTGGTAACCCTCCGATCTCACTATCATCGCGTTCGTCTCCTGATTCTCGGTTGCCCTAGGGCGCATGTGAGAGCTACATATGTAGAATAGTAACACAGGGCAAACTAGCTAATGCAAAGGGACTTAGATATAGGAATAACTCCCCACAAACTAAAAAACTTTTGTCAATTTTGTGTTATGAACTGTTGGGTATAGACAGGAGGTAATAGCCCCTCGACTCCAATTGTATTTATTCACACACTATTCATACCTGTAGTTTGTGTTCATGCATGTGGATGTGCATGAATCTGCAAGTAGAAATCTTGGAGAGTTTTATTGGAGTGGTTGCTGTAGGTGCTTTGCAATCACAGCAGAATTGTACTCAGAGTGATCAACAGTACATCTGAAGTGGTGACCTGTGATGATGGAGTTAGATGTAGAGTTCTTGGATGTGATGTCATCTTTGATGTCATGTGTATTAGTCTTAGCAGTGCACGGTGGTGGTGTGAGTTATGGTTGCTTAGCTTACCATAACTGCTGAATTCCTGGGGTTTTTCCGTTTTACTTAAAAACATATATATGTGTTTTAATGCATTATACAGCACACTTTCGGAGAAAAATTGGCTAAAAAGCCAGAGCGTGTGCAATTGTTTTGTAGGGTAACACCAGTCCAAAATTTCAATACATGCAAGTCACCAACAGTGCACCGGAACATTAATGCTTTCATTAATTGAATGCTTTGCTATTAAAAATGCCATGCAACAATGAAAACTTGTCCAACTGGCTGCACAATGTAGACCAGTCTAGACACTTAATAACATATTACAGTAAAGCATGCCAGGCCACATTTAGACATACCTAGACTGGTTGCACCAAAATGGCAAAAGAAGCAATAACACTGATCATGGTTGTTTTATCACAGATGCCCTGAAAAATATACAATGCCACAGTAAGAAACAGCTAGACTGGCAGCAACCAAATGGCAATCTAGCCAGGTAATTACACTTAGCCGAACTGGTTTATCAGAGATGCCCAGTTAAAGAAAGTCAAGCTAAACTGAGAGATGACTAGACTGGCTGCAGCAAATTGCCTCCATAGCCATTAATACCACATATCATGCCTGCTTAGCCTGGAGATGGATTGCCATTACAATTTATCCCACAATTCCTGCCTCCCACAAATCCCCTCTTCCTCCAACCCCCTGCTTCAAGCACCAAAATCTGCACATCGGCCCAGAATTACCTCCACGCCCCTCTTCCTTGTCCCAGTGCTGATGTATGAGGCACCTTCCCTCATAGGTAAGTACAAGGATGAAAAAGAGTGGGGCTAGAAGTAATGAAGATTACAGGTAACTAAGCCAGGCATTACCTCCATGTCCCGCAACCTCATCCTAGTACTTGTGTATGAGGCAAAGTGAGAGAGACAGGGCCAGAGACAGAGAAAGAGAGAGAGAGAGAGAGAGAGAGAGAGAGACAGACAGAGACAGAGACAGAGAAAGAGCGAGAAAGACACAGAGAGAAACAAAAAAGAGAGACACAGAAAGAGACAAAGAGATAGGGAGAGACAGTGACAGACAGAGAAACAGAGAGACAGAGAGAGACATAGACAGAGACAGACAGAGATAGACAGACAGAGAGAGACAGAGTGAGACAGAGAGACAGAGAGAGACAAAGACAGAGATAGAGACAGAGAGAGACTGAGACAGAGAGAGACAGAGTCAGAGATACAGATACAGAGCGACAGATACAGAGAGACAGAGAAAGAGAGTGTAGAGAAGGAGTCAAGTACCCCCACCAATAGCTCCGCCCCCATGATGCCTATATTTTGGGAGTCTGAAAATGGTGACACGTGCAGTACCAGTGAGGATGCCTGTACCACAAAGAATTCTTTAAGCAAAGTATCCATTGAGAAAACCATATGTGCATTCACGAAGATATGATGGCCTTCTGGACAAAGTCCTGGAAGAAGTGTGAGAATGATAAAAAGAGAAGACTGGTGACATCATGCGTAGCAGAGTGGACACTCCCAGAGAAGATGCACGAGGCAAAAGAACATAAACATTCTATAAGATCTGAAGAGGAGGTCTTAAAGATGAGCAACAGCAACAGGCCTGAGATGAAGATGCTCATGCTACAGAAACGTTGAAGAAGATGCAAAATCAGTTTACACTCGTACAGATGCAGTAACGCAAGTAGACAAAGTGATCTTAAGGCTGGCTACGTAGTGAATAGTTTGCGGCGATGCGCCAATGTATATACATAGGAATGTATAGTACCTGGATATTCCACGATGCACTTTAGCAGGGCCTGAAACCCCTGATTGGAAAGGGTTTTCAGTGTGGCACAGTTGGAAAATAACTGATGGTGGAGGAGAAATTCAAGAAAGGCGTGGCTGGCCCAGCACCAAAAAGTCAAGGCCACCTTGAGCCTGGTTGCCCATCCAGTAGTTACATGAACGTGGGAAAGAAACAAACTTCTGTTTGAAGTGGAATGGAAGAACAATGAAGGCGTCAAGAGTTCATCATTTAATAGTATTAAATACAGAAAAGAGCTCAGAAACGCTGTCTCCAGTCACATCATCTGTTGAAAATAGACATTGGGTCGAGCTACACACCGAAACCAAGAAGATACTCCCTTTTATTCTCAGGCACAGAGAGCTTCTGCAAGGGCTAGTTCAAATCCTTAATTGACTGGCAGACTGCAAGACTGATGATAGCTGGTGGGCTAATTGGGAGAGGAAGCATGATCACACCGACCCTCTCTGCACCTGGAGTGGTAGCCTGCGTGCTACTAGCTTGTGGAATATTCCAGAAGGGTACAAGGGTGCCAAACCAATTGTAGAGGGACACGTATTAAAGAGCCCTATAATTTGCCTAACCAATAAAGTGTTGAGTATTAGTATGAAACAGAAGATAACTTGGGATGGGCTTGATGATGTGTTGATAGAAATCGAGTGGGGAAGCGTGAGTCGAGGGACTGTGCGATGTGTGGGGTGCCTGAGACTGTGGGACATGTTTTGCTTGCGTGTGAGAGGCATGTTGAGGAGAGAGAGTTGATGAGGGTTCGGTTGTCTGCGCTGGGAGTGGCTGAACTGTGTGGGAAGGCTTTGCTGGGAAGAGTCGGGGTGAGAGGCAGGGAGAGGAGCAGTGTGCTGCTAGAATTTGTGGGGCAGACGGGCGGTGGGAGGAGTTATGTGAATGTGAGGGCTGTGTGTAAGATTGGTGGGGTAGGTGCACATCATCCTTTTGGATGGGGAAGCGCCTGCGTGGGTCCGCCCACGCATTCGATAATTTGAAAGAAAGAAAGAAAGAAAGTTCCTGAGTCAGTTTCATTATTGATGTTTGAGTAAATTCTGCATCCCCATCCATCTCTAAGTATTGCTACCTCGTCTTAAAGGGCCCTAGATCTATGGGTTCAAGTGAGACAGAGACAGAGAGAAGGAGACATTGACAGAGAAAGAGAGAGAGCGAGAGAAAGATAGAGATAGACAGAGGCAGACAGAGAGACAGAGAGACCGAGAGACAGCGACAGTGACAGTGAGAGAGAGAGAGAGAGGGCGAGAGACAGAGAGAAAGAAAGAGAGTGACAGAGAGAGATAGAGAGAATGAGAAAGAGAGAAACAGAGAAAGAGAGAGTCAAAGAAAGAGAAGGGGACAGAGAAAGAGAGAAAAAGAAAGACAGGTACAAAGAGAGAGAAAGAGAGAGAGAGACACAGAGAGAGTGACAGAGAAAGTGAGAGAGACAGAGACAGAGAGAGACAGAGAGAGAGAGAAAGAGGCAGTGGGGCAGAGAGACACAGAGACAGAGAAAGAGAAAGAGCGAGACAGTGAGAAACAGGAAGAGAGACAGAGAGAGATAGAGAGATGGAGCGAGAGAAAGAAAGTAAAAGAAGGTGTGTGTGTGTGTGTGAGTGAGAAAGAGAGAGAGAAAGAGAGAGAGAGAGAGAGAGAGAGAGAGAGAGAGAGAGAGAGAGAGAGAGAGAGAGCTGTGTGAGCAAGGGATGGTGCCAGCGAGGGTGAGCAAAAGTAGGTCTAAACGAGAGAGACCCTTTGCAAGATGTTAAGGGAGGAGGTGGGTTTGAGAGAGGAAGGAATTTAGAGCAACAATGGGGTGCAAGGAAACATGAGACCAAAAGAAAATGTGACGACGATTGAGGAGGGGTGCATGCAAGAGTGCCAGTGACAGGGAGAGAGTGTGTGAGTGCCAAAGAGAGATAGCGAAAGGGAGCACAAAAAGAGAGAGAGAGAGGAGAGAGAGAGGGACAGAGAGAGAGTGAGAGAGACCGAGAGAGAGACAGAGAAAGAGAGGGAGACAGACATAGAAAACGGAGACAGATAGAGAGAAAGAGAGTGACAGAGCGATAGAAAGACAGAGACAGAGAGCAACAGAGAACGATAGAGTCAGAGAAAGAGAAGGAGACAGAGAAATAGAGAGAAAGAAAGACAGAGACAAAGAGAGAGAGGAAGATAGTGAGACACACAGAGAGACACAGAGACAGAGGGAGACAGAGAAAGAGAGAGAGAGAGCCAGAGAGAGAGAGGCAGAGAGACAGAGAGAAAGAGAAAGAGAGACACAGCGAGAAACAGAGGCAGAGAGACACAGAGAGCTAGAGAGACAGAGCGAGAGAAAGAAAGTGTGTGTGAGGGAGAAAGAGAGAGAGAGAGAGAGAGAGAGTGAGAGAGCGAGAGAGAGAGAGAGAGAGAGACACGCATCAGGTCACACCACTAGATGCCAGGCCATCTCACAGTACATATTAAGTAAAAGAATGTCCCCAAAGGCTCTCGATTGACAGTTCTGGAAATTAAAGTCTGTCAGATGGATGGATGAATTGGAATAGAGCATGAAACTGTACTCCATGGTGGCTTCAGAATAGTTGAGTTTTTATTATGTTTCTTAAACTGGTGGGATTTGATTATAAAGTAGGACCCTTGCTTGCACCTGGCCCTAAAGAGATCACGTTTTAAGGTTGATCTTCAGATCAGGAGTTTGTATTGTCCTTCAATATCTGTTAAAAAGTAGTCCATGCTGACTATGCCGATTTATGCCAGTATTCTCATGTAAGAACACATAATTATTGTCTTTGTTTACAATTCCAGGAATGCCATTGGAAGAAGAAATGTCAATATTGGCTATGCCAATAAATGCCAGAATGGCCATGTAAAAACACAGTCATGTTGGCTCTGCTCATAATGCCAGGGTTTGAATTTCCACTGAAATAAATCATGTCCATGCAGTCTGTGTAAATATGTGCCAGTATTCCTATGCAAAAACATACTTATTTTGGATTTGCGCATAACTACAGTAATATCATTGTGCGGAAATATGCCCATGCTGGCTGCACCAATATATACCAGTATTCCCACGTAAGAACATGATTGTGTTAAATGTGCCTAATAATACCGGAAATGCAACTGTAAAACAAGTTGCCCATGATGGCAGCACCAATATATGTCTGTATTCTAAAGTAAAAGCACACACGTTGGCTTACCCCATAATGCCACTCTCAGGAATGCTGTTATAATAAACCAGGTCCATGCTGGATAGCGCTCATCCAGATGCCCATCGGGGATTGTGGTGCTGTTTTGAAAATCCGCCCCATTGCCTCTGTATGCTATGGATTTATTTACATTCTCCAAGCATTAGTATTGTAGTCCCCATGCAAGGGCCCCCCACCGCCGGCGATGTATTCACAATTCGCCCACACGCCGAGCAACTAATCTATGTAAAACGTGTCAAACCCGTTCTCAAACAAGTGTCTCTCTTTGCAGCTTTCAATCTGGCTTTCTGAGTTACAAAGCATGGGCTTTACTTTCGGAATACTTAGAGAGGAAGGCAAGGGGCCTCCATACCGGTTCCAGTACCGGTTCCTCCAATGAGGACTTACTGGGCTATTCCAACCTTGGAAGACCCGGTAAGTCCTCATTGGAAAAACCCATCCCCATTCCCATTTGAGCCCCCATAGGGCTCAATGGGAATTGGGAGGGAGCTAATAGCGGGCCTGTTAATAACAGGCCCGTTATTAGCTCCCTGGTCCCCTCGCAGGACACGTTAAGGAGGCCTGGTTTTACCAGGCGTCCTTACCGGGTCCCGCAAAGGGCCTCCCATAATGAAGTGGGCCAGTCCCGTACCGGCCCCCTTCATTACGGGAGCGCCAGCATCGTAATGAGGCCCAAAGAGCTGTGGGCATGCCTTGAAGGATGAGGTTCTAACAAGGCAGCTGAGTAGATGAGACAGTGGGCCTCATTACGAGGTTGGAGGAGGCCATGGAGCTACTAGCTCCATGGCTGCCTCCAAACCCCTACCGACTCCGCCCTGGTGAATGGAGCAATTACCGGTCCATTCCGAGGTCCGAGGGACAGGTAATTTCCCATTCACCAGGGCCATTCCCCATTCCCATTTGAGCCCCCATAGGGCTCAATGGGAATGGGGAAGGCACTAATAACGGTACCGCAAATTGCAGTACCCTTATTGGCTCTAGAGTCCCTTTGCGGGCCCCGTCCTTAACGCCTGCAAAAACCAGGCGTTACGGAGAGACCCGCAAAGGGAACTCGTAGTAGGGCGTTAAGGGACTACCGGCACCGGTGCCCTTACCGGTGCCGATAAGCCTTACCTCCCACCTCGTAATGAGGCCCAGTGTGCTGTTTACGAGGATGAAGACCAGAGCAACACGTGTACATTTAGTAGCTGAAGACAACATTATAGAAGAAAGTCATCATCGAGTGTACTATACACTCTCTCTCTCTCTCTCTCTCTCTCTCTCTCTCTCTCTCTCTCTCTCTCTCTCTTTCTCACTTATTAATTTGTGGAGCACACACAGCAAAATGAATTGCCTCTGGTGTTAGCAAGATTTGGACAAGGAAGAAAGGCAATCAAGGGGGGCATGGAGAGAGGGAGGATGATGGGAAGGGAGGTGCGGGGGAGGATGCACACTCTGTCCCGTGGGAAGGAAGGCATGCACGTTGGAAGAGGAAGGTTTTAATCGCAGCCCTGAATCACACGAGAAAGTGTATGGTTCTGAGATGAGGTCGAAGTGACTTTCAGAGGCAATGACCAAAAAACCAAGAAGCCTCTGCCTCGCCAACCCCTGCAACAGGGAAATTCTGTAGACCGATGAGTGGGCACACCTTGCTGGCTGGGAGCAGTGGGCATACGAGGGATAGACCATGAATGCTTTTGTAATTAAGACACTCAGATGAATCAACTTCCGGGGCGCCAGTGGTCGAGGGATGAATATCGGTTTCTAAACCATCAATCACACCGCTAGTACACCTGGAGGTATCTGAACAGATTGGAATACTAAAGAATTGTAATACCTCCTTGTCCAATTTGGTTAAAGTAGACGGAATGGCAGGCTTGTCTCCGCAAGGTCGTGGATCGTTGGTTAGTTGCAACACAGCGAAAATACAATTATTACCCAATGATAAAAGGGACTGTCCAGTCAAGGTTGTATACAAATATCTACTTTTTTAGCTATAACTCAAGTTGACTGCGGCCGATTTGCGTGCAACCGATTTGGTTGAATTTATTGTGGTGTTTTGACTGCAAATATATGTGGGGGGTGGGTTTGGGGTAATACATGATGTAGAGGGATAGGGGACAGTGTGGGTTTTCCCCCCGCATATATTTGCATTCAAAAGAGTCCAAAAAAAAACACCCAAATCAGCCACAGGTACATTGATACGAAGAAATCATGTACATCCGTTTATTATTACAACAACAGACATTTCTAGCACACTACAATTACGACAGCACCCTGTGAAGGAACACAGAGGACAGACAGTTTCACAAAGGAAAGGGATGCACTCTGTATAATGCCAGGAGGGTAGTTGGCAAAGTAATCAGTCTTAGAGTTCAAGGTTATTCGGTTCTAGCACCAAGGGAGCAAAGGGTCGTAACTGTCTGTGGGGGTCTTCGGAGAAGGACAGGAGGGCAGAACCACAATGTACCTGGTGCTGAAGACGTTCCTGGAGCTTGACAGCATCGGGGCGGTTCCAGGGTGCTCCGCAGCCATTGAGACATTGTTAGTGGCAGACCGCTGCGGGTACCAGGCAGCAGGCAGTTAGGCAAGCAAGACTGGATGGATTTCTGCAGACTTTCCGGTGCGGCAGCTCAGGGCCATGAATCGTTGTCTCTGTGTTGGTTGGCAGATCTGGAATGCTGGTCGTGGTGGCTCAATGCTGGTCGTGGTGGCTCAGACAGTTCTTGTGACTGCGGCGTGACAACAGTCAGTGGTGCAGCAGGATGCAGTTCGAGAACTCAACTGTCTCGAAAATGTCCTTGAAGGATGGACGCTGGATGATGCTTGTGTGGCACTCCTCCTAGCTTCTTCGCAGGGCTTGTGTCCTTTCAAGGCAGACACCGCAAAGCTCAGGAGAGTGATTGCAGGCAACAGCCTTGTCCTTAGTTCAGATACTCTACGCCACTTCCCACCTAGGAAGCTTGCTGGCAGAGCCTAGCAGAGCATGCTGTGTGCTGCCTGGTTACCGGTTCTGGAGCTGCTGGACGCATCCTCTGAGTCTGGTATCTCCCTCTGTTCCTGCGAGATGTTTAGGGAGGGATCTTGCTTCCCTCTTGGAACTCCTGGCATTCCTTCACTGGCGGAAGATGTAAAGTAGACTGTACCTTCAGCCCGGGTCCAAATGAGTCCTTCTTACTCCTTTCGGAATCTTCAGATGATCTGCTAAGTGAGTGGTTCAGCCCTCATTTAAAGCTAAATGGGCCCAGTGATAGGTGCAGGCAAAGCCTACCTTAATGTACCAATCCTGGGTCCCCACTGTTGTGGCTGAATAGAATGTGGAATGGAGCCTGGAGAATGGAATGTGGAAGGTAGGACTGGGGAGAGCGGGAAGGCAGTTAAGATGAGACATTAAAAGAAGTAAGACCTAATCCATGTCTCAGCGTCATCATTAATGTTATGGATGATATGTATGGAACTTGGGTCACAACAACTGGCGACAAGGAGATGGCCGACCCACGCATCAAAAAAAAAGAAAATATGGCACACCAATAATCTTCAGTTATGCATGAGGTCAGGACCAGAGTACTCTACAACAGGACAGACAAGGGGGTGACAACATATACCTAAGTCCCACCCATCTCCCTGTCTGTTGTAGATCAAATTGTCTCTCTGATGAACTGATCCCTCTGTGACTCTTGAGTAAAGACCAGGCTTACCTTGAAGTAGGTGCTGGGAGCAGACTTGCTCTCTCTCCCAAATCACATCCTTTGTCCTTCCGAAAGAGGTCTGCTGTGCAGGGACACCTGTGGTAACTGCTGGACCGAGACAGGCCATTCACTGCCTTTCAGAGAGGTGGGAACTAGCCTCAAATTGACACATTGCATACCAAAGGGGTGTTAGTCCCGTCTTCTTGTTGTCTCCTCTAGCAACCAAGCCTCTCCTCTAGGCTTGCTTCAATTATTTCGTTAGTATGCACTACCACCAGCAGGAGTACAAAAGGAATCCAGATCCATGGAGCTGTTGATATTTAAATGAGGCTGCTCGTGGCTGGAGGAAGGTGTGCCTTCCCCCTTCTGGAGAAGCATTGATGTACCCGGTGTTGTCACACTCCTGCTGATTATGACAGCGGAAGACTGCACCTGTAGGCTGTGTCTTCCCGGATTACATGTGACTGCGCGTTTTTTGTGCCAGATGCAGATGGGCTCTATGCGGAATGCCATCAGACAGTCTTTGGAGGTTGATCTTCCATCATTAATTTTCACTTATCAAAAAATCAAAAAGCCCATGCGAGTGCACTCTCCCCACGCTCACAGACACCAAATCGTGAATGAAATCCTAGATGAAATGGGAGCCGGTGGAGGCTTTTTAGATGTTTAGGAACTGGTCCAGAGGTGGGAAACCAAAGTTTTAAAGTGGCCCAATTTTACACATTTTCAGCAAGCGTAACCATTTTACTCTGAAAACACGTGCACATAAACTAGGTTAACACACAAAAGAGGCCCCGGAAACAGGGGCCTACCAGGACATGTACAGAGTTCCCTCTAGCCCATTACACTCCTGGACTGGTTGATGCTTCTTGAGCTTAAAGATCAAATGGGTGGCTGCATGTTGGACCTTTTGTAGGTAATGAATTCGATGGGATGGGAAGCCAACACATATTCTTGGGTTGATGAAAGCATTGACTACCAAGGATCTGTTTTCCACTTTGACTGCAGCCTTTAGTGAGACTCCCCCGAGATGCTCCCCTACCCCAGCCCAGATGCTGTCCCATCTAACTGTGTAAATAAGCATGGGGAGTGTTAAAAGGCCATTAGTTACTCATCAATTGACAGATGTACTGTGTAAAGAACCTAATTCTCTAAGAGTCAAACCTCTACTGTACACACACCACAATATGGCACGAATACAACGCAATCTACCAAACTGACCAGACCACTAGGGTCAGAGGCTACAGCACTCCACCTCCACTGTCAGACCCCTCTTCGATCCTTAAAGGTGCCCTCCTCAATCTGCGATCCTTAGGAGCCAACGCCATCTAAACAAGCAACCTCATCATTGACCATCAACTAGACTTTCTGGTTGTCACTGAAACCTGGCTATATCAAGCTTCAGGCCCCCTCCTAGCTCTGGTCATCCCCCCTGATTTCAACATCCTCAGGGCTGACCGGCTTAATTTTCTGTGAGGAGGTGTTACTATCATTGCAAATACAGTCTTCAACTAAGCCATCTAACTGCCAAGGGGACTCTTGCCCTGCTCCCACCATCAAGGAGGCTGCGCACGACCTTGCGCTGTTAATTACCACCTTCATAAAAGCCTCATTTGAATCTGCTATTGTCCCAGATAACCGTAAGGATGCGCGGGTCATCCCCTTAATTAAAAAACCCACACTTGACTCGAGTAACCCTTCCAATTATAGGCCCATCACCACAGTGCTGTACTTTCTTAAAATTCTAGACCGGGCAGTTTACCTTCAAATCCAGGATTACCTCGAATCAAATAATCTATTAGGTCTCAGACAATCAGGCTTCTGAACTACGCACGGGACGGAGACAGCCTTGATTGATTTAAAAACACAAATTGAGGATTTGAAAGACAAAGGCAAGCAGGCACTCCTGCTTCTCCTTGATTTTTCTGCAGCTTTTGATTTGGTTGACCATCAAATCCTATGTCACCACCTTAAGATAGCGGCCCACTTCTTGGACGCAGCCACATCTTGGATTAGTTCCTTTCTGGCTAATAGAACAATGAGGGTATTATCTCCCTTTGCCTCAGCTGAACCAGCACACGTCCCATGTGGAGTCCCACAAGGTTCCTGTGTTTCTCCCACATTGTACAATGTGTTTACTAAACCACTCTTTGATATACTTGACTATCTGGGTGTCCCTTACACCAACTATGTGGATGACACCCAGATACTCATCCCTATCACCGGTGACTATGTAACTGACGCCAAAGCACTCAATGAAATCTACACAGCCATCCAGGCCTGGATGGCACATCATGGGCTCTGCCTTCATGATGAAAAAACAGAGCTACTTATCGTAGGCTCCCCTTCCAAACTCACCAAACTTAACCCAGAATACAAATCTTTTACTATTGATGGGAACATTATCAACATGTCCAATGTTACAAAAACACTTGGCATATACTTAGACTCAACACTATTCCTCAACAGACAAACAAATGCTGTGGTTTTGGCATCGACCTACTCTTGCAAACTCATCACAGCCTGTAGATCCTTCCTGACAACCGACAACTGCATCATCCTCGCTAGAACTCATCATGTCCAAAATTGATTACTGTAATGCCCTCTATTTAGGAACTATCCAAAGAAATTTGGATAAGTTACAGGTCACCCAGAACAATGCCATCAGGGCTGCCCTTAACGTCCTGAGGAGATCACACAACTCTGACACAAGATGTAATCTACACTGGCTCCCTGTCACATGTCGCATATCTCTCAAATCACTTGTGCTGCACCAACGTGAGTCTTCACCGCCTTCCACCTCTTGACTCTTTGCTATCGAATCCTCTCCTCCTGCCAATGGACCCGACCCTCAGTGCCCCATCAAACATTCTCGATATTGGCACATGTTTTTGCACACGGTTAAATACTGTAGGAAGTTGTTTATGTGTTTATGCGCTTTTTATTATTCTATGCCGCACATCTGCCCTTCATGACATTGGTGGGAATATACGTATTTCATGCATGTTTCACCCATTCCTCTATTCAGACGCACTGCAAAGGTTTTTGTCCATTATCTATGCATAATTCCACCGTTTGCATTCACTGTTTTGACTTACCGTGAACTGCTACTTCTGTGCGACATGTGTCAGCTATAACTCGTGCCATGTACACTTCTTCTGATCCATCTGCATCTTATCCCCTCCACTGCCCCACTTTTGCCTAACTCCCTCTCCGCGCTGGTCGTCTTGCCACCCCTTCTCATCTCACCCCTGTAAGTGTGTCAGCTGCCCACCATTGCCGAGACTTGGTCCACGCTACTGCCTGGCAATGCCAAACATATGTCTATGGCATGCAGCTGCCACCCCACCATACGTGACCATCCGCCCTCTGTTCCGTGTAGACTCTACTCACGCTTTCTTGGGGTGCTTGCCTCCTTTGTTCTCTGTGCTGGGTTCCACAAACCCACCCTCTACTACTACCCACTCTACTTCCTACTCTCACCTGCCTGCATCTCCCCCTCCTCTGGGGACCTGGACACTCTCTCGAGGCCTTCCCCTCCTAGCACTTACTCCTATCATCTGTTCCTTGACTTTTGATAGTAGCTTGTCTGTCTCCCCTCCTACCCCCTTGTTCTCCATCCCCCCTCCCCTGCTTTTAAATTTATCTCTGATAAATCTGCTCAGTAGCGTGCCCTGTACATCTCCTCTCCCCTTCATATCCCACCGTGCCCCCCTCCCAACCCTCCTCTTGTATACCTCCTGCACTACATCAATTGCCGTCAGACATAGTAATGTTACTGCTTGCTTTGTTTATCCCTCTTTTCCATTACCTCTTGCCTTACCTGTTTTTCTTGCACTTGCACTATCAGAAATGTTGACCGGCCTATTACGATAGTTATTTTTCACATTCTGTATTGCTTCAAGGACTTTAAACTGAATGTACTGTATTTTCCTATGTTCCCTCCCTCCTTGAAGCGCTTTGAAACACTTGTGTATAGGCGCTATATAAATAAACAATCATATCATATCATATCTTGCTCTAACACACAAGGCACACAATAACCTGGCTCCTGCTTACATAACCAATCACTTTATGCAGCACACCGCAACCAGACCCCTGAGGTCTGCCCAAGTACACACACTGACTAAACCTAGTTTCAAGCTGCAGACAGCAGGGGGTTCTAGTTTCCGAGTTCTAGCGGCTAAACTTTGGAACACTTTACCCAACACCCTCAGAATAGAACCTTCTGTCCACTCCTTTAAAAACAAAAACAAACTTTGGCTCCACGAACTTGATGCTTTGGCATTATCTTCCTAAACCTCATGAGACTCCTACGGGAAGGTGGGACTTGCACTTCCTTCTCCTACCCTCGCAACACTGCTGCCAGACACATTAATTGTTTGGCATATACTGTTGTTTACCACTTGCCCGGGGATCTCTCGTGTAACCTTTCTACATCCCTGTCTATATCTTGTTTTTTTCTATTGGTCTGCTGTTTTATCATGCCTGTATATTAGGTCCCACAGTTTGTATTACTAAGTTGTACCCTTTCCATTGTAGGAAAGCTGTCTTTTGTTAATGACTGTAACCTTGTAACCACTTTCTTCAAATTATGCACCCAGATGCCTCAGGGCAAGGTGCACAATACAAATAAACAAATACAAATTCAAATACAAGACAATGCCCGCTGGACACACTAGAATGCTATGAACTACTCCTCTTCAAACTTACAACAAACCCGAAAACGACAACAAAAATTCTTATTGTCTACAGAGCGCCTAACAATGTTAACCATCAGAATCTGACACCCTACTTATCATCAGGCTTTACCTTAAGCCCAATGCAAAATTCATCATTCTAGGCAATATCAACCTAGGCTTTAATGATAAACAAAACTCCAAAGCCAATGCTTTCCAATCAGCCCTCACGGATATGAAATTCACCCAATTAGTCAAACTCGTTCACACACGGCAAAGGGAGAAATTTAGATTTAATTCTATCACTAAACGCTGGCCTATCAATTGATTCCATCTCAGCAGTTACTGGTATGACCACCACCTTATTTGCTTCAAATGATTGACTCACAAAAAGCTCCTCCCAGTATCTACCATGCTTGATCCTATTGAAATAAGAAATACCTGCAACCTTACATTCGATAGCCTCACACCGATTTTGGGGGAGACCCTTTCTACTCATACCTCCATCAACTCCAACCCCACCTGCCTTGCTGCCATCTATCATAAATGTCTCAAAACCATCATTGACTCCTTAGCCCCACTTATAACTAAAACACCACGTTCGATCAAGCGCTCTAGCTTCTGGTTCAATGAGGAACTGGTGGTTCTTTGGTGTAGTAAGAGATCTCTGGAACATATCCATAAAAAGTCCCTCTCGGCTGACTCTGCCAAGTCCTTCAAGGAAGCTAATAAACTCTATACATCTGCCATCATAGCTCCTAAAGCTAATGCTCTGAACTCCCAAATAAATAATGCTGCATCAAATTCCAAAGAACTTGGTACCATACTCATGGAATTGGAAAACCCCTTCACATTGAATACTGTTGTCAACACGAGTAAAGCATGGTGTACCACCATTCAAAATGCCCTTGCATCCAAAATAAATATGCTCCAAGACAAAATCCTAGCCAAAAGAAAGCTTCTGGATAGCAAAAACGCCCCCCTCCAATTATGGAGAGGGACTGCAAAAACAAAGGTACACAATTCAAATTCTCGTTGGTTAGCAAGACCAGGTTTTGGATAGAATCCAACCTTAAAACCGTCCAACTGCAAAGGAGACTGCTTTCCTGCCTAGCTAGTTAAACTCTGTGCACCTACGACTCCCATCATCACCAAATGTGTTAACGCCTCTTTTAGCAGCAATGTTGTCCCCGCTCGAATTAAAGAAGCCTGGGTTACCCCACTCATACAAAAATTGTCACTTGATCCTACGGTTCCCACGGACTACTGCCCCATAACCACAGTGCCTTTTTTGCTCCAAATAATAGAGAAAATAGCATACTCTTGAATACAAAACAATCTTGAAAAAACCAACCCCTTGGAGACAGACAATCTGGCTTCTGGCCAAATCACAGTACTGAAACGGCTCTACTGGACCTTAAAATCCAGATGGACTCAATAAGAGACACGGCAATCTCTGTATACTACTCTTATTAGAACTGTCATCCGCCTTCGACCTGGTGGACCACGACACATGATGTACCACACTGTCAGTAAATTTCCAATTCTTCAGGAAGTTACCCTTTGGGTTAAATCGTTCCTTGCAGAACCTACCTCAAGAGGAACCATTGGTTAGGAAGCAGCAGACTCCATACCAGTCCCAATTGGGGTTCCGCAAGAATCATGCCTTTCACCCACCCTCTATAATGCCCATGATGCTATGGGTGTCATGGATGAACTTCGCAGATGACATCCAGATCCTTATTCCTATCACTGGCAACCATGAGCAAGACACCATTACTATAAACAAAATATACACCATAATCCAAAATTGGATGGGTGCAAATAGCTTGTGCCTCACCGATGAAAAGACAGAGATATTCATCGTAGGCTCCCCTGTCAAAATCAAATCTCTTGGTGAAGATTATACATCGATCAGCATTGATGGAACACCCATCCCAGTCCAGGTTAAAGCTCTGGGTGTCCACTTAGATGCCAATCTAACAATGACTAAACATGTCAACATGTCAACATGTCAACATGCTCTCATCTGCTACCTCTTACACCTCCAAACTTATAGCCTTAAGCCGTCAATTTTGGACACCACAAAACTGCATAACTCTAAATGTGCTCTTATTTTGCCAAACTAGATTATTGCAATGTTCTTCTGTTAGGATCTTCAAATGCAAATCTGGCTAAACTCCAACTTCTGCACAATAAAGCGCTGCGAAAAGCCCTTGGTCTAAAAGAAATTGAACATATTTCCAACACAAGGGGAGAAGCTCATTGCCTACCCATTAAAATTAGAATTATCTTCAAAACTGTATGTGTTACCCATAAAATGTATTTCCAAAAAGGCTCCCACCTACCTCAACAATGCAATCACCCTAACAAGGCCACAAGAGTATTGAGATCCAATAATAGTACTCAACTCTTTGTCCCATGTTTCATATATAGGAGGGCAGGGGAAGTAGCTTTCTAGTTCTAGTTCCTAAAATCTGGAACTGTCTCCTGTCTCACACCAGAAACAAACCCTCCCACCAACATTTCAAGAAGAGACTAAAAACTTGGCTGTTCAACAAATTCTAAAATTCAACCCATCACTTTGACTGCCAATCAATACAACCCTAGCCATGCCAGAGTCACCTCCCTCCCATTACTCCAACCATACTCCTACAACTGTACCTGGGTTCATTCAAATCAGTATGAACTGAAACTATTCCTCCCACTGTAAATAGTGACTCAAGCTTACTGTTACCTTGCTATGGTCTCAAATACATTGCTTTGTCTGTTTTGTGTTGTAACGTCTATTTTCTTGCTTTAACCAGATTTCAAATCTTCTGTAACCTACGCCGTGACACCTCTGGGTTTAGGCGTATAACAAATGCAATAAATAAATAAACATAAATAAATACAGAGGCTCGAGCTGAGGTCTCACCAAAGGAGAGTGTGGGGTTAAATCTGGCCACTGGATGCCAGAAACATAGAGGCCAGAGTCAGTTATGAGGTCTCTGCAAAAGAAAAGGCCAGCACAGAAATGGTGTCCGACATAAGGCCTAGTGAACCCAAATCAAAAGGAAAGAAAGTAGGCCTCAAGTTCAAAATGCGAAAATGTGGGCAGTGCAGTTCATAAGGGAAAGAAAGACACATGGAAATGATGTTTGACAAATCTATGGAAAGCTGCATCGAGAGATATGAAAACTGCAGTGCACAGTATCTTCAATGGGATGCCAGAATTGTGTTTCAAGCAGCTGCAGTAAAACAGAGCATTTTACATGTACATTCAATAAAATAATGTTATTTTGTTTTTTCCCTTTAAGTTTAACAACATGCTCAGCAAAATGCCCACCAAACTTTCAACCTGGGGCATGGTGTTCTCATGTACATGTACCATTCAGGAATAATATGCATATCTTGTTAAAATTGCTGCCATATAAGATATCATTAAAGTCATTGGGCCTCATTACGCGGTATGCGGTAAGGGAAAAACAATGCCGGTAAGGGATTACCAGCATCGCGTACTGCTCTGGCCTATCACGACCCGCCTACCCGCTATTAGCGGCACCGCAAAGAACGGTGCCTCTAACAGCGGCATGGGCGCGGGCACGCGACCCTACATGCCGGCAATAGCGGCATGGCGGATATAGGAGTACATCACAAGTCAGGCGGACATGCAAATAGTGCCATGAATCAGGCGTAAAAAGGGGATTCCGGCATGGCGGAAATACCACCATCGCGAACCACCCGTAAACGGCCATGTGCAGTGTTCTCAACTGCCACAGGTGCACACAATCAGCACAGGTGGAGGCAGTAGACTGGGCCAGCACAAAACGAGCACACCACACCCCTTCCCACACCCATTCACACACCAAAATGATTCCAATACTAGTAGCAATCCTGGGGCTGGAGGACATGCTCGCATTGCAACTGCAACAACAACAACAACAGACAGCACAGAGGAGACGCAGGAGGAGAAGGAGGGTGAGACAGGCACAGCATGCCCCACCAGTACAGGCAGTTGTACCACAGAGGCAGCCCCCAATCCCTAGGATCAGAGCCAGTTCATTCAACCTAACCCCTGAGCAGATCCACACCCTGTACCATCTGGACCGGGTTACCATCACCACCATTGTGGACATGATACCCAATGGCATTGTCAGCCTCATAGATATCCGTACCGCCATCCCCCCTCTACTGAAGGTGGTGTCAGTGCTCCACTTCCTGGCCACAGGCACCTACCAGCACACGGTAGGACAGATGCATGGCATTTCATAACCATTATTTTCACACAAGCTAAACCAAGTGCTCGATGCCCTCCTGAAGCACACAAGTGAACACATATCCCTACCACGGACTGCCCAGGAGATCTCCAACACCAAAGTTGGCTTCCATTCACTGGCAGGCATCCCAAGTTGCATTGGTGCCCTCGACTGCACCCATGTGGAATTGGTGGTCCCACATGCCATGTAGGTAGTGTACCGAAACCGAAAGCAATACCATTCCATCAACGTGCAAATGGTATGTGACTCAAACAAGATCATCACACATTGTTGTGCCGGATATCCAGGATCAACCCATGATTCAATGGTCCTGCGGAACTCAACGATACCACGCTACATGGAGCGACATGCCGGACAACGTTCCTGGCTACTTGGTGAGTTGCATGGCAAGCACATGGCAGTGTGATGTGGGGAGTAGACTGGGGGGGGGAGATGCACACTCCAACTGGGTGAGATGGGGGGATGCACACTCAATCTGGTTGAGATTGGGGGGAGAGATGCACACTCCAACTGGGTGACATTGGGTTGGGAGAGATGCACACTCCAACTGGGTGAGATTGGGGGGGAGAGATGCACACTCCAACTGGATGAGATTGGGGGGGATGCACACTCCAACTGGGTGAGATTGGTGGGGAGATGCACACCCCAACTGGGTGGGATTGGAGGGGGTAGATGCACACTCTAACTGGGTGAGATTGGGGGGGAGAGATGCACAGTCCAACTGGTTGAGATTGGGGGGGGGAGAGATGCACACTCCAACTGGGTGAGATTGGGGGGGGGGATGCACACTCCAACTGGGTGAGATCAGTTGAGAGACTGAACAATGCCCATACTACAATTCACTGTCCCCCCAGAGCAGGCCAGACTGAACCTGACACATGAAAACCATATGTAAGACGTAAGCTGCACAACAATGACAACAAGCCATTAATGCAACCATGCCATATCCATCCACATGTACACTGCACATCATCAGACCGTACCCTCTCCAACACAATGCAGCTACGTGCTGCCAATTTGGCCAATGCAAATGACCGCTGAACAGCATCCCAACGGAAATGCGTCTGTGAGTGGCTATTAAGGAATCACATTAAGGTAATATACGGATTCTCACTCGTACACCACCACTGAAGTGTAGCATGCCAGCATGGGGACATCAAGCGTGGAATGGCAGATCACTAAGAGTCTGGTTCCAACGGTGACAGGAACAAAGGATACGAATGACTACACAACACCTAGATCATGGCAACAACTGCTGTAGGCATGCACAGTGCATGAACACTTGCAAGCAATAGGACACCTTCACACATTGCAGTTACTCTGATTACCTCCATGCATGCAGGGATATGTGGATGTGATCAAGGAAACAATGCTTGCTTGTGTGTGATAGGTACAGGGTCCATTTGATGAAATCACTTACACATAACCATTGTTGCACCCATCCAGGTGATGCTGGCTATCCCTTGAAAAGGTGGCTTCTTACCCCTGTCGGGAACCCACAGAACAGGCATGAAGAGGACTACAATTGCGCACACATACCCATAACCGTATGGTTATTGAGCAGACATTTGGCCTTTTGAAGACACGGTTTTCCGGCCTCAGCAGGTCGGGTGGGGCACTCCTGTACGGGCATGAGAAGGCGGCCAAGATCATCATGGCATGTGTCATGCTGCACAATATGTGCATCAGATGGAACGTGCCTATGCCTCCTGACATTGAATAGCAACCACCTGGTGAGGAGGAGGAGGAGCGAGAAGATGGGGCAGAACGTCATGCCGGTGGCGATGCACAGGAGGGACGTGCTGTGAGCCAGCATCTGATAGATCAATGTTTCTAATACACATGGATGAAGAGGGTGCAATGGATGTGGGACTCTGGGCACTGGGTGTTGTGGGTAAATGAACACGGTGCACTGTTCAACAATAAAGCACACATACACAATAAAGAATGTCCACTCATGTGATTTTTCCTGACACAATGGGTGTATTAAGCATAATGTGATTTTGAAGTGCACGGACCCTTCACCCCAAACACCCTATCCCCCCTCCCCCCACAAATGCCCCAAACACCCTATCCTCCCTCCCCCCACAAATGCCCCAAACACCCTATCCCCCCTCCCTCCACAAATGCCCCAAACACCCTATCCCCCCTCCCCCCACAAATGCCCCAAACATGGCATGCACTTCAGTGCAGCATTAGTGTTCAAGAGTCACCAACATCAGGCTGCCCCTACTTCCCACCTCCTCTACCAGCATTGGTTGGTTGCAAGTCTGTGCGCAGCATGGACCGCGCAGACCTCCGCAGGGGGCTGGTCTGTCTGGAGCTGGCAGAGGAGGAGGTGCTTGGTTGGTCCTGTCCCAGTACGGGATGCTGGGACTCCATTGCATCTGCGATGCGGGTGAGGACCTGCCTCACAGCTGCCAACTCGTTGCAAATGCGTGTAGTGCTGGATTCTATAGCTTGTTTTATTCCCTTGGCATATTCCCGGCACTCCTCCCTCGCCAGGGCACCCTCGCTCACGTGTTGGCCAACCAGCGCAGTGAGCTCCTCCTGGCGCTGTTGTATAATGTGGATTCCCTGGTCTCTGGGCCTGCATTTGGTGGTTTTTGACACGGCTTGCAGCATGTGTCCGCCATCAGGTGAAAACTCCATGGGACTCCATCTCCCTGCCAAGGAGTCACCACCAGACAGCTCATGGCTGCTGGCATTGGATGTGGGGCGTGGGCTGTGCAGGGCTGACAGCTGCGGGCTGGGTGTGCGGTGTCTCTCGGGTGTAATGCATGGTTCCTCGCCATCAGACAGGGGGGCCGTCGCAGCAGCTTTGCCAATCGAGGTGTTGGCGGCAGACAGTGAGCCTTCTGCCACTGGCTCCTGTGTGGTGGGATTGGCAGGTGTGGGTGCTACAACATTGTCAGCCACTTTTTCATGCCTTGGTGACATGGCTGCATGTGTGGCTTTGGCCCTCTGCGGCAGTCCAGGTTTCCCTGTGCCCCTCGATGTGGTAGACCTGGTGCCTTCCTCCATGCCCTTGGCCTTCTTCTTTGGTGTTGGGGCCTGCGCCACAGAGACCTGCTCCTCACTGTCAGATTGTGAGCCTGTGGGGGACCAAGAGAGGGATAGCATCGGTGATGGGTCAACGTGCATCATGCATGTGTTGTTATTGCTGCAGTTCTGTGCATTTTGACTCCGATATCGGACATGCCGGTTGCTTGCCATATGGGTGGGTCATACAGGCATGAGTTTGGGTGACACATGTCTGAGGTGCTGCATGCATGGGGTTGTGTGGGGATGTGCACAGCATATGGGCATGGTTGTGTAAATGTGTGTGTGATGGCCCATACATTAGCTAGTTACAAGGTCACATTTGGGGGAGAACTTCATGCTTTGCATTGCAGTGTTTCGTGTGCACACTCACCTCCATCTGCCGATGACAGCACACCACGCTCCATGTCACCCACTCCTTCGATTGATTTGATGCCAATGGTGCTGGCACATGTCTCCTCCCACACTTGCATCTTGATTGGGGATCCTCCTCCGCCTCCTGTACCCATGGCCAGGCTCCTGTTGGCAGCAAGTATGCTCCGGACACGGAGGCGCAGGTCATCCCCGCGCTTTCGGACGTCCTTTACAGTGCGGTGGATGGTGCCCACCACACTGACTTTCCGTGCCACCTCGGCGCCGATCTCCTTTTTTTTAATCTGGGCAGGACGCCGCATGTCCAGAGCAAACACAGCTTCTGCATTTGCAGCTAGTGTGTCTGCTAGCATGGATAGTTCCTCATTAGAGAAACGTTCCTTGCGCTGGCGCGGCACCTTTCCTTAGGGCCTTGGGTATTGTCAAGGGTTGTTCGATGAGGTTTGGACAGCTGTGGTGTTGCTGCAGGTCCTGGGGGATGAGGATGAGGATGGCAATGGATTGTATTTTTAATGATGGTCGCCGTGCTCTTTCCCATTCCTGTGCGATGACGCTACTTCCGGTTCCGCTTATTTACGGTCACCGCTATAAGCGGTCGCCGTTTGTAGCGGTCACCACTTTTAGCAATTCCCGCTAATGCCGGTATCAAGGATGTGCTGGTGCTATCAGCACCTTACTTGATGCCGTTAAGGGAATTTTTGGGGTCTTTACCGGCATGGCGGTAGTGTCCAAAAGCTCGTGCCCGCGTACTCGTGATGCCACGCAATTAGTGGGCTGGTTACTACACAGACATGTTATTTCCTCCATGCCGGTAAGGACCGTAACTTACCGCATACCGCGTAATGAGGCCCATTGTATGTGAATTTGAAAGGCCATGAGCTGCTGGCCATTGTCTTTTCAGATGTGAAACTAAACTCTAGGGTCTCCCCTGTTGCCCTGGAGATCCAGGCCTGGTTGTCAAAATCCATCCGAACCATTCCTTAAATATCCAAGAAATAATTACTTCTTAGATCAGAAATGCAGGGAAGACCATTTAAGGTTAGGTCTGTTCTGCAGCCCTTGTGACTTCTAGGTCACAAGGCCCATAAAGAAAACCCATTAGGGGCCATTAGGCAACCCTGCTTTCGTCATGTGCCTGAAGAGGAAAACTGAAACTTAAAAAAATGTGGGGGGAGAGAGAAACAGAGGAGTGAAACTGCACATTGATTTAAATGGGAGAAACACATTTTATCATATAAAATGGACAGCGTACATCGCACATTGGTCATTGTAGGCTTTTATAAAACATAACAGTCAACCCCTTCTAACCATGCTAAAACGATTTTGGTGGGATAAACACAACTAACATTATTAATGAAAATGTGATTTGGGCCTTCTCGTAATTAACAGAGATGCAAAAACTGATTACAGCATGCCAATCATAATTAATATGATGCCCATAAAGTGGCATATTTTTCACTGATATGGTTCCAGAGTAAATGGAGAAAAACTGTATCTCTGCACAGAAAGGATGTGCAGAGTCCATACTAGTCTTATCTGTTTTGCCTTGAAATACAGTTTTCAAAAATGTGTTGAAAAATGTAAGGTTTTGGAAATTAAGGGATCCCTTGGAGGAAAGAGAGGATACCCTTGACTGACCCCCTTGGCTGTCCAGCAGTGTGTTCTGATGCTCCCTGATGCCCAGTCCAGACTGCTCCTGTCAGTAGAACTACCCCATGTGTCGGCCCCATATCCTTCTAGCATTGTTTTAGTTAGTTCCCAAATGAAAATCCCCTGTTTGCCTGTGTGGATCCTTAGCATATTTCTCAAAATGAATCAATGAATTCCCCCATTGACGTCACAGGATCTCTATTGTTGGAATTCGAAACCAACAATCATTTCCGAGTGTGTTGTGAGCCGGCATAGTCATAAATATTTTCCAGAAGAATTAACCCCACCGTCTTGTTCCAACTGTGTGCGCAGGGTATAAACACGAAATTGTCCCTGTGTTCCCATTGTGCCAGGTGCAAAACAAAATTGTCCCTATGTTCCTATTGTGCTCTACAAAACAAAATTGTCCCTGAGTTCCCATTGTGCTATGCAAAACAAAACTGTCCCTGCATTCCCATTGTGCTCTGCAAAACAAACTTTCCCATTTGCATTTTGCCTTACCTTGCATCTGTGCTAAACCCCCCAAAATCGATGTTGCCATTGTGCCCTGATAAAACCCCCAAAACCCTGCCTGTGTTATTTTAAGGTGTAAAAAACGAATTTCCCATTTCTTTCTATTCTTTCCCATTACAGCTGTGCTAAATAATTCAAAACCGATGTTCCCATTGTGCTCTGCAAAAACGAATTTTCCCATTACCTTTCTGTCTCCCATATTGTGTCTGTGAGCCAGACCACAAATCCGATTTTCCCATTGTGTACCCACTCCCTACCACTGCCTTTCATTCAAAGTATTCAAGCCTAATTGATGTATGTTTGGGGGGTGAGAGTTGCTAGGAGACAGCTTAACTAAATCTGCTATCATGGGGTGTTTAATTGTTCTTCTTTTGTATTGGTGGGTGATTTAAAAGGAAACTATTGTAACTGCATGTTAATGTCATCTTTGTGTTGGTACTTTCCAAAAAGTTTATTCTGTTTTTGTTTTGCCCCAACATTGGTGCCTGATATAATCTATTTGTGATATTTGGCTATATAAATTAATTAATAAATACATTCTTTATACACACCGGCTTCGTTCCTAGTCCATTGCGGCACTGGGTGCTTGTTGTGGTTGTGTGCGGGACGGGTTGGAGGCCTTACCACATTGAACTCTTCCAAAATTAACCCAAAGCACTTTATTGTGTGCCACATTCATTGTGGGGGAAGGATCTACGTGACTTGGGTGTGCCTGTGTAATAGACCGCGTGAAGAGCAGCTCAGAGAGTGCATTTTTAATGGGCCAGGGGACAGTTTGAAGTAGATGGCCCTGCCCACGGCATACCAAGATCAGGGTTTCCACGGTTCTCTGTCCAGTATGTGTTTTGCTTTATTGTTGCCACCTGTGGAGATCTAGTACTTACGTTCTCTTGACCCTTGGAAAAGTCTCGGCCGACTCCCAAGTGGCGCAGCTAGGGCCTGATTCATGGAAATGTTTCATAATGGCCTGATTCCATAGTAAAATGTTCCATGAATCAGGCCCATGATCTGTTATATATAGACAAAGAAAAAGTGCTTCACAGTTATGATTGCCATAGAAGACACCTTCATCTCGGCCACTACGACATTGCTTGAATTCACAGCAGGCAGGCAAAGAGATCACTTGTACTAACGGAAAATGGAGCTGAGCGTCCTCCTTCTCAGTGAGACTGCATTACCCAGGGTCCAAATTCTAGCTTTGTATTCCAAGAGCAAAAACCTTGTCTTTTATAGAGTGCTTTGACTCCCTTTCTAGCTTGTCCTTCGGCGGACAGTACAATAACTATTCTCCCCGGCTTGGTCATCTGACATAAATATGTGACCTTGCCTTTGCAGCAGAAATGCACGTTTACTGGCTAAGCCCAGAGCCCAGAAAAACGTGGGCTTTCATTACTGTTTGGTTGCGGTAAATGGAAGTGAATATACAAGATGCCATGTTTTCTGGCTCATTTCGCACATGCACTACAGTATGTCACTGCCTCCTGAAACTGGCATTAACCCTAGATTTGCAGTCCGCTTCTACTGGGCGCTGGGTGCAGACCCCACAATCTTTACTCACACCACTCAGCTTTGCAGTTGTCGAAGTAGTAGATATCCTTGTGTGGCCTTCCACCATTGCTGCAGGGCTGGTCTAGGTCCAGGGCCCGACTGCTCGATGGGACTTCAGAAGTCAGACACTTGATGGGAGGCAGCAACAGCACTGCCCTTCTGCAGGGCTTTGCCCCAACCCCCCCAAACTCTGTGCCACAGTGGAAGGCAGCACAGTGCTGCGGCTGTGCAAAGCAGGTATGCATGCAAAGCCTGCCCTCCAGTTTTCATTTGTTCCATTGTGTGTGCCGGGAGACACCCTGGCAGAGAGGATTGCATGTAAAGTACAGCCACAGTGCAGTGCTAACCAAATGAGGAACAGTGAGAAAGCCGATAGCAACGTCTTAGAAATCGCCAAAGGCCAAACATGTGCAAAACGTACTCTGATTGTTGTGGATAGTGTTGGTACACATACAACAGCAAATTGTAGTTCTACCAATTAATGCCACGTGCTTGCCAATTGCCAGGAGGCCAGCCATTCTGCTTCTTAACACCCCTTCCTCTCTCTTATCTGTAGCATTGATGTTAGTACCAACAAAATGTGCAACACCAAAAGGAACAGAGGTGTCAATGCTGGTTGGGTAGGGGGAGTTAAACTGACCGTTTCTGCCCCAGTTGATAGCAGGTCGCTCGGGTGTGCTTCTTATCCATAATCCTACCAGCCCGGCAGGAATGACAGGTGCCTGAACACCTCTGACTGAAATATGCCAGGAGCACGGATGCTCAGGAAAAGGGTAATGGAATGACGCGAAAGGAGAGAGCTAGTCAGAAGAGGGATACAACCTCCTGGGCACTGGTAGGGAATGTGCTGCTTTTGGTGTTTGTTTAAATAGAAGCAATGTTCTTCCAATATTTTCAGAGATACCTAGTTTGGCTGCTTTGTCATCAGTAGATTTGGAAAGGGTGGCGTTTCCGGACAGAACCCCATCATATTTTACCTCTCGGCTGGTGATGGAGATGGTTCTCTTGGAAAGATTGAAGCTGCAAAGATTGGGTTTTGTGGTTGAATTATGGGATGATCATAATTCTGTGAACATTGATGAAGGGTACACAGGTTCATTGAGAATCTCTATGGGCCTCATTACACGGAAGGCGGTAATGGTTAACGGCCAACGTTAATGGTAACGGTGACCGTTAACCCTTACCGCCGTACTACGAGGTCCCTTTGCGGGTTGGAGGATTTAACGCCTGCTTCTTGCAGGCGTTAAAATCCAACCCGCTAAGGGACCTCAGAGCTAATTACGGCACCGCAAAATTGCGGTGCCGTAATTAGCGCCTTCCCCATTCCCATAGAGCGCTATGGGGCAGAAATGGGAATGGGGAAGGACAATGGCGGAAGGGGGATTTACCGCCCCACCAACCTTGGAATGGGGCGGTAAATCCCCTTTCCGCCAAGGCGGTGCCGGTATTTTACCGGCATGAGCCATGGCGCTAATAGCGCCATGGCTCACCGCCTCCCGTGTAATGAGGCCCTATGACTCTGTTTGATGCCGGTTACTGAACAGTGAATGGATTGTCAGAGAATAATTACTCAAGGAAAGTTGACTGGGTGGGCGTCACTTCAGCATTGCGGAATAGGAGGGATTCCTGACCTTGCTACTGGTAATAGGCTGATCAAGGATATGGAAAATGTAAAATTGGCATCATGGAAATTAAGAGGGGGCACTCACCTATATAGGAATATTGAAGCTGAGGCTCTACTGAAAGAATTCAATTTTATTTTTCTCCAGAAAACCTGGTCAATAGGTGGGTGGCACAGAGTATATACAGCCATAGGACGGGAACTGACCCGAGGACTATCAGATTGGCTACTCAGCCAACCACCAGAACGGACATCATTCGAATAGTCGAAGGCCCAGACGCCCCTACTAAGGGCCAACCACCACGTGCGCTCCGCCTTGATAAAGACTTAGGTCGAAACACGTGTTGGCTATTTTCTCACATGCACCTAGCATACGGGCCAGGCCACTTGGTTATTTACCAACAAATAAACTGTACAGGAAATTAATGGTCCAATCATTCTCCAGCGCCGTTACATAACAAGGTTTGCAGGCTCACCCTCTGGTTAATAGATTAACCTGTAATAGATGGTTTCCAGATGTTTTCACAACCGGCCAAACCTAGCTGGTGTGGTCGGCTGGCAGGTGGGCTCTTTATTGCTCTCTATTCAGGGCAGAACCTCACTGCCGAAACAGTTCCTAATCCTCCATATGCTATGCTGGCTGTTGCGTTATTAAGGCCCAGGGGTGAGTTTGCGCTACTTCTAATGAATGTTTATTGGAATAAAGAGGTATGTAAACTGGAGGAGTTGTGGAATGTTGCCGTTGCCACCATCTTGAACTGGCAGCAAAGCAAGGGCCATATTATATTAGCAGGGGATTTGAACGAGAATTGTATCAAGCCATATGTAGAAGGAGAGATATGGGACTACACTCCCGATATTATGCCTTTTCATCACAAGTCACTTGCATAAAGGACATGATTTGCTGCCCTATTTTTTGTTGGTCTCCAGTTGTTGAACGGGCAGGTTGGGGGTGATAGATTAGAACAACCAACTTGGCACAGAGGGGACTGCAAATCTACTCCTGTTTATATTTTTGTTGACCATCTGTTGTTTCAGAGCTGTAATAATTCTGAAATTCTAAATAACTCTTTGAGTGATCACTGTATTCTAAGAGCTTCATTCAAGGAAGTGTTCTGTGCTAAATTGACTGATGGTCCCACTAACCTAAGGATTAATAGTGGACGAAAATGCATCCATTGGACAGATGTTAATATTCAGTGCTTAAATTATATGCTCTCCTGTGTATTGAATACATCTAGATTTTAGTGGAAACTGGAAGTATTCAACGTGGAACATTTTGGTTCGTCCTTGCCTGCCATTATAGATAAGGTCTCTGACAACCCCATTACTAGAAAGGGGAAGCCTGGTAAGATTCACTTGCATATTTATGATGAGCAGCTGGCTATGAAAATGCGTGAAATGAGGCAAAGCTTGAGAAAGATACAAAATACGGCTATTTGCAAAGTGCTGTGTGGGAAGGAATCTAGGTTGGTAAAACAACGACTAAACAAAAAGAGGAGGGGTAACGTTGCTTCACAGTGATTTCAGGAGGGGTGTGCTCTAGCAATATATACTAACACGAAAGAGAGAGGGGCTACAACCCCTAATGGTTGATCGTTCAGCTGAGCATCTATATGGCTCCTGAGGGTTTTTGACTGTCTGGTAGACGAAGCTGGATTTTTTCCTTTTTTCTCTGTCTTGTCTCTTTGGGGAACACATTGATTTTTTAGAATTGAACCTGGGTACTGAGCAGATTTTGTGCATAAATCTAGGAAAATATTGAAGACACGAGGCAAAGGGGATAGAAAACGTTCTATCTCTCCCTGCCTAACGACAACTCTACATCTAGTCAGCGCTGGTGTGCCACTTATCTAAAAGTGAACAGAGGAAGAAAGGAAAAGACCTACTTTCATGTTTGTTCTTTCATTGCTATTTTCAGTCCCTGTTTCATCATACGTGGTTATGTTCGAGACAAGGAAAACAGCATAGAACCTTAATCATCAGCGGTGTTTAAAATAGCGAGTTGGGTAGTTGTCAACAGTATCATGCAGTGTTGTTATAGGCGGTGTGTGGTCATCTCAAATGACATGGGGCTTCTGTTTTGCAAATAATTTGACCATGAAACATCATGCCATAGAATGTATTACATACACACCATAGACTTCACATGCAGTGTTCAAAGTGTAAACAAAAAAGTAGTGGAACAATGCCCCCCCTGCCCCAATTCTAACCCCCATACATGTGTCCTTCCGTTCCTCTGCTCCACCCAGCAACCTTGTGTTTGACAACAGTGCTCATTCCAAATGCATCTAAATGACCACCATAGTGTGTTATTGTATGTCCCCCACAGCAAGCAGCTTTATGCAACCGCCTCTTCATCACCCACCATTTGCATCTCTTAAAGGACATACACAGCCAAACACACACTCCTCCCATTACCTGCAAACAACACAGTGCCTATAGCCATTCTTACGCAGAACACGGTGGGTGTGCGCTCGCTTGTGATTTTTGAGATTTTAAATGAAACTGAATGATGGTAGATCAACCCCTGGAAAATGTGTGGGGCTAATCCACACACATTCTCCTATGTTCACCGCAGGACATACGCATAGACCGGTGTACTTTAGATGGACAGAGCCTACAGGCGCAGACCCCCTGTCGTATTTAGTTACAATAGGAGAGGAGTAGTACACAATGCATCTCCAGAAAGGGAGGCCCAAAACTTCTCCCTGCCATGACCATCCTCATAAACTAACAAAGGCTCCATGGATCTTCCCTGTCCTTTTGTTGGGGCTTGCATCTGGTGGCAGAGACTAACATAATTAACATACTAGTAGCATGTACTTCAACAGGACCACATGTGACCTGGCTGCAGAGGATAACAAAGGAGACAGGAAACCCCAATCATTTTTCATAGGGTGTAAACCTGAAGCCAGCTCCCACCCTCAGTATCGATTGACAGTGAGCTGTCATGTCTGGGACTGTGTGTTTACAGTAGTTCACCCTGAAGGGGGACCCCAATCATAAGGTAAAAGGATGTGGTGTGCAGGAGCCAGAGAGTCTGGTTTCTCCAAAGATTCAAGGGAGACCTGCCACTTTAATCAGGAAACACAGAGAGATCCATTAACCAGAGAGACCCTTTGATCCACAACAGACCGGAAGATTGGTGGGCTTAGTATTACATGTTTTCACGCATATAGGAGATTGTTGGTGGGGATCTAGTATTGGTTCTTTAAGGTAGGATTAGCCTACATCAATACCTGTGGTCCATTTGGCTTTTACAGAGGGCTGAGCCCCTCTTTTGGCAGGTAATCTGAAGACTTTATAAGGAGTAGAAAGAAGAACTCATCACTGGACCGTGGTTCAAGGTAAAGTCTGCCTTACATTTTCCACCAGTGAGGGAAGGCCAGGGCCTCCAATAGGGAAGCAAGATCCCTCCCCTAAACATCCCTCAGGGAACAGAGGGAGGTACCGAATCCAGAGGACCCTCGAGCAGTTCCAGAACCGGTACCTAGCCAGCACACAGCATGCCCTGCTAGGCTCTGCAGTAAGCTTCCTAGGTGGGAAGTGCTAAGGAGACTTTGAACACGAAACCAAGGGCAATGCAGCTGCCTGAAACACACTCCTTAGCATTGGGACATCTGTCTTAAAGGACGACACAAGCCCAGTGAAGAAGCTAGTAGAAGTTCATCGACGAGCATCTACCGACACCTGCCTTAAAGGAGATTTTTGAGCCAGTCGAGTCCCTCAAGCTGCAATTGACTACAATGCTGACTGTTGTTACACCGCAGTTGCTTAAATCCACCTGAGAAATCTCGACCAGTGCTTCAGAACCTGCCGACCAGCAATGAGACAATGATTCCTGATTCTGAGCTGCCGTGTAGGCCAGCCTGCAGCCGTTCGTCCAGCGTCGCTCGCTGAACTGTTTGTCACCTGATACCCGCAGCTGTCTCCCGTCTTGAACTCTTTCAGCGAAGCTGCAAAGGGCCCTGAAACCGACTCGACCCTGTCGAGCACCAAGAACACCTAAAAGCACAAGGTACAAGGTGGTTCTGTCCCACTGCACTTTCGCAGAAGGCCCCTACAGACATTTTAAGACCCATTATCCCTTTGTGCTGAAGCCAAGTAACGTTGAACTGTTGCAATTATTTACTATACTGACTACCCTCCTGTCAGTATCCAGAGTGTATCCCTTTTCCTTCTTTGAAACTGTCTGTCCTCTGCATTTCTTTATGGGATGGGTTGTAGTTTGTAGTGTGCGTGGACTGTCTGTTGTGATAATAAAGTAAATATTTGTATACAACCTTGACTGGACAGTCCCTTTTATCAGTGGGTAATAATTGAGAGGCTTACCAGTCGTATGATAATTGAAAACCACGCTTGCCTGCGGTTTCTCTGTGGTCACCCATTTAATAGCAAAGTTTGTTTGTGATGTCTACCATGTTTTTGGGAAACATCAGAATTAAAAATAAAACTCGTATTTGTGACTTCCGTGCTGGGTATTTTATTACAAAATGTGGCCACTCTTTTTGCTAACTAAATAATTTGTTAAGCCAGAATCTAATGGCAAAACAAATGAGAGGACAAAAAAAACAAAAGTAAAGAGGAGCTGAAAGTATGCCATGCAAGGTTATACAGCTGCAATTTTAATTCAGAGGCATTTTCTCTGGAGAAGCACGTCATGGTTTGTAAATGGAGTATTCCTTTGCCACCGCACATGTTTAGTGTGGGAAAACCTGCCCACAGACTTTACCTTTGCCTCCAGTCACCATTGTCACAGCCTTTACTTGGTGAGCAGTATTGTTACTCTGCAGTCATAAAGGCAATGTTTAGTATGGGACAAATGTTATGTTATGTTAAAGGATATTTGTACTGTGCACTATCACCACCTGAGTGTTCCCCTCGGGCTTTGGAGGATCTGAAAAGCAAGAGGGTAGGGTAGGTTCGTAGGAGTGAGGGGGAAAAGCCGCAAGAGAGCTGTGATGTGCTGTTGGCAGCTTCAGTTCGGTTCACACTGTTCGCTGAACGTGATGAGATTTGTTGGTGGGAAGGTGTCATGTCAATATCAACAGGGGAAGCTCAGGGGCACTTCTATTATGAATGACACCAGGTCAGTGGCAGTTATAAATATATTACTTAGCAGTGTGTTACTGTTTGCCTTGAATTTGCACGAGAGACCGAGCATAGACAGGGAGCCCAAATCAGTGTTGGAAGGTTCGGAGGGATTCTCCTCTGAAAAATCTGTTTAAATAATGAGTTGAAATAGTGCAAATTACTGCAAATGTTTTTATAAAAAAACTGAGAGAAAAGCCTTGCAATTTACAATCTGCTTGATGAAAAAGTCCTATTGATAGATGTCGGGTCACAAACAGTACACATGAGCATCACACAAAATGTAATGTATGCCCCTGTGCTTAATATATCTCAGCGTTGCCGTGGTGAACACATGTTCTTCATCGGGCATATGTCCAGGGGCGTTGCTAGGGGGGGCTAAGGGGGCTATAGCCCCTGATCTTTTGGTTGTAGCCCCGGATAGAATCTCAGGAGCTACAGCCAAAAGACTAGCTAGCCCGAGTCCCAACAGTTCCAACATGAGCTTAGCCCCGGGTCTTTTCCAGACCTAGCAACTCACCTGCATATGTCTATTCTATATACCAGTATTGTACTATAAAACGTTTCCATGCTGTATGTGACTAGATATATCCCAGCATTGCCACTGAGAAACACTTTCATGATGATGCCCAAAATAAATTGCAGCACTACCACTGGGAAGCATATACTTCCCTGGAAAACATGTTTCAATGTTTCTTGTGACCAAATATACGCCAGTATTGCCACTGTAAACCACTTTCATGATGGTGCCCTGTGTCAGCACTACAACTGTAAAGCACATGTTCATGCTGACACCGACTACGATATATGCCAGCTTTGCCCTGTAAAACAAATGTTTGCACTCAATGTGCTGGCACATATGCTAGTATTACCTTTGAAAAGACTCATGATGGTGAGTGCCTAGAATATTTGACAGAATGTCACTCTAAAATCCAACACTCACACACATTCATTTAAAACCTCTTGCACAAACACACACGCAGCATAACAGTGCGCACACACACACACACACACACGCTTCCCCCTTTTCTTTAAATCTTACATTTTCAACATGTTGTTGGCGGAGTCCTTAATATGTTTAGTTTAAGGCTAAAGTTAGTCTACACCAGCAAGGCAGGCGGCAAATGCTGCAAGATACCACCCGGGGGCAAAGGAGTTTAAAAGCAGGCTCCAGGCCCATCAGCACCAGCATGCCACCACCACTCCCTGCTTGCCTGCAGGCTCCAGGCCCATCAGCACCAGCATGCCACCACCACTCCCTGCTTGCCTGCAGGCTCCAGGCCCATCAGCACCAGCATGCCACCACCACTCCCTGCTTGCCTGCAGGCTCCAGGCCCATCAGCACCAGCATGCCACCACCACTCCCTGCTTGCCTGCAGGCTCCAGGCCCATCGGCACCAGCATGCCACCACCACTCCCTGCTTGCCTGCAGGCTCCAGGCCCATCGGCACCAGCATGCCACCACCACTCTCTGCTTGCGGATTCGGGACTACAGGGACATGTGGAGGGGCCCTGTGGTGGTCAATAGGCCTTTTACTCCCCCTAACCCTATCACTGCTCCTCTGATAGGCCTTGCATTTAAATGTAAGGCCTATCAGAGGAGCGGTGATAGGGCCAGGGGGAGTAAAAGGTCCAGTTTACAACCATGGGGGGCCACCACATGTCCCTGTGCTCCCCCTTTGTTAAACGTATTTGACGTGTCAGTGGCCATCAGAAGGGAAACCCCAGGCAATTGACTACAAGTTGTGGACCCTGAATGTCTACAGTGGCATAGCATAACCTGAAACAGCAGGACTTAAATGTACATCGTACAATATAGCATAACAATGCATAACAATGCATAACAATGCATAAAAGCTGTAGGAAGAATTATCCCTATGGCTATAAACAAAGAAATAAAATCTCATTTGATGTTTCCAAAGTTAAAAACAAGTCTCTGCCGTTGTTATTGGGTGATGTGCTGGGCAAGGTATGTCAACAACCACCACCAATCTACCTACCACCCTATCTGACAACACACCTCTACACACAACTCCCGCACTGAAACAACACACGTTACACATGTGTGTAGACTGCCACACGAACCCACCACAAATACACCAATAGGACGCTCCACAATCACTTTAAACACCTCTCTGCCAGGCACCGTAGACAACCACACAAAACAATGAACCGTTCCCTTTTGGCGCACACGCGAACCATTGCTGCGGATAACCTGCACAATTCCTAAAATGTACACACCATACGGAGCCCCCCCTAGGTCTGTGCTGATAGATAGAGAACCTGGTCATCTGCAGGCCTTTACTAAGGTGGCTGGTGCACAGCAGTGTCCTAGGCACTGGATATCTTTGCCCGTCCTCTAGGACCTGAAGGCTAGGGGGCGGTGAGGGGGGCATTGTGATGGGGCATTGTAGAGGAGAGCTAAAGCCCAATATTGTTGCTGGCGTGACCGGGGAGCCAGCAGAGTGGGAGCTCACTCATTTGTGTGTGGTTTCATTTTTCTGGAACTCCTGCAGGCTTCTCATTTTGAGTTGATGGCTGGAAGGTTTGGAATGACTCTTAACCTTTGGCATTTTTCTGGGCAATCCTCTAGACCATCGTTCTTCACCTCGCAAGCCAATTACACAAAGGAGAGACAGCATATGCAAATCAGACGTGGTCAGACCCCAAAATGGGCAGTCCAGACTGAACAGCCTGGTCACATTCCTTCTGCACGAGACCACAAGGATACCCAGACATGTTTTGGTAAGCCCAAATGAGGGTCCCAAGCTTGCTGAGTTTAGAGCCTCAAGTTACACCTCACTGCTGACGCCAAATGAGGCCGACACTTGACTCTGGTTGCTTATGGTCTTGTGCAGAAGGGATGTGATCCTAGCATTTCAGGCTGGAATGCACTTTTTTTGGGGTGGGTCCAAGCTGATCTGCATATAGTCTTCCCCCTTCTGCAATGGCCTGGCAGGGTGAGAAAGGATGGTCTGGAGGGTTGCCCAGAGCAATTCCAGTGGTTATGATTGATTTAAAATCTTCTATCCATCACCGGTTGGTTTTGTGTACTTCTTTTCTTGGGCCCTAAGGCTCACAAAACAAAGGGTGCCGCACATATTGCAGGTGCCGCAGCTAGCGAGCTGCCAGTGGCAGGAAGAAGGGAGGAGGAGAAGTCGGGCATACATCAGGCCAAATGGCTCACTTCACTATGAGCAAAGAAACCCTTCAGGCGCCTAGGATCTGTGAGCCAGCTATCGCATATGTGTCTAGTGCAGTCTAAACGTTTATGGTGCAAGTGAGGGGTGCGTCAGTGCATCTCGGGCGTTTGCGCCTAAAAGGGGTTGCAGCGGCGTTCACAGTGACGATCTAAATGTCTGCATGATAGATGCCTTTACTCCCCCGAGTAAGTAATTGCACACACAAGGTGGCGTTTCTGTGCAGTACAAAGGGCATCCCAAATTCAGAAACAGAATACGTGTTGGCATGCATAGAAAACAACACATTCCTATGTGGCTGTTTGGCACAGGCATCGGGGGATGCATCATGTATGGGAGGGCTTTTCCTGGTCATTTTGTGAATTTTTTGTCCGAAACCATTTCTGTCACAGTTGCGGTTTTATCCCTCAAACAAGCAGGCTTTTAATGTTATTTCGCATGGCTACTGGAGCCTGTGAACTACTTATGCGGGCTAGCCTGGGCATAATTTGTGGTGGCACACAGACCCATAGAAATGTGCAGATCACCTTTCAGACGGAGGTGTCCTGTTCATTTCCTAAAGCCTAAAGGACAGAATAGAACTGTGTGAGATACTGACGCGCCCGTGCCTGCCGGCGCGGCCCGCGCACCCGCGCGCGCGCACGCTCGCACGCGCACACGCACACGCACTGCCTCCCTACTTTACCATGGCGTTGCCAGTGGGGCAGGACATCTTTCTGCATTCTTAGCCGATTATACCAGTACGGTACCCATTGAGGTACTAATTATTTTTTTTTAAATCCTACTCTGCCCTTTTGAGCCATCCGTTAGCTTGTCGCAACCATGAGGCAGGCCGACAGTGGCCATTGTGAACACATGGGCTCCCTCTGAGCCTAGCTCTGCACCCTCTGTAGTTATGCACCCTCTGTAGTTATGACTTGGATAGTTTAATACTTGGCCCCTGCCCCACACAGCCCGATAGGCAAACAGTATTGACAGACCTGTGTGTTTAGTGATTTTTAGGGCCACCTGATTGGCTGGCTGATACAATCGTGGTGTGTGACAGGATGGCTATTTTAGGCCAGCTCATGACTGAATGTCTGCTTCTAGGGGAGCTTCTGTGCTCTCAACTCTGCTAATTTGCCAGGAGGATGCAATGCTGATTCTCCAGGACCAAGTGCCCCTTGACCTTACCTCGAGTGTGTTCTTTGGCTGCTGATTGCCCTTCCTGGGATGGTCCTCATCGTCGTCCTCACGGTCTGGACTGTCACTGTTTTGGGGCCGTTTTATCACCATGTTCCCTTGTCACACTTGTGGGTGGGGCACCTTGAGGAAGGAAGCCTATGACATTCAGAAGGGTGGTGGGACAGCACTCTCTTGTCTCTTCTCTTCCTCTGGGCCCTCTTGGGTCTCCTCCGTTTCCTCCATTCTACGTCTGTCGTCTGCTGACTGCCCGCTTTGCCCTTGTGCGCCATCCAGATCCGCTTGGTCAGATTTCTACATCTCCCTGGTGCATTTGTCATCATTGCCTCTGCTGCTGGCTAGTGGGCAACCGTCTGGGCAAGGCCAGTTCTTCTTCTTGTTGATCCCTGGGTACTGAATCCTGTTAGTCACCCGGTAGAACAAATGTGTCCTTCTCCCAGCCGCCAGGGCCGAACCCATGTTGGATTTTCCAGGATACCCCTTCTATTCGTGAGATAAATTTGCATACAATGATTCTAAATGTATGCACATTTGTTCTCATGAATATTAATGAGGCATACCCTGAAAAGGCATCAGGATTCTGGGTATCGAGGCCTGGAGTTGAGAAACCCTGCTGTAGAGCAAGCTTTGTACTCCCCGGGTTGTTTTTCTGTTCCCCCAAATCCAGTGCCATGAGTACTTGTTACTAGGCCTTCGGCTGCTGGGTTATATTTCAACTGTCCAATCAAGGGTGCCAAGGGTGCTGGAGCTGTGGGGTGTTGCAAGCCCCCGCCATCGCAGTTCACCAATGGACTCCATTGACCTGTATCTTGCTTTGCTTCCTTCCTTCCTGACTCTTCTGGGTTTTGAACCTCATATGGACTTCTTTGTTGGGGTCTCCTCTCATTTACTTTGGGGTTGGTGTCATCCTTTTCTGCACCTGTGGGGTGAAACAGAGATTTACCCGCCATTTCCCTTAACCAAAGATCTGCCTACTGAATTCGACCAATTATTTCCCATGGAGAGTGTTTCAACAACGTTTAAACTCCATTAAAATTACTTTGTAAGGTACTTACCTGAATACTGAAAATGTTCCTGGCCCCTCTAGGACCCTTGACATTTTCTAGCAGAGACTAGAATGTTAGCTGAACCCATTGATATATTCTGTAAGTTTAAATCACTGCATTACACTCCTGTTTGCTGAAATGCACTGGGTTGCCTTGTATAAAGGCTGGTTATTTGTGTGTCTATTTTGTTTCAAGTTGTGTAAGGACCGCACAGGTCTTTTATTGTAAGCCTAATCCTCTTCTGATTTTTGGTTGCCTTCTTGGCCTTTTGGGAGTCGTGCTGACCCCCTTGTACTCCCTCTAGGTCTGTATCTTGTATAAGGCCTACATGCACAGTATTCATTATGCTCTGTACTAGAGATTGTGGAGGGTAATGTGACTATTCAAGTTTTAGCATTTTGGGTCCTGATTATGACATGGAAGTACATATTGCTGTTGTCTAGGGTTCCATTTTTCCTCCCCATCATTTAGAATTGAAATGCACTGTGTTTACCTGCAGCTACAGGACATACTTTAGATCAGGAAACGGAAGAGGCTGCCTTTGGCCATTTTTCTGTTTTTATGCATACGCTGCCTCATTATGCATTTGGCACTAAATCCACTGAGTTAACGCCAAAATCATGTACTGTTACCGCCACTGTGTCCTGTGGGATTACCATGGGATTACGAGTGGTGGTGGGGTGGTGTACTTCCACGTTTCTGGAGTTCGTACGACTCCACAGGGATTTTGGCAGATTTACCGTAACCAGGATTCCGCTACTGGAAATCCACCCACTTTTGAAGGAAAAGGGTAGGATTTCCCTTGCTGGAGGTAAATCCTCCAATTTTCTTCCAAATTCAGAGTTCGTCGGTGCAGCAAGTAAGGCAATCATTCCATTATGGCCAGAAAGTGGTGGTAATAAAATTGCCACCACATTTATACCGCACTACCAAACTAATAATAAAGCCCAACAGACCTTATTACAAGTATGACTGTAACAGGAAAATGTTTGAGTATCATAGTTACAGACGCTTTTACCGCTCTTCCAAATTAGGAGTATAAAAAAGTGGTGCTAATTCCTCTGTTGCTATTTCCACCAGAGTAAATACTGATGCTTGAATTACCTCCAAATAAATTACGCTAATTCCTATGGAGGAATTACCAGTGGAGAATGTGGTAATTCCACAGCATTACAAGGAAGAATACCACCAAAATACCACAAAACACACTCCAGTTACATCTGGCTAAGAGCCGTGGGTAAAAGCCTGCAGGCAATGAAAATGAAGATCCGGGTGGACCCAATTCCATATAAAAGGGTAAGCAAGGCCCCCCCACCTCCCCACCCGCGCATACACAGGCTTCCAGTGGCACATATTCCCTAGATGTAGACATCAAGCCTGCTGCTATATTTTACCTGCAGGGGCTGCCACAGCACCAGTGCCAAAGAAACCCAGCTGGTGAAAGGTGGAGGAGATGATGTGAGGTGAAAAGTGCACCCCTTCCCTGAGTCACACCTGTTCCCTTAGCATTGACAGACGGGCAGCTACTGAGACTCACGTGAGTCAGGGACCCGTCCCAGGTGTCCTCGCGCTGAGTGGGGTCAATATCAGAACAGCAATACCCCTGCTGTGCAAGTGGGCATCTGCACCGACACAGCACCTTCCAGCACACTGTTGGCCTGATCCTTTGAGCTGGTCAGCTCTGCGTGTTGCCCATCTGCTGTTCCCATTAAACCACGGGTTCTGAGAAACCTTGCCCTGACTAACATTCTCTGTTTAAATGAACATACGAAGTCATCAGAATATGTCAAGTAACCAGCGGATAAGCCCTTACAATATGACCTTTTGTTTACTAAGAAAGCTCTTCTCTCATCAAACATTCACGTGATGGTCCTCCGCTGCTCTGTGCATTGATTAATATGTCGTTCACCCCCGCAATGGGGGGCGACCATGGCCGATAACGGCCTGCAAGACCAAGCCAAGGTATGCCGGAGTGAAGTAAAGACCTCAGCAAGGACTGTGGGCTTTTACTGCCCATGGCTGCGCCCCACTGAAGGGATGAAAGACATTTGAACTCTGGGGTTTAACCGGGGTGTACAGGAGATTTGTGATGCTTGAACAACCAATCTCCTGAGGGGAAAACATGAAAAAAAGATGGCTGCTGCATAGGGAAAAGGGACTAAGTCGCTTTTCCATTTCCATGGCAGTGGCAGGGAGATGGTAGGAGCGCTCAGACCGGAGCATAAAGGTCTGGTCCAGTGGGCAAGTGGCTAAGAGGGGAGAGGCTGGCAAAGGGGTTGGGGTTATTTGGGGGGATGTGGAGATGGGGCGGCAACAGCGAGAGGCTCCTTGTTGCCTCTCCACATTAAAAACTAACCAAAAATGGTGCTACGTGTGGAAGAGCCTCTGGTGGCTTGAACAGCTGGCGGAGAATGTGTGAACTCCCACGCTATTCCAGTCACCTGATTGGCTAAACTGTTTTCCCCAGGTGCAAATGTGATTTTAATCTGTAGACCTATAAAGCCGCACACTTTCACACTCTACCTTTCTTGCAGCGTGTAGATGCTGTTGTCTTTCAGTTTCTGAATACAGAACCGCCCACATCAAAGAGTGTACTCTTGACAGGGTCCTTGCTAAAGATAGGGTGATCTGGTCCCACTCTCCCTCAATATTCCATTGGACTTATAATTCGACTATTTTGTTTTCAGTTTTCTGGCCTATTTTCAAGAGACCATCCCCCCCACCCTCCCTCGCGCCTCCCCAAATGTCTCGTTCCAGTTCTTTAGTGAAACCTTATCTTTTCCGTCCATCAATTCGAGAAGCCTTTCCAAGTTCAGAACTTCGAGCTGGCTTCTACTAAAGTTGAATTCAAACAAACTCTTTCAGGGTATAACTAGTCAAGTTGCCCACCTCAAGACCATTGCATTGTGCCCTAAATCCCTTCGGCAACCTTGGTATTCCAGTACTCTGTGCTCTAAACTCTCAAAACATTAGAAGGGCCCAGAGTTAAAGGGAAAAACACACTCAGAAATAAAGCGATTAACCCTCCAGTTTATCAGGAAAGATTACAAAACCGCAGTAATTATAGCAAAAAAAAACATTTTATTCTTCACAAATCAAAGGGCAAAATGCCTTCAGACTGACACAAACCTTCAAAACCTTGAATCTGTGAGAGAACAGTCCTATTCAGACTCCCTTTAATCCTTTTCGTTAGAATGGATTACTCAAATGCACAAAGACTTTGAAAATAAGACTACCACAATTCGCTCTTCGATCAATACTCTACAACCCAATCTTATTTTGGGCATGGATGATGTTGATCTCCAGTGCAACACTCTTAAATTATGTTTTAGCTTTCACCCAATGTAAGTGTGTGACATTATGGACATTGTTTCTAAAATTAATTCAATGTTCTGTCCTGCCACCCTGTGCCCTTCAGGCATCCTGATGGATTGTATTCCGGAACTGGCTCCTACTATTACGACCTTAATTACAAAATCTCATGACACTGGGTGAATGTCCCACAAATCTTAAACAAGGCTGAATCACTCCTTTATGGGAGATCCCCACACTCAACCTTGCCAATATCAGAAATTACAGCCCTCTTGCCAGCCTTCCACATTGTGCCAAGGATCTGAGGAAGGTGGGTAATGGGTGGCTTCAAACTCTCGTAGAAACCCACTAGGTTATTGCCATGTGGATTCTGCCCACCCCAGAGTACTGAATGCGATGTAATTGATCTGCGCGAGCATCGTTTCTGGAAGTCTAATCAACATGCTGACTCATTATTGGTTTTGCTTTACGTTTCTGTAGCCTTCAGCACCCTCAATCACGTAGTATCCTGGACCGGCTACGATCGATAGCCAGGGTGTCAAAAGAAGCAATTTGATGGTTCCAGTCTTTTTTTATCGGATCAAGTGTATTGTGTGTCTTTAGCTAATCTGTCCACGCAAACTTCTTCCATGAATTCTGGTGTCCCCCAGGGCTCTGCCCTATCCCCTTTTATTTTGAACAGACATTTTCATGATTTATTACAAGTTCTTAATATTGGGTTCCCCGGTTATTGGGATGAATCTCACTTCTATTTTAGACCCCATGGTTGTAATGATCTTGAAGACATTCGTCTCAAATCAATTTTGCTCACATCAAGGAAGCGACAGATTCTAACTGTCTGAGCCTTAATTGCAACAAAACCCAATTATTGAGAATTCCCATTTCAGGAAAGACTATACGTAAACCAGCTCTTCCTCTTTTCTATTTTCTAACAATCAATCTCTTCCTTTGCTACCTGAGGTAAGAACCTGGGGGGGTTGTGGTTCGCCAGGTCAATGCTGTGGCGAGGAGCTGAAATGATTCCATATGGCTTCTCCCCCAGATCATCCTGGCATAATTGCTTGAGCCTTCATCGGATCCAAATTGGATCATGCCAATTCGATGTTCATGGGAGCTCCAAATGTCTGCTGCAATGGTTGCAATCACTACAAAATTGTGTTGCACGTATTAACCCTTGCACTTCCCTCAGGAAGCATATCTGGCCAGTCATGTGTAAGTTACATTAGCTTCCTGTTCAGGCCTGTGTCACATGTAAAGAGGCTTCCCTAGTGTATAAGAAGCCTCCACCATCTGTTCCTGCAGTATGTGGCATATGTGATAGTCTTCCCAAATCATCACGAAAGATACGTCCTTCTCGCCTTGCTCTGGCCTCCCCTCTCTAGAGTTGCTGCTTGGAACGTCTCACCTGCATGTCTGTGTGCTAGCACTTCACTTCTACAGTTTAGGAAATCACTTAAGACATTTTTTGTCAGACTTCTCTCTGCCTGTGTCTCCAGCTGAGCTATTGTCATGATCCACATGTGCTTGATGCCTTTATTTATTTATTTTAATTCGCATTAAGCGCTACACGCCCGTGGGCCTCAGAGCGGATGAGTGCAAGCACACAGCAAGCACCAAATAACATAGCATGACATGACATGCCGCAACTGCCATCCACGAACGTGCTAATGCGGGTGCTTGAGGCGCTCTCGGGCCATTTGCAGCAGCAAATCCCACTGCCCACCACCAGCAGCTGCCACAAGACGTCTATATCACAAAGCCACAGTTCTATACCACTGCCCACCTCCCAGACTTAATTGCGGCATTGGCCTGCATCCAAGGCTGTGCCGCAACAGGAAGCAGCACCATGCAATGAAGCCGCAGGTGGCGTGCAATGCAGACATCCTAGTGGCACGGGGCAGCACATGGTGGCCATGCGCTGAGGAACAGCACTCTGTCTGGGTATGTGGACATCCACAGAGGACAGCACACCTGGAATTAGGTATCTAGGGTAAGTAGCAATGACAAGTCTATGGCAAATACATAAAGGAAAGGGAACGTGAGGGGGCAGCTCTTCATCATGCATGCCAAACATAACCACCTGTGTGCCCTGTGTGTGATCACAATGCTTCCAGCTGTAACCACTTGGCCAATACGCACATTGTACATGTCAGAAGAACTACAAGTACCAGAAGGCATTGGGAAGCAAGTAGGAAGTGTGCAATAACCTATGGCCCACCCACGTGACATCTGTCATGAACACATGGAATACGAGCACACGAGAGGATTGCACTGGGTCTGTGCACAAGTACTGATTCCAAAACACGTACATTAAATACAAGAGCATTAACACCATACACGGAATGTGGTGCTACAAGGGCACACACACCACACCCCAGGACGATTGCCACTTTAAAGCCAATCCCACAATGGCCACACATTGTTGCACTGTTGCACCTGGAAGTTGTTATACACATGCACACGATGAAAGACTACACAGTACACAGAAATGCCCATCACCCCCAGGCTAACATGCACAGGTTCCTAAATGTGTTCTACTGCTGAAGGCTCAGGCTAACCACATCTGCCGTGGTTGATGGTGCCAATCAGGAACCTCTGAATGCCAGAGGCTGTCTGATTGTGGTGCTGCCCCTTTGAGGGTTTCAGCATGCAGCGCAGTGACGTTGCACTCCGCCGCATGCCCTATAAATAAAAGGGGTGTTCCCGGCTGCAGCAGAGCGACCGGGGAGCCCGAACCGAGCACGCTAGTGTCTGATTGTGTCTGTGGGTGGGAGGGGGCTCACGGGGATACCGATGACCGTTGCAGACCTGTAACTGTGGCGATGAGGTCTGATTAACACCCGGGCACGGCGGTGAGAAGGCAGCGAATTGTTTTCTCTGTTGAGGCTCATTTTCATTGTTTTCCATGCCGTGGAGAGGGGTCGGACCACGCGGCTCGGTGGCCATTTTGGTTATTAGGCCTGGAATGGTCACGGCCCTTTAAAAGGGTGCTTGTGCACCATCCAGCCTCAATTTTTGGATACATTAGCAGCGGGCAGCTGTTACTGCACACGCTGCATGTCTGAAGTCATTTTGGTGCTTTTGGAGTGCAAATTTCATCGAGTTGAGGTGAGGAGCTAAGGGAGGCCTGCTGTTTTATTTGCTGGTGCTCTGGGCCCACCCAGCTCAATCTTTGGAGACTCTGTGGTATCTCAACTACTACGCCTGGAAAGTGGATCCATCATTGCAGCAAGGGCCTTGTGCGAGTACTGTCTGGGTGAGTTGCGGCCCCACCTGTGAATTGGGTGGGGTGCCTGTGCGCTCACGGCCATGAGTGATCCCAACAATCAAGTGAGGCCTCCAGTGGCGCCTCTGCCTCCGATGAGGCCGCCAGCGGCACTGCAGCCAATACCTGAGTTTGACATCTTAGGTGCCCCATCCAGCCTGGGGCCCCGATGGAAAATGTGGATCGATCGGCTGGATATGTACTTTGGAGCCACTATGGAAACAAATGATGACAGTAAGCTGGTCACGCTAGTGTACTCTGCCGGGCCTGCAGTACACAAGGTTTCTCAATCTCTTCAAACTGCTGACAACTCATACGACTCTGCGAAGGCAGCCCTGAACAATTATTTCTTGCCCTTGGTGAATGTGTACTATGAGAGGTTTGTGATGAGGTCTACTCGCCAGAAGGACGATGAGACACTGGACAACTTCTATGGGCGCCTGCGCCGGCTGTCTGTGTTATGCGCCTGTGACTACCCTGACACTATGATCCGGGACCAGCTTATCCAGGGGTGTGCATTTGGCAAGCTCCGCAGACAGGTTCTGCAGGAGCCCGGCATCACGTTGCCTTGTATCCTGGAGTTGGGTCGGTGCCAGGAAGTATCAGAAGTGAGAGCATCCCGGGGTGAAGCAGGGGTGTGTTCCGGCAAAGTGGAAGAGGTGTGTGCCATAGGCTGGGGCACATTTGGCAGGGGTGCCGGAAGAACAGGGGGCAACATCCGTGACCGTGGTGGCAGGCCGGGGGACTCATGTCTGAAATGTGGGTATGACCTGCCCCACCCTGCAGAGTGCCCAGTGGCAGGAAAAGCATGTGGCCGCTGTCGGCTGGCAGACCACTATGCCCGGATGTGTAGGGCTTCGCTGCCACTGGTGGTTCCACGAGGTCCAGTCTGGTCTGGGTATTTTCACCAGTCACGCCCGCCCAATGTTGTTCAGGTGGACCAAGGAGAGGAGGGTGCCCAGCTGGAAGAGGATGAGGAGGAAGAAGAGGAGAACATCTTCTTTGGGTCCGGTGTGGGTGGCCTGCACTCCAAGAATAGGCGCCAGCCGAGATGTTTGGTCACAGTGAATGAGTCATCAGTTCCTGTACTAGTAGATACCGGAGCCTCTGTCAACGTTATGGCAAGAGAACATTATGACACCATGGAGAGTACCCCACAGCTGGCCGCCCCCAAGGCACACATATTCACATTTAGGGGTTGCAACCAATTCCACTCGACAGGGATTTCGTGGCTGATGTGGGGTATGGCGATTCCCTGATAAGTGCACGCACTTCTGAGCTGCGTGGCTGCGGAGGCACTGGGGATCATCAGCTTTGCATACTCGGTGAATGTGGAGGACATTAAAATGTTGTTGGACAAATACTCATGCCTGTTTGAAGGAATTGGACGAATGGCGGGTGAACCTGTAAGACTACACATTGATGAGTCGATTCAACCAGTTGCTCCGAAACATCAACGCATGCCATTCCACCTGCAGGATTTGGTCGACCGTGAGCTCGACAATCTGGTGAGCCTTGACATCATCGAGAAGGTGGAGGATCCGACCCTGTGGGTGTCCCAAATCATCATTGCCCAAAAGCCAAATCAGCCAGACTCAGGCTATGCATTGAAGTGCGGCTCCCTAACAAAGCCATCAAGAGGGAGCGGAGCGACACTTGACGCTCACCATCAATGACATCATCACGGAGCAGTAGGGTGCCCACTTCTTATCGAAATTGGACCTGAGGGCTGGTTACCACCATTTGGTGCTGCACCCTGACTCGAGGTACATCACCACGTTTACCACCCATCGTGGGTTGTAGAGCTACAAGAGACTGAGCTTTGGGGTGTCGTCAGCAGCGGAGGTTTTTCAAAACATCATCCACGGGGCACTCGCTGACCTTGATGGTGTCCTTAACATAAGTGATGACATTTTAGTCTTTGCCAAGTCTGAAGCAGAACACCTAAACAAGCTGGTCAAGACATTTGAGTGGCTCCAGTCGCTTGGGCTAACCCTGCACCGTGACAAGTGTGAGTTTCTCAAGACCGTCATCAAATTCTTTGGGTCGGTGTTTAAGAAAGGGGGTGTGTCGCCTGACCCCAGAAAGGTAAAAGACATAATGGAAGCACAACCGCCAGAGAATGTATTGGAGGTGCAGCGTTTTCTCGGCATGGTCACCTACTGTGGCCGTTTCATGAAAAACTTGGCCTCACGGTCAGAGCCGCTGCGAGCTCTCACTAAGAAGGATGTTACCTGGCAGTGGGGGCCATTGGAGCAAGCTGCATTTGAAGACATAAAGAGCACCCTGACGGATGAAGACACCATGGCATTTTTTTGACCCCTCCCTGCAGTCGGAGATCGTGGTGGACGCCAGCACGTTTGGCCTGGGGGCGGTGCTGACCCAAGTTAACGCTAATCTGGGTGTCCGTCCGGTGGCATATGCCAGCAAGGCCCTCTAGGAAACCGAACAGCAGTACTCTCAGATTGAGCGGGAGGCCTTGGCAGTCCAATGGGGCTGTCGGCATTTCAGGCTGTACTTCCTGTGGAGACCAGTGACGGTGGTCACCGAACATAAGCCCCTGCTGCCCATCCTGGCTGGCTCGTCCTCGAAACCACCAGCAAAGATTGAGTGGTGGATCTCGAATATGGAGTCTCCCTGGTGTACTGGCCTGGGAGCAACAATGCGGCAGACTATCTATCTCGCGATCCAGAGGGGCGCCCGAAGGGTTGCTGTTGGGAGGAGGCAGATGTGCATGTTCAACTGGTGGTGGAGGCGGTGACTCCCAACTCCGTGCTGCTGAGTGATCTGGAACAGGCGGCCGCACAAGACGAGTGTTTCCTCATCATGAAGGCAGCCATTCAGCAAGGGTCGTGGAAGGCTGTGCTGTACACGCTTGCCCTGTGGACGCAGGAGGCCAAAGTCACCCTGCAACAGCTATGGAAGGTGAGAGATGTGCTGACGTTCTCGGAGGCTGACCTTCTGCTCTGAGGAGACCAGATCGTGGTCCCGCAGGTGAAAGACCAGCAGGTGATCGAGCTGGCTCATCAGGGACACCAGGGCGCGGCCAAAACAAAGGCCCAGCTGCGCTAGACGGTCTGGTTTCCAGAGTTGGAGAGGCGAGTGGAAGAGTTTGTTTCAGCATGTGTGTGGTTCCAGGCGGCTCACCAGCCCAAAAGGAGGCTGCAATAGAGACCATGCCGAGGGGCACAAGACCGTGAGAGGTGGTCCGTTCAGACTTTGGATCCACAACCCGGGACACACACTTTTTGGTTGTGGTCGATGAATGGTCCAGGTACCCGGAGGTGGAGCTCATGGAGTCTGTGGCATTTGAGAACGTGGTGGTGGCATTCGAGAAGATCTTTGCCACTCATGGGCTGCCTAAGGTGTTGTGCTCAGACAATGAAGCACCCGTCCAAGGTGAGAACTTGGCCAAGCTGATGGAGGACTATAGGATTGATCCCCAGGAAGGTCACTCTGCTGTGGCCCAGGGCAAATGGCGAGGCAGAGCCAATGATGAGGACCTCAACAAGGTGTTCTGCATCGCACAAGGACAAGGTCAATGTTTGAAAAGGGCCCTGTACCAGTTTCTGCATGAATACCGGGCCACCCCACATACATCTACGGGTGTGGCGCCTGCAGAAGCGCTTTTCAACCGGTGCCAGAGAGGACTGTTACCCGAAATGGGGGAGAAGGAACCAGCTGTGATCGATGATCAGCAGGTGGAACGGGACAGGAGGCAAAGAACGGAACAGGAGAACCTTCGGAGGGGACTCAGGCCTCAGCAGTTTTCTCCCGGGGATGCGGTGTTGGTAAGGTACTGGCACCCTCACAGGAAGTTGTCATCAACATGTGAGCCGGGGTCGATGGACAAGGTGGCCATGAAGGGGTCGATGGTGATGGCCTCGGATGGCACTGCGTCCATCACTCGCAACTCCAGTTTCTTGAAGCGGCTGGGGGAGCCTCGGCGGATGCGGCCCACAGCCGGGACATGATGGAGGTTCCAGATGAGGGTGGGGGTGTCGCTCCCCCTCCCAGCTCTTCAGCACGAGAGATTATCAGCGAGGGAGTACCGATTGGGGAGGTTAGCAGGAGGTACCCCTTGAGGACAGGGCGAGGGAAACCTGCTCACCTCACTGACTATGTGCTGGAGTCCTGAACTGGGAGCAATGTTCCGGGGTCTGGCAGTGGTGCAGGGATCCAGAGTGGTTGCTATTAAAGGGGTTTTGTGGGTTTTGGTTTGCAGTGTATTATGCGTTCTGAGTAGACTAGTGTTCATTTGTTCGTTGTTGTCCTTATGAAAAAGGAGGAGTGTGGTGCTGCCCCTTTAAGGGTTTCAGCACGCGGCAGAGTGACGTTGCACTCCGGCACGTGCCGTATAAATAAAAGGGGCGTTCCCGGCTGTGGCAGAGCAACGGGGGAACCCAAACCTAACGCACCAGTGTCTGACTGTGTCTGTGGGCGGAAGGGGCTCACAGGGATACCGATGACCGCTGCAGACCTGTAACACTGATGGCACCAATCAGGAACCTACCTCCGAATGCCAGAGGCTGCCTGTTGGCACTAATCAGGAACCTCCGAATATGGGAGGCTGGCTGATGGCACCAATCAGGAACCTCTGAATGCCAGAGGCTGGCTGATGTTACTAATCAGGAACCTCTGAATGCCAGAGGCTGGCTGATGTTACTTATCAGGAACCTCTGAATGCCAGAGAAGTTGGTTTATAATCAGGTCAACATCCTGACACAAGTCTACATAGAATGCACTTTCGGGCTGCTAAAGTGATGTTGCAGGAGCCCTCGACAGACAACACCCACACCCTACTCCCCTCTCAAGTTCCCAACACCCATTCCCTTACACCTCCCTCAAAAACCAACACCCTTGCTCTCCCGCACTCTCAAGTCCAAAACGCCGATGCCCGCCACCCTCTAATTTCCCCAACACCCAAGGTGTCTTACTCCCATCAAGTCCCCAAACCCCATGCCATCCCACATCTCTCTGGTCCCCAGCACGTATGCTCTCCCACACCCCTCAAGCCCCCAACATCCATACACCTGAAATCCACCGACGCCCACATACCCATTACCTCTGGTCTTGCCCTTGACTTGTGAGTAAGTAGGAGGTAAAGACAAGTCACTGGGACAGTAAACATGGACCCACAGGGCCAGGCTTTGCTTCCCATTCTCGGAACCTTACAGGAAAGATCTCAGGAAGGAGAGGAGGGGGGGTGTGGCTTGTTATGGGACTTGCTCTTTATTTGTTATTTTAGCACGTTTCAAGATCACACTTTGCAAAGTGAGCTACTCTTAAGATAACTTTCACAGCAATTCATAGGACATGTTTCTTGTTTCTAAACGCTGAAATAATTGGTGTCACCAGTATACGTACTTGTGGTGCAGTGGCCTGAGAAGGGTATAGAACCCATGTTGCATGGCATCACATTTGTGCTGTTGTGCTCGAGTTCACTACAGAGCCACGGTTATAGCCACCTGTATACAATGATAGTAGATGTTAATATTCATGACCCCACAGGCATTGGTATGGCATGCTATGCTATGGTATGCTATTCTATGGTATGGTATGGTATGGTATAGTATGGTACAGCATGGTATGTATTGCATGCTATGGTATGATGCAGTGTGTTATGGCCCCTTATGGTATGCTATGGTGTGTTATGGTATATTGTGGTGTTGTATGGAATGTTATGGTACAGTATGGTATGGAATAGTACGGTATAGTACAGTATGCTGTGGTGTGGTGTGGTATGGTACCATATTTATGGTATCATATTATATAGTAGGGTATGGCATGGTATAGTATTGTATGGTATACTGTGGGGTGGTATGGCACCTTAGGGAATGGTAGTGTGGTGTGGTGGTTTGGTATGGTGTTTTATGTTATAGTGTGTTGTGCTTTGGTATGGTATGGTATGCTATGGTATAGTATAGTATGGAATGGTCCAGTATGATATGGTACCTATGCTATGGTATAGTATGGTGCAGTATGGTGTGGTATGGTGTGGTATGGTATGGTATGATATGGTGTGCTAAGGTATGGCATTGTGTGGTGTGGTATGGTACATTATGCTATAGTATGGCACAGTGTGGCATGGTATGGTGCAGTATGGTACCATATAGTACAGTATGGTATGGTGTGGCATGGTGTGCTATGGTATGGTATGGTATTGTGCGGTGTGATATGGTAGTTAGGGTATAGTATGGCACAGTGTGGTATGGTATGGTATGGTACAGTGTGGTATGGTACCATATGCTACAGTATAGTATGGTGCAGTATAGTATGGTATGGTCTGGTATTGTGTGGTGGGATATGGTACGTTTTGGTATAGTATGGTACAGTGTGAAATGGCATGGTACAATGTGGTATGGTATTGTATGGTGTGGTCTGCTGTGATGTGGTGCGCTTCGTATGTTATGGTATGGTGTGCTACGGTATGGTATAGTATGGAATGGTGCAGCATGGTAAGGTGTGGTGTGGTATGGTACCATATGATGCAATATAGTATGGTGCAGCATTGTGTGGTGTGGTATGGTATGGTGCACTATGGTATGGTATTGTGTGGTGTGATATGATACATCATGGTATAGTATGGTACAGTATGGTACGGTACGCTACAGTGTGGTATGGTACTGTTTGGTGTGATATGGTACGTTATGGTATAGCATGGTACAGCGTGGTATGGTATGGTGTGGTATGGCACTGTGTGGTGTGATATTGGGGCTCATTACGAGGTTGGAGGTAGCCTTGCCGGTCTTACCGGTAAGGCTACCCCCAAACTCGCATCTGGTTCTGGCACCTGCGAACGGGGAATCACCGGGTCATTCCGACCTCAGTGGACCCGGTAATTCCGCTTTCTCAGGTGCCGGAGCCGGTATGTCCCCATTCCCATTTGAGCTCCCGTAGGGCTCAATGGGAATGGAGAGGATGGTAGCAGCGGTACCGTTCATAACGGTACTGTTGCTACCATCAAGTTCTGCTTGCGGGTGTGGTATGACCACCTGGTCAGACCAAGTGGCTGCAAGGGCACCCTCGAGCAGAACTCCTAGTATGGCGGTACGGTAACAACGGTGCCAGTAGCAATACCGGCGCCGTTGTTGCCCACTGCCATACTCCTAATGAGGCCCATTGTATGTTAGTGTGATATGGTGTGGTATGGTATTTTGTGGTGTGGTCTGGTGTGATGTGGTGTTCTTGGTATGGTATGGTACATGTGCTATGGTATGGTATGGTATCGTATAGTATGGAATGGTGTAGTATGGAATGGCGTGGTGTGGTTTGGTACCATTTGATACCATATAGTATGGTGCAGTATGGTGTGGTATGGTATGGTGTGCTATGGTATGGTAATGTGTGGTGTGATATGGTATGTTATGGTATAGTATGGTACAGTGTGTTATGGCATGGAATGGTGTGGTGTGGTATTGTGTGGTGTCATCTGGTGTGATGTGGTGTGCTTGGTTTGGTATGGTACATGTGCTATGGTATGGTATGGTATGGTATGGTATAGTATGGAATGGTGTAGTATGGAATGGCGTGGTGTGGTTTGGTACCATTTGATACCATATAGTATGGTGCAGTATGGTGTGGTGTGGTATGGTATGGTGTGCTATGGTATGGTAATGTGTGGTGTGATATGGTATGTTATGGTATAGTATGGTACAGTGTGTTATGGCATGGAATGGTGTGGTATTGTGTGGTGTTATCTGGTGTGATGTGGTGTGCTTGGTTTGGTATGGTACGGTGTGCTACAGTATGATATAGTATGAAATAGTGAAGTATGGTATGGTGTGGTATGGTATGATATGATATGGTATAATATGGTGCAGTATGGTATGGTATTGTGTGGTGTGGTCTGGTGTGCTTGGTATGCTATGGTACAGTGTGCTATGGTATGGTATAGTATGGAATGGGCAGTATGGTACAAGATTTTGTGGTATGGTATGGTGTGGTATGGTATGCTATGGTACTGTGTGGTGTGAGATGGTAGTTTATGGTATAGTATGGTACAGTGTGGTATATTATGGCATGGTACAGTGTGGTATGGTACAGTGTGGTATGGAATGGTATATAACGTTTATTTGTAAAGCGCCTACACACAAGGCATGTGTTTCAAGGTGCTCAAGGAGAGTGGGATGTGGTGTGCTTGGTTTGGTATGGTACAGTGTGCTATGGTATTGTATAGTATGGAATAGTGCAGTATGGTATGGTGTGGAATGGTATCATATGATACGGTATAATATGGTGCAGTATGCTATGTGTGCTATGGTATGGTATTGTGTGGTGTGATATGGTATGTTATGGTATAGTATGGTACAGTGTGGTACGGTACGGTATGGTGTGGTATGGTAATGGGTGGTGTGATATGGTACATTATGGTATAGTATGGTACAGTGTGATATGGTATTGTGTGGTGTGGTCTGGTGTGATATTGTGTGCTTGGTATGCTATGGTACAGTGTGCTATGGTATGGCATAGTATGGAATGGGGCAGTTTGGTACAAGATGGTTTGATATGGTACGTTATGGTATAGTAAGGTACAGTGTGGCATGGTACGGTACAGTGTGGTATGGTATGGTATTGTGTGGTTTGACCTGGTGTGATGATGTATTTGGTATGCTATGGTGTGCTGTGCTATGGTATAGTATGAAATGGGGCAGTATGGTATGGTGTAATGTGGTGTGGTATGGTATGTTACCATATGATACGGTACAGTATGATGCAGTATGGTACTGTATGGGTGCTAGGGTATGGTGTGCTATGGTATGGTAAGGTACTGTGTGGTGTGATATGGTACGTTATTGTATAGTATGTTACAGTGTGGTATGGTATGGTACGGTACAGTGTGGTATGGTACTGTGTGGTATGGTATGGTATGTAATGTTTATTTGTAAAGCGTCTATACACAAGGCAAGTGTTTCAAGGCGCTCAAGGAGGGTGGGACAAGAGGATAAAACAACAGTCATTCAGAGCCCTTGAATTTCTGAACAATACAAGTCTGCACAGGCAGAGTAAGTGCATATAATACAATTACCAGTGTAGATAACAGCAAATGGGTCTGATGACAAGTCTGCAGTTTTTCCAAGTGCAATGAAGCACCACCATGCAAGGAGGGGAGACAAGGAATATAGACAGAAGATCTTCAAGGCATGGTACGTTCAGATCGTGCAAGTGCACAGATGGTACAGGAGGGGGGGGGGACAAGTGCAGTGGGTGGGAGTCCAAGTGCGCTCAGTTACTCAGAAACTGAGTTAAGTGCTGAGAGATGCCACTCTCATGGGTCATTGACCAAGTGCAGTAATGACGCGGCAAGTGCAGGCTCAGATGCAAGTGCGAGAGGACTGGCAAGGGTGGCAGGGACCTGTGAGACTCTGAGGGGCACCAGGCGGCCAGTCAGCAAGCTGTGTGGAAAAGGAGGGCGAGAGGGATAGAACAAAGAGAGAGCTTAGCAAAAAAACCCACTGCAGAAAAAAAGGGACCCATGACAATACAGCACTCTGTGGACAATCCAACGTCATCTTTTCTGCAGCAAATGGGAGGCAAGCAAGGCAAGTTATACGCGCTCCTGGTAGCATGTCTTCCATAGGGTGCACACAGCTGCCTTCTGAAGTAACTGCAATCCCAGGATAGAGGTTTAAAGAGTCCTCAACATATGCAAGCTCATCTTCATCAGGATCGAAGCGTGAATTTAAGGGTTAAAAGACTTGAGTAAGGCTTTAACGCCTTTCGTTAATGTCACGCCCCTTTTACAACCTTTTGTAGCGTGGAGAGGAGAATCAGAACGCAACTTCTGTTTATGCCACCTCCTTCCTCTCCTATGGGGTTTGCCGGCTTTATGAACCAGTATATAAAGAAGGCGTACCCCATAAGGATTCATAGTACCTTGCATGGGAGGCAGCGTGTACAATTACAATTGAACGCTACTCAACATGCTTTTAGTTGTGATTGTGGATACGGTTTATCATGCACGCATGATAAGCAGTGTTACAATTAAAATTAAATGCTGCCTGGCATGCAAGCATGTCGGGCAGTGTTCAATCACTTTCCATGGAGGATTGCAAAAGTGCAGGTAAAGGCAGCATACGTGCCTGTACACAGCCTTTTGCCTGCACATTTGCACCTCCTTGCAAATTATGAACATTTGGCAGTGGGACCTGCGTACGGTCTGAGTGAAAGCGTACCAAGTCCCTGTCACCAAATTACGTTTTGGAGCAACAAAAGCCAGAGCGGCTTCGGGAACAAAGAGGAATGTGTCCCTTTGTTGTGTCCCCTTGTTAATCTGTGGCTTCGGGAAGAAAACAAAATGTGCCCGCTTGTTATTCTGTGGCTTCGGGAAGAAACCGGAGTGTGTCCCCTTGTTAATCTGTGGCTCCCGGAATGTGTCCCCTTGTTAATCTGTGGCTCCTGGAATGTGTCCCCTTGTTAATCTGTGGTTTTGGGAAGAAGCCGGAATGTGTCCCTTTGTTAATCTGTGGCTTTGGGAAGAAGCCGGAGTGTGTCCCTTGTTAATCTGTGGCTCCGGGAATGTGTCCCCTTGTTAATCTGTGGCTTCAGGAAGAAGCCAGAATGTGTCCCTTTGTTAATCTGTGGCTTCGGGAAGAAACCGGAGTGTGTCCCCTTGTTAATCTGTGACTCCGGGAATGTGTCCCCTTGTTAATCTGTGGCTTCGGGAAGAAGCCAGAATGTGTCCCTTTATTAATCTGTGGTTTTGGGAAGAAGCCGGAATGTGTCCCCTTGTTAATCTGTGGCTTCTGGAAGAAGCCAGAATGTGTCCCCTTGTTAATCTGTGGTTTTGGGAAGAAGCCGGAATGAGTCCCTTTGTTAATCTGTGGATTTGGGAAGAAGCCGGAGTGTGTCCCTTGTTAATCTGTGGCTCCGGGAATGTGTCCCCTTGTTAATCTGTGGCTTCAGGAAGAAGCCAGAATGTGTCCCTTTGTTAATCTGTGGTTTTGGGAAGAAACCGGAGTGTGTCCCCTTGTTAATCTGTGACTCCGGGAATGTGTCCCCTTGTTAATCTGTGGCTTCGGGAAGAAGCCAGAATGTGTCCCTTTGTTAATCTGTGGTTTTGGGAAGAAGCCGGAATGTGTCCCCTTGTTAATCTGTGGCTTCGGGAAGAAGCCAGAATGTGTCCCTTTGTTAATCTGTGGTTTTGGGAAGAAGCCAGAATGTGTCCCTTTGTTAATCTGTGGTTTTGGGAAGAAGCCGGAATGTGTCCCCTTGTTAATCTGTGGCTCCGGGAATGTGTCCCCTTGTTAATCTGTGGCTTCAGGAAGAAGCCAGAATGTGTCCCTTTGTTAATCTGTGGTTTTGGGAAGAAGCCGGAATGTGTCCCCTTGTTAATCTGTGGCTTCAGGAAGAAGCCAGAATGTGTCCCTTTGTTAATCTGTGGTTTTGGGAAGAAGCCGGAATGTGTCCCCTTCTTAATCTGTGGCTCCGGGAATGTGTCCCCTTGTTAATCTGTGGTTTTGGGACGAAGCCGGAATGTGTCCCCTTGTTAATCTGTGGCTTTAAAGATTGATTTGGAAAGGATGAGAGGCAGAATTCTGGCATTCAAACCTGTGGCTTGCAGATGACACACAGATCTCTGCACCAGGTGCAAGAACCTTCTGAGCTCACACGCAGGCTGCAGCTGCCCTGCACCAATGCTTCTGCCATCCCATGTCTGTGTCATGCCTGTGCTGACTGGGTTATGACGCTTCTGAGCCAGGAGGCACATTACTTTGGCAACCTCTGAGTGCCCCTCGTTATAGCGCCTGGCGGCATCTCTCCGCCCCCTCACCCCCCCCCCCCCCACACGTCTGCATCTCTCAGCATCCTTCCGATCCTAACATGAGGAGGTGCCGCTCCCGAGGCGAGGGAAGCGGGAGAGGGGAGGCCATAACAAGGATCTTCATCTGCTAAAGTGCTTCTGGGACCTAACGAGCGCCGCCATGTTCTAATTAACAGAGTGAGGAGCCTGACCTCGCATGGCTCCAGGGCCGCGGCTCTCTGCTCCTCGTGCCTTTTCCCATCCCGCCTAAAAGGTTTCGCAAATTGGCGTTAATATTTATGGCAAGGCTTCAGAATAACTAATAAGCGCGTGGGGCTACGTGATCGATTCCCACTTGGGCGGCCGCCGTATTTAGCACTCGTTGCATAATGTGATCACGAATTCGTCCCTTCCTAGTTGTTCAGACCTGTTTCCGCTCAGGGGGTAGGTTGCACCACAAACACCTGTGGTTTACTGGGACCCCCCCCCGCAGATTTTCACCAGTCTGGGCAGTGTGCTACAGAACACCACTGCAGCACTGCCGCACTGCCTCTCGCTGTCCTCCAAACCTCACCCCCACCAATACTGGTTGACCCCCAAGTCACCCTAGCTCATGGCCCTTTAGTACCGTGTATGCAGTGGTGGGATTCACAGAATAGCCTGACTGATCACTGTCCTGAGATGTGCCAGTATGCAGGGAGCACCCAAACACCGCACAACGGCTGGTGCATTGGCAGCGGGTCACGGACCAGATCGATGCCTTAGGTGTGGAGATCCGCACTGTTGCACAGGTTACGAAGGAGTGCAATGCTCTCACAGGTAGGGCCGCGCACATGCTCAGTGTCAACCTGGCCTCTGCACTGACCTCTGGAGGTGGGCGCAACAGTGGAGGAGCAGCTGACATCGCATGAAGAGGCCTCAAGCCAATTCATCACCCCTGAGCTTGTGCAGGGCGTGGGACGCCTGTAGAATTATGAGGACACCTCTGGTGAGTGGCTGTCATTGTGCATGCTATGTTTCGACAATCATGCATGAGCCACCATTTCTGTGTCGTGGTACATCTGGCTGCAGTTGTATAACATACTTGGGGAACGCTTTGAAACACTTGCTTTGTGTATAGTCGCTTTACAAATAAACAATACCAATAGCATGTCAATGCATGTTTGCTGATGTTTAGACTCATGTCACATGGCCTTCATTCTGGGAGTATCCTGTGTGGTGGACATGTGTGCCATATGCCTGTGTGACAGTACACATCATGCAAAGTGTACTCCTGTGTTTCATAGGCAAGTAATGACACACCTGCAAGTCACTTTGCACTGCTATACGGGTACATGCGATAGATGTTGGCCAAACACATAATTTCACGCTGAGTTGCATGTTCAAGTTGTCACCTGCTTCTATGCGATGCCTTCTCATGATACATACCAGAGCTGTCTGTCAACACACCCTGTGGTGTGGCCAGAGTCATGGTCCATCAGTGCCCACAGACCACTGCCCCGATGTTGCAGGCATGATGTTGGTGCTATAACACTTGTACGTTGTAAGGGGTTATGCCATTCACTACGTGGTGAAGAATAGCTGATGGTGAGTTGTCATGCAGAGGTTGCCATCCTTGGAATCTGAAAATGACATGTCCGTAGACAGCTCATGTGAAAGGTTACAGGCATCATGAATGGCAATGAGTGTGCCTGTCAGCATACAACTCAATGTATGTGCATGTTAGTCGTTCAAACATATCAACCAACTTTAAATTAGAAGCGCCTGTCTGACTTTAAAGGCCTGTATGTGTCGGTCAGTTGACACTTGACAGGCACATGCCTTGTCGCTACCAGCATCGTGCTGTACAGTTGCACAGACATTGACCTGTCTATGTATTTAATAACTGCTTAGCTGTCCATACTTGTGTCATCTGTTTGAGAAGGTAACCCATGCCAGCGTCATCGCCCACTTAGATGGCACTGCTGCCCCATGTGTAATGTGATTAGTATTTGAGACAGTGCAGGTTCGCAGTCTGAGCATGTATGGTCATGAACAACGACCCATCATCGTGGAATGTTGTTTATAGACAGCTACTGCTTCACAAAGGAGAATGCCTATACCGGAGGCATCACTGTAGAGATTGAAAGTTGCATGGACATGCTACTCCTGGACCTTGTATGACCTTCATCACTATGTCCGACAGAAGTGTCACAGGATATGTAGTATGGGCTGCACATTTGCACATACACAGCCTCCCCACCTTCATAGGACCATGCTAATGTCAAACAGATGACACACAGCTCTCATCCAAGCCTCACTCCTCTGCTTCCCCCTCAGCATCTCTCATTCATGACTGCCCGTCTGCTATACAGGCATGGCGTACTTCTAACAATCTCTGCCTCAATGCCAGTAAGACAGAGAACCTTCTCATTGGGACACCAGATCCCTCTTTCCCTCCCACACTCTGGCTGCACTCTATGGGCCCACTCCCCTCGCCCTCTTGGGAGTCAATAAACCTTGGAGTCATCTTCGAATCATGTCTCCTTCTCTCTTCACATCACGGACCCTGCCTAGAAGGCCCACTTTCAGCTGCACCCCCGCCAGAAGCATTTTCACTTTCCTCACCTTCCCCCGGAACCTCAATGTTTCCAGAGCTCGGGTCCTCTCTAGGCTGGATTGCTGCTACAGCCTCTTCCTCAATCTGCTGAATTCCCCCTTCACCCTATTCAACTAATCCAGAACAGAATGGCAAGACTTTTCCTTGGCCTCAAGCACAAGGGACCGCATCACTCCAGCCCTGCAATCTCTACACTGGCTCCAGGTTGCTGTGTGGATCCAGTTCAAGACCCTCTAGATCATCCACAGTGATTTCTGGGGTTTAGGACCCCACTACACCCAGCTCTCTCTCCCTAAATACCTCACTGCTAGAGCCCTTCAGTCATCTAGCTGTGAGTCTCTGCAGATCCGACGCTTTGCTAATCAGAGAGTGGGGGTAGATAGCCCTCTTCCACAGGTGCCTTCCGTTTGGGCAGCCTCCCTGCCCCTCTCAGAATTCTGCCAGGTTCCGTTAAGTTCCAGGAGCCAGGAGCTTCCCAGGACGTTCCTATTATCTTCCTTCGCTCTCCCCCTTCCCTGCTATTGTTCCTGTCTGCCTCTTGCCTGGCTGCCTGGTTCCCTCAGAGTCCTACAGGGCACCAGTCTCCCCCCTACGCTCCCCTTGCACTTGGTCTCCCCTGACCAGATCATTACCCTGCACTTTCCCTGTCGGGCCCCTCCCCCCGAACTGGCCTGGCAGGCCTGCACATGTGTGGCCAGTACATCCCCATAACTCGCACTTGGCTCATGGACCTTCCTTCCCCTGCACACTCTACTTTCCCTGGCTCAGTCCACCTTGCCTCACCTGGCACTCACTTCTTATCACAGTCCCTTTCGCCCTGACTGGCAACCCACCCTGCACTTCTCTCACTGCACTTGCACAATCCAAATATCACAAGGCCTGGTACGAGCCGTTTCTTTGTTGTCCACCTTGTTCCCCTATGCACTTGTCTTGAAGTGGTTCGATACACTTTGAGTCTGGGCACATTGTGAATACCCAATAACAATGATGGGGTATGTGCTTATACTGACAGTGCTGGCATCTGTGTCTCCACTCAGTGCTGGCCTGCAACCAGTGAACGGCATGTTTTGGCAGGGTAGCAAGGTTATTTGTTACAGTGGCATAGTGCTTTTGAGGAGGAACCTGTGATTGATGTATGCAATAGATAATGTGTCCAGTATGCCACGCTCATGGTAGATGCATATGGAAAAGTTTCCAGTCCACTATTTGTATCACTATTGACATAGTGCTGTTGCAATGGGATAACAAGTTGTGGGGCCACACAGGACAGGAACAAATATGGCGTTAAACATACACCCATGATGTGCAGTAGCAGTTGGCATTTTTTGAGATGGCACTGGCCGTTGCACGACAGTGTCATACATAACGACAGTCAATTACTGTTGTGCACTCAGTCATGGCCAGTCAGCGACTGACACATCATATGACTAATTCATGTATATGCCACTATCATCACACACAATGTCAACTTACAATGCACATTCCTGACTTCTGCTAGGCATACAGCAGGGGACTCACGGCCACGTGGATACCCACAAGGGGTGCAGGGAGATCTTGTGTCATCATTGATGTGTCGCAGCAGAAGTTAACAGTCATATGTATGCTCAATTGTCAGACAGACACAGGGAGACCAACACTGAGAGGGTGTGATTCAGACAGTGCACACATCTATGATGAACACATATCACATTGTTCAGTGAACGCAGGGTACACTCTGCACAACAATGCAATGGACCGTGCTTTCCCAGTCAGGGTGCATGATTGCATTAAGGTGAAATGTGGCAATGTGTCATGTTGGGTGGATGGAGTGGCCGTCAATGGTGATGGAATGCATCTATGCCATGTCCAAATGTATCCATGGTAGCACTTATCCAAGGATGTCAGAGTTTGCCATTCCAGGCATCAGTAGAGGTGGTGGAAAATGGTAGTAGATGCTACATATGTGTATTGACTGGACATGGTTCTCCAGTTCTCTGTTCAAATCATGGATTGCGTCTCATGTGTTGACCATGGTATCTGTGGATTTGGGTGGCTGGCTGATGCCATGTGATGTCCTTCTGCATTACAATGACCCATGTGCAGTTCTTGTCCCTGGTGTTGGTGCTGACATGACAGTTGCATGGCCCATCAGTGAATGTGCACGCCATTTTTGTACGTCAATGTGTCCACTTACGGCATGGACATGACCGGGGGGGCGGCCTTGTCAGCAAAAGCCATACATCCATGGTTCACAACTCATAGTGTGGGAATTCCCAATGTCAGATGCTTGCGTGTCCTGCCATTTGTTGTTTGAGTGCACTTTGATGCACATGTGCATTTGTTTCTCGGTGCACATGGCTCAATATGTTTTTCTCTGTCCATGTCCATGTACAGTTGAGGATGCACCCGATGCAGAGGAGGGAGAGGAGGAGGAGGAAGAGTTAGTGGTACGTCAGACCACCATACGCCATGAGAACACACTGGTGCTCCAGACCAACATCAGTTGTGCTGCTGAGTCTTCTCAGCGGATTTGGATGCTGAACCACATGTGTGTGCCTCAAAGAGGGCGAAGGTGAGTGCCCCAATGGGCAGATTTGATGGGACCATTGAGTCTGCGGCGATGCAGCTGGTATCACACGGTCAGTGAGTGGTGGGCCCCTTGTCTGTGGTGGTTAAGGCTGCAAGGCCACCCTCCCATGATTTCGTATCCGGTTCTGGGACTGATGTCCAAGGAAAGGTTGCAGACCTGCAGCTAACGACAGGGCACCACAGCAACGGGCATGGTACCTTGTATCAGGCCGTTGTGGGCCCCACACATGCGGTGGGCATGTGCAAGCTGGCGAGACAGTGTGGGAGCAGCAGATGTTGCGTGCCGCAATCCGACATGGCAATCAGTTAGAAAACATGTCTGAGGGTATAGATAAAACCTTGACGCCACCAGCGTGCAGATGCTCAGGAACACAGAGAGTCCCTGAGGCATGAGGCAGAGGCATTGAGGACATCTATGTATGATGAATTCTCTGCCACAAGAACACATCTCCACCAGGAGATGGATGCCTTGAGGCAGACCCTGTCCCATAAACTCGATGCATCACGAGTGAGTGCGCATAAAGACTCTGTGGCCATCCGTGAGCAAGTGCATGGAGACCTCACCACCCTTGCTCTGCTGGTTCATGCAACCATGTCACGGCTGGCCCTGGCCATTGAAGACCAGGCCTTGTCACTGCATGGTATGGACCCACACCCACACCCACACCCACAACCACCTGCAGATCAACGGCAGGATGGGGGGCCCAGCACAGCCAAGCCTCCTGAGCCACCGTTGCTGTGATGTTCATTAGCCCATGGCGGTGATTTTTATTTTATGTTTATTTTTTTTTCCATTCATGTGGCTATTAACATCCACCCTCCCCCCGGCCCCTCCAGGGTGGACATTCCTCCCCCGCCTCACTCCCCAATCCAGGAAGGACTTTTTTTTTAACCTTACCTGTGTGGTCTGATTTTTTTATTTTTTTGATCGCTTGATTGGCACAGAAACTTTTTTTCTTATTTTCCAATACCCCTGTCCTGGATGGAGGCTGTGTTGTTTTTTAGCACATTCCGAGAAAGACTCATTTAAAAAAAAAATAAAACAATTTTCCTTAAGATGTGCTGATGCGCTATCAAAGGCATGATGGGTGCAGTAGCGGACATGCAGCCATGCACAGTGGTGACAACTGCCATGGTTGCCTTGAGGTCGACAGGATGGCATGTGCAGGTAACTATGGGTTCACAGAATATTTACACATATGTGCTGTATGCATGATTAGTGACTACGGCTGGTGAAATGCAATGTCCCATGTTGTTGCAGTGATATTGCCCTCCCAACTCAGATTTTACAACTGACTCTGCTCTCAGTAACTTCCTCCTATCCATCACCAACACTCTTGAAAGTCTTGCCCCAGTCACGAGGATCCGCTTGAAACCCGCCTCTAAGCGTAACTCCTGGTATGACTCCTAACTCACAGGCCTGAAACGAAAATGCAGAGCAGCAGAACGGAAGTGGCAAACCTCAGGCTCACCCTCTGACAAACTAGCCTGCCGCCTGCTCCAAAGGCAATACAGACTCTCTATCCGTGCCAAGAAAAGGGCCCACAATCAGGCATGGGTATCTGACGCAGCCAGCAACGAAGCTGAACTTTTCAAACCCTGCAGAGAACTTGCCAACCCTTCTGCAGTATTCTCCTCCCCTATTCCTTCTCAGGCCCTCTGCAATGCACTCGCCACTCCCTTCACCACCAAAACACAGGGCATCCTGAACAGCATTGTCACTCACTCTCCCAACCCATCCCTCACCCCCTTGCCTCCCTTGGCCACTCACCCACCTCCTTCCCCCTTCTCCTCCTTTGCCCCTGTCTCTCCGGAAGAAGTCACTAGAGTTGTCCGCTCCATGAAGGTCTCTTCCAAACAGATTTCCCCTTGCTCATCCAGAACCCTCAAAGACAATATTTGCTCTCTCGACCCTGCACTCGCAGATCTCTGTAACCACTCCTTTGGTAAGGGTTATTTTCCCTCCTCCCTCAAGTACTCCCTTGTGTGCCCCCTCCATAAAGAACCATCAGCAGACTCTTCCTGTCCAGCCAACCACTGCCCCATCTCCATCACCCGCTTCCAGGGGAAACTGCTGGAGAAGTTGGCCCTGTCCCAACTCAACTCTCAAACTGAACTTGTTGGTGGTCTCCACAACCATCAATCTGGATTACGAGCATCGAATGGCACAAAAAATGCTCTTCTGATCACCCATGAAGAACTTCTCGCATCCCTGGATTCCAACTCCCCTGCTGTCCTCATCCTTCTTGATCTCTCCTCTGCATTTGACACAGTCATCTACTCCATCCTCTTACAAAGGCTCCATGACCCCCTTGGTATCTCGGAGAGGGCACTGGACTGGCTGACCACCTTCCTAACTGACCTCTAGTCATCCTGGGCCCCTTCTCCTCTCCTACTTCCTTCTCCACCTGTGGTGTCCCCCAGGGCTCCATTCTCTTGCCATGGCTCTTTAACATTTACCTTACTCTGCTGGCACGGGTCATCTACTCCTTCTCCTCCAACTTCCAGTGGTATGCTGATGAGACACAACTCTTCTGCAAGCTTCCCGGTGACCCCCTTTCACCTTCTATCATCCCTGATTACCTTTCTGCCATCCAGTCCTGGTGCAGTTCCAATGATCTGTACCACAATGCCAGGAAAACAGCGATCATTCCTATTGGGACCCCTGCACCTGACTTCTTCCCCTCACTCTGGCCTTCCTCCTTGGGCTCTCCCCTGCTCCCTCTTCGGAAGCCAGAAACCTTGGCGGCATCTTCATCTTCTCTCTCTCCTTGCTCCCTCGCACTCAGGACATTGCCAAGAAGTCCCACATTCAGCTCTTCCTTCTCAAAGGAATTCTAGATTTTCTCACCTTCCCCCAGAGGCTCAATGTTACCCGGGCCCTGGCTCTCTCTAGGCTTCACTATTGCAATAGCCTCCTGAATCGATCTTCTTCCACTCTGCAACCCCTCAGCTAATTCAGATTAGGGCAGCAAGACTTACCATTGGCCTCAAGATCAGGGACCGCATCTCTCCTACCCTACAAAGTCTTCATTAGCTCCCGGTTGCTTCACGGATTGAATTCCAATCCCTTTGTATCATCCACACGGTTGCCTGGGGTCCAGGACCACACTATCTGCAAATCTTTCCTACTAAATATTCCTCCTTCAGACCTCTGCACTCCTCTGGCACCAACTCCTTGTGTGTACAGCATTTTACGAAACAGAGGGCATGTGGTCGATCACTTTCCTCAGCTGGCTCCCTTCTTTGGAACAGCCAGCCCCTCCCTCTACGTCTTGAGCAGGACTTTCTTAAATTCTGGAAGAGCCTCAAGACCTTCCTCTTTACCTACTCCTTCCCTCCCATTCTTCTCTGCTAATCTCACAGTTGCTTGATTGGTGTTCAGGGCCCTCATGCTCCTCGGGGCCCTGACCTCCCACAGCGGTTCACAAAGCTTCTGTCTAGCCTGAGCATTTACTTCGGCTCACCCTCCATCCTCAGAAGCTCGCACTTACCTTGCATTGCACTTCACCTGAAATAACTGTTGCTCACCCATGAGCACCCCAGCACCTATCCCATTCTCTCTGCACTTGCTCGTTCTGAACACTCACAAGGCATAGTATATTTGTCTTCCCCTCCCCACTGTATTTATATTTATAATTTCTTATGTAGTGTAATTGTTTCTTATCACTTGTCTCCTTCCTGTTGCCGTTTTGAAACAGTATTTACTTCCTATATAAGTGTCTAACAATCGAACTATAAATACAATATATAAATAAACAAATAAACACATGTTGATTCATCCAGTGACTGCACTCAGGGGAGGTCCACCCTGCACCCTTTCACATCCCTAGTCCCCATGCCTTCTGACAGGCAATGCCCCTCCGTTTCCTGTGGAGGTGGTGGGGGAATCACATCACGCCAGCTCTGTGAGCAGGTAAGCATGTGCACTGTCTCTCGTGCTATGTCTGTATCATTGGTCACTATGGTCTTGGCATGCATGCCACATATTTGCTACATGGGGGTGTAATCCTTCAGTCACGATATATGTCAGTGCAGATGTGTGTCTGTCCACATGCATGTGTGTGTATGTGCTTTTACACATCGATACGTGTGCATTGTGTTGGTGGATGCACTTTCACAATTGACGCGATTAATGGAATGGATTGTGCAGCACTTATCACACTTTAGCCATTGGCAGTATTTCCATCATTCTGGATGTACATGCTAATTGACGACATGCATTCTCTGTGCATCTGTACTCTGTGTATGTTGATTCTCCAACGCTTGCCTCACTGACCGTGATAATGTCTCCTTACTGCCGCCCTTCTACTCCCTTTGCTCCAAGTTTCCTACAGGTCCCTGCCGGTGTACTCCCTGTCAACACTACTCTTTGACCTGTGCCATTGCCCACTCCACTCCCTTATCGGCGCACATGACCTGCCTTGTCACTCTTCGACATGTAACAAAAAACGTCCATTGTCAGGTCTAGTCATCCCCAGCTGCTCCCCTTCATGGTGTAGCCTCTGGTGACACAGTTTTGGGCATTTGTGCACATTGACCCCACAGGACAGGTTTGTCACACTTGCTGCATGTAGGGTTGTACAGATATGTGCATGTAAACCCCTAACGGACTGCTCCAGTATTACTCAATCAGGTCACTTGTTGTACATTGTTTGTGTCTGACTGTTCTCTACATAAGAATGTATTGCATGATTTTAAATGTACATTACTTGTTCATATCATCCGGCACTGTGAGTGACTGCCTAGTGTGTTTACACATTGTGGGCCCATGCATGTGTTACATCATCCACTCCCCACAGCTTGGCTTCATGTATTGTCCCTGTGGGAGTTACCAGTGCACCCTGGGATACATGCACACTTACTGGGACAGTCTCACTCAGGGTGTAAGGTCTGTTGGAGGGTGAGTGAACAGCTGCATGTCATCCTAATGTCCATTTACAGTGGTGTCTAACGGGTGATTGTTGGTTGGTGCAGGGTATGGGTATGCGATTGTAGACACTTATTTGCAGGGATTCTCCATACGCTGGCCTTTCTCTCCATTGCAAGCCATGGTGGATGGTGCATTTTGATTATTTGATGTAGAGCTGCTGATAGACCTTTCACAGGTGGCCATTCTGTGCCACTCTGCCCTCCTCCATCACCCACCTTTGTCCTTCATCACCCAGTACATGTGGCACTTTTTCCATATATGTGCTTTCCAGGCTCTCAGACCAGGCTGCCTCTTGCACAAGTGTTCACGTCTCTGTCTTCCTCTCTTGGACAACTTCCCTCTGCCCTCACCCACTGTGATGTCAGTCATATCCATCCTCATCTCCACTCCTGTCAGTCTTCTCCATGCAGTGCTTTTCACCTCTCTCTCTCTCTCTCTCTCTCTCTCTCTCTCTCTCTCTCTCTCTCTCTCTCTCGTGCTCCACTCCACGGCTAGGCTACCGTCACTCTGTGTCCTGTCTCCCTCTTGCACTCTTGTCATCCTTCGACACTGGGTGGTCCATGCCTATTTCCTTGTTCCACACAGGAGTTGTCATGGCGGTCTGGTATCTTTATGTTGATGCAATGCATGTCTTTGAAATTTCAAAATATTTTTTCAGGGGGGATGCAGTGGATGCGAGTGAGATGGGTACCCTGTGCAGGTAAGTCATAGGCACTCAGGGTGGCACTGGTGCTGTCATTGGTGGCAGAGAGTATGGCACTGTGTGGGGTTGTTCCTTTGAAAATGTATTGAGGTCAGCAGGTTCAGCTTCACGGGTCCATGTGACACATGGTGATGGTAGGCTGGTGTGTCATGTATGCTGTTTTCTCAAGACAAACAGGGTGGCACTGGTTGCAGGGTCATAGTTGTGAGGAAGGCTGTCGCTGTAGGGCCTTTGTTGGTGAGTTGTCATCAGGATGGCAGGCCTGGCTGTATGTGTGCTGCATAAAGCACAGAGAATTGAAAACCCCTCACTACTATGACCCGGGGGATAGTAGAGATTGACCGATTGTGCGCTGAATCCGACACAAGGATCACATCAGCACGCAGGTTCTCTTTAAACCGACTGGCTTGCGCTTTCTCCAGTTGGAGTTTAGCCAGCATCCGAAGCAGACGAGTGATCTCTGAATCTCTGAGACCCAGGTAAGCATGCCCTGCCAGTTTTCCTCATTAAGCGCCTCACTCGAGTTTGTCGTTCAGACTCACATTGAGTTGACAGCTGCTGTTGTAATCAGTCTATCATGCAGGCACGTTTCCTAATACTGCACGGTTTTGTAAACCGTTTTTTTATTTCATATTTGTTAGACCCCTACGGACGTCGCACATGTGCTGCATTTTGGACACATGTACCAACAATTTGCCCACATGTCTTTCGGACGCTTAGACGCCCGTTTTTCCAGTGTGATTAATACAAGAGGCTTTCACTTTGCCGCCTACGGCAGATATAGTCCGAGCTTTCTGAGGTGAATCACATAGTGCGCATTCATTATGCATTGTTTCTTCACAGTTTTTCTTGTGTGTTGTACAAGTAACTTATCTGGTTGCCCCCGTTCTGTTTCCATCTACAGAGTGGGTTCATACCTCCAACTTTTGTTGCGGTCACCCTTGATCCACCTATGCAGCTTCTCTGTAGAATCAAAAGACGCAGTGTTAAAACATAGTGGAAAGGGCGCTGGTGACTAAACCAACTGTAAGTCCTTTTTTAGCACAGTTTAGAACACAAGTAGCTCGGCTGCTATGCCCCAATTTGATTTAAAAAAAAAAATTCTTAACACCAATAAATTATGCTATAGATATGTGTATATGTATAGATCCTTTCCTACATTAAATTATCATAAATATTTGATATTTAATAAAATGTGTGAAAATAATTTAATATGTTTCATAAATAGGACGTGGTGAACTTTGCCATAGATTCTACGATTTGTGCCGCCAGTGTGCCGCCAGACGTATGTAAAATAATTCTGAGACGGATGAATTTTTGCATCTACTCCAGCACACCCGACCCAGTGGAATTAAGTAAGAGATTGCTCCGAATTTTCTGTCACTCAACTACGATTTATTTGTATGTTTCAAGTTGCCTTATTTCTTGAGTTCACAACACCAGTTTTACCTTGCGTAGGTCGTAGATTATATGTACTGCCGATTTTTAAACTTTTTTATACATTGCAAACCATTTGAACAATATCAATAGAAGGCAATTGCAATCTTTAAAAACCATGCAGCTTGTCCAACTAATTAATTATGCATACATCTTTTTAGATCCATGATGTCTCATCTAAACTACACATCAGCCTCATCATAAAGAAATTTGTTGTCCTGAAGATGGCCATTTTACTTATTCCTGAATGGACACCTGAGAACGTGTCCAATCTGATCTCTGGCCGAAACATGTTGACACTCTTTTTCTCTAACAGCGTTTAAAACATATCCGCTAAAAGTAGGACTGATAAAATCTCCATTTTCCCTATTGTATGTCCTATTGTATAGACAGATGTCTTTGTGTTTTTCGTGATGCACTGCTGTATGAATATATAATGTTTTTAATATTTATTAATAAAGTAAGGTATATATACTTTCCTTACTTGGATTGTTCTAACTGCCTTCTAGCTTCAATGCGTTTCATTGCAATGTGTATTCTAGTGATATGCATATGGTGTTTTTAAGTTGTATGTGAAGACAATCGGTCAATCTACTATCCCCCGGGTCGTAGTAGTGAGGGGTTTTCAATTCACTGTGCTTTACGCACCATTTTTTTCCCCTGATTAACGTCCCTTTTTGAGAATTGCTTCCCCGAAAACAAAAACTTTGGGATTTTGCCCTGTAGTTGTATACTTGTATGTGTGCAGCAACACATGGTGACGGGAGTGATGGAGGGTGTTTATTTGCAGTTTTCGCATGTGTATTGCCTGCCAAGTGGCATCCCATTCAATTCGTTTTTACTAGTCATTTCTGCTGACGCAGGCAGTCCAATCTTGGTCCTTCTTCCCCTTCTGGGGGTGCTGTCCTGAAGCAATTCCAAACACAGAACAGAATTTCTGCCCATTTGGGGAATGCCATGTTCATCACAGACACCAGGCACACACCATTGGTCAGTGGTTGTTGTTTGCCATAGTGTACATGTACCGTGTACGTTACACTGGCAGATTTCTTGCAGCCTGTTGACAGCTGCTCAGTGCATATCAACGCTCCCTTCAGTTCCAAGCACATTAGTCCCCATTCAATCCAGTCCCTATGTAGTCTGCCTTCCCATTCTCTTACCCGTTGCCTGCTCCCTTTTGTGTGACAGAGTCCTTGGCCTCTGTTTTGCATTTCTTTGTCATGTCTGCTTGTCTCTTTCATGCAGGTTGACTCGGTACCCTGCCTTCCAGCATGGCAGCTGCCTCTGTGAACAGCTGCCTTCTGCCGGATCATGTCTTCTGTGCAATTGGTGATATTTTTGCATCACATTGTCTTGGACCTTGCATCATCGGCTCCCCTGCCAGTGTTTACTGCGCTGTCCCAGTTCCATGTTAATCAGGGGATGACATATCATGGCATTGGTGGTACTTCCAAGGAGATCCTGGCTTTACAACCTCTCAGTGGTCTCTTTTTGGGAGCCCCACTCATTGTCATACTGACTGTGACTGGATCAGAGTGTTCACAATGTCCCATCACAATGAGAAGAGGTAAGTGTTATGTGATCCTTCACTGCATGGCGCTCAGAGGGGCAGGAAGTGTAGGTATTGTGGGTTGGTAAGGTGTCACTAATCAGGTTGTTCATATTGCATTGGCATTAGGTGAATGGATCGGGGTGCAGGGACACATGGTGATGGGTGGCTGGTGAGTTGTTTGCATTTTTTTACATGTCTCTCTGGGGGGCACATGTTGCTGTGTCATTGGGTGCATGGATGTGTTTCCTGTCCTGACATTTGGCCTCATTACGAGTCCGGCGGAAACCCTGACGGTGATTCTGGGAGGTTGCCGAAGGACTCGTACAATTTTACTGGCACCTGACTTCCTGTTGCCTACTGGGAGACTATAAGTTTGGCGGCCCTGGAAGTCACGCACCAGTAAAATGTCATTCCCCTGGGAACTCGGAAGCGCTTCCATGAAGAGTTGCCGAACAATGGTTGCGGTGCCCAGCAGGGCCAGACCTATGGGGCACAGCGACCACGGTAAGCAAACATGTAGTTTGCCGGTCCGGAAAAAAGGGTGACGGTGAGCTTACCGGCACCCTTATTTTCAGACCGGCAAATTAGTAATGAGGCCCATTCTGCTGTTTTTCTCCACAGAGGCATTCTACAGGCGAAGATGGTTGCTGCGATTAAAGGAAACATTGCTGTTGTATGCGTGTGCAGAACAGAACATCAGAGTTAGATGATTTCCATGCCTACAAAGCCGAACATCCACAGATTCCAGGGTACCACTAGTGCAGGTTCACAAGGATAAGGAGCACTTGCATTTTTCTAAATCTGCATGAGTGTTTAGATGTGATGGTGCAATGTGAGCATAGTTGTCAGGGATTGGGTTGGCCACCTGACCTGTATATTGTTGTGGTACACAAATAGGGGGTCCATGGCAGTCTTCAAATGTGTTTGTTGCTCACCTAAATTTTGTACTATGCCTTCCTACTTGTGGTCTCATGTGTGTAGTTTGGATTCTATTTGCAGAATATCTGTTTTTGTCCATGTGACGGTGGTCAGGGACTTAGTTGGTTGTGCTGTGTGGTTTTGGGTGTACTACATGGACACTGTTGCTTACAGTTTCTATGACTGTGTTGGTGATTTGTGCACAGCTATATAGATTAGGGGTCTATCGACCACTTCTGCTCTCTTACAAATTGGCAAATACTGCGTGAAAATGTAAATATGGAGTGCAAATACTCCCTACCCACAGTATGAAACAGACATGTGTAATCTTGCACCCCTGATGTTACGCTCACCTGGTTCCACGGGGGTGCCACCCAGCAGTTGGGGTTCAGATATCGCTCCTTGCGATGCCCAGATCCGACCAGCGGAAGAGTTTTGCCTGGAATACAGGTAAGCTATGTTCAGGACTGGGCAACCGGGGTAAACAGCCTCCAACCTCCCTGTAGGTCTGCGACCCTTCTGGACTTCTCCTCACCTTGTTTTAGATGTTGGCGGGTTCTCCTTCCTGCTTTCTTGGCTGGGGCGTGTTGAGCTTGGTGGGCAATGGCGATCGAGTTGCTTCACTGATGCCATCCGTCTTGAGTCTTTCAGGTAGGTCTTATTGCTGTGAATATTGCTGTTCTTGCATGCCTTTTAAACAATGTCTTTTTCTTCCTAGGTATGTGGAAGTCCAATATGTGGCATGGCGGAATCTGTGTTTCGCCGGTAAGTATGGGCGTTTTTGGAGCGCTTTGATGCGGTGAGTAGGCGCTATGCGCTGCGCTTAAGATGTCTTGCCTTTGCTAACCTGTTATCTTTTCCTCTCCACAAGTCGCGGTACTCGGCCGGAGTATGGAATTTCCGTCGTGATGCTGATTGAGGAGCGGCCGGCGAGGTAAGCCTTTCGGCACAGTTCGTTAATTGTACATGCCTTGTTTCTTCGCTTTTTCAGGTCATTCGATCCCGAGGAGCGCTGGTTCCAGGATGATGGTGGGAAGAGCTTCGAGCCGCTGGCGATGAAGTTCAGGTAAGATGCTGCCTTTTTCTCACAATATCTTCTCCCTTCCTTTGCAGGTGCTGTCCTTACGAGGTTTGTGGCTGAAGTTGAACACGGTGAGTGTTACGTTGCAGTAATGCAAACTAACGCGAAGCGTGTCAGTCTATTCGGGTGTGGTTTAAATAGCTTCAAGAAAGAAGTCCAGGTAAAATAGTCCCCATGGTACCACACCCAAAAACACTACACTGCAAGCCTGGTTTCAAGGAGCCAGGTTATGAGGGTGCCTCCACATGACTGGCATTAATGAAAAGTAGTTCCCAAGCACAAGTCCATATTCAAACATGAGCCTGGCGCCAAAGGCGCGAGGACTGGCCCCAAAAAGGCCTATGCTGCAATTTCTTGGGTTTAGTGGGGGCTGGAATCAAGACTCTCCCTGGCCCATAGGTTGGCCAGGGGGTCTTCAGAGAGTGGGTCGTGACACCTGCTTTCAAACTCACAGCTACATGGATAGGTATCTGCGAGTAGTGCACGTAGTACCAAAGGAAGACAATAGTGTTTTGACTTCTTGATTGGAATAGGTAAACATGTAGCTTTTGATGGCCATGAATAACAAGGTGCGAAGAAATTAATGTTACCAAGTTAATGACATTTTTCTGTTGAAACATCTTTGTAATTGCATAAGAATTTCTCACATTTGTCAATGCACTTAAAGTTTGAATGCCTTCAAAATCATTTTATTCCCAATGTTCAAAGTTGGGAATGGAATACTCCCACTTACGTATAATATCTGGGGCTCTGTTTGTACATGTTGTGTTATATCTAATGGGCGCACACAATTGCCTATCCCAGACACACATTCTCAGGGTGTTGTTGTGGGCATGGAGGATAGGCCCCGATTCATCATTGAATGGCATGTGGGATGTGGCCTCACTGTGTGTGCTTCAAATTGGCAGGTTTTTAGGTGGAGTAGGTTTGCTTCAGCTGGGTGTGTGCAGCCGCTCAAGGTGCCCTTTGGTTAAATAAGGGCAGGGGTGGTGCCTGTGGGTGAGGGTGGTGTCCCACTTGCATTTCCAAGGTACGCCACTCCGTGTGGTGACATTGTTCAGTACACATGTTGCCACTATGATTTTACATACTACTGGTGGTGCATATAACAACACACCTCCAGAGTGGTCAAGGGAGCAAAACTGTGACTTCACCACTCCGAAAGTGCCCTTGAGTACAGCCCTAGTGGCTACGACTGGAACATCCCACTACCCCCATAAGCACTCCCTTGTGCACCCACTGCTAAATAAGCCATCTGCCGATTCTACCTCTCCAGCTAACTATCGCCCGATCGCCATCACTTCTTAACTGGTCAAACTCCTGGAAAAGCTGGCCATCTCCCAGCTTAATCTGCATACTAAATCTGTTGGTTTTCTCCATGACCACCTGTTAGGCAGAAATCTGTGCAGTTCCCTCTGGGACCACTGCAAAAGATTTAGGACCACAGGTGTTTGGCAGTAAACCCACTTGGTAGCAGTCTGTACCACACAGATTCACTTGGTAGCTGTGGCTGAGCAGCCAGACTTCCCTCAAGAAGAGTTAGGCAGTATGTGGAGTATACAATATAGGGCAATCTACACAGTAGAACAAGCAAACACGGAACAAGGCTTGGTGTAAAAGAGATATAATTATTTATTTAAAACCACATCTAGAAAAACGCACAGGAAGTAATAATAAGCAATTCAAAAACACGGTCACTAAAAGATATACACTCCCTTAAAAGAATATTAGACAAGTCTTAAGTAAATCCCCACTTATTTTCAGACAGCGGTGAGCGCTTAACGTAGATGGCACTCTAATAGTTTGTTTTAAAAAGGGAGAGAAAAGCAGAGAACAAATTGAAACAGATCCCAACACTTTTTCAAGAACACAACAAGGGAGGAAGGCAAAGTAAAACCGTGAAGTTAGAGTTCAAGAGGCCGGATCCACCTTCAGAGGATCCAAACGAAATGTGTCCAAGGTCACACGGTTGCAGTGCACAAAGGTCTTGTAAAGGTTCAAAAAGGAGTTGGACCACAGAAATGGACCAGTTAGAGGGTCAAGGCGGCCAGCCCAGTCCAGAAGGTTAAGGAGTTATTATTACCTTGTAGCAATCTTTAGAAAGGGAGGCCTGGCGGACACGGTACCTTAAAGTGGTGAGAACGCTCCAGCGGGGGCAGTTGTTCCTGGCAGCGGGTGCAAGTCGGTGCTTCCTCTGGGGGAAGAGAGGATCTCATTGTGGAGGAAGACAGGGGTCCGTTGCACTGCCAGGGAAGAAACCAGCCGCGGAGTTTCTCAGGTACAAGGAGCGGTCCAGTGATTCGCGGTTCAGTGGTGAGTGGCTATCCGGCTGCCGGGGTGCTTGGCACGGGCAGTTCGACCACAAACCGGGCTGGGGTGCAAAGAAAGAAAGGAAAACTGGTTGTGCCCACCAGTCAGGGGAAGAAGCCTCTCCAGCCGGGAGATCTTCTCTGTTGTCGGGAAGTGGTGAGTCGGTTCTGCAGGGCTCCACCGGTGGTGTCGTCGTGGTAGGTCCGCTCAGCTTCTCCCTCGTCGGATTCTCAGGTCCTGTGGCGACTTCTGATGTTCCAGTCCCCAAAGCCCTGCTTTTATGCAGAAAACCCCCATTCACTCAGCCTAGCTGTCACTCAAACATGCTAAGTGGTGAGCCGGCCGGCTCACCACTTGGGCCAATCACACAAGAGTGCGACCTGAGTTACCAAGGTAACTCGGCCCAGGGTGCCTAAACCCCCTCCCACACTCCCTGTGGTACCCAGACAGAGTGGCACCACTTTTTGGAGGCTTCTGTGGAGAAGCCCGCCAAAAAGTGGAACAAAGGGCTTGACTTGGGTTGGAGTCACAGAAGAGAACACAAACGCCGTTTTAGAATCGAGTCTTGGCAAAAAATACCAACCGGAGAATTAATATTAATTAAATAAACCGGCGGTATGTTCGAGGCTATGAGAATTAAATAATTAAAGTTAGTAGCCTCGAACAATAGGAAAATCCCATAGGAAAATATTTGCGGTCGAATATAAAAAGTAGTTTCCACTGCCACCAGCCAAAACTCGATCAGGGGGGACGGAGACGTGCCTCCTCGACTAACAGACCCCGGCGCAATTGAATTGCCCCGACCAGTACGTCCACAATATGATGGTTTGTACTGGTTTCTGTTAATAATTTGGGACTAGTAAAGCCAATGGTGACTTTACTTGCCCTGGGAGACAGTAGTCAGTCCCAGGGTATGGAGTCTATGGTGGGGTGTCACTATGACACCCCTGTGTTACTGCACGGAGGGTGCTGTGTAACACACATAGGAAAAACACATGAGACCCTATGGAGTAAAGGACCCCATAGCCCATAAAACACATTAACAGTCAAAGGAACACCATAAATCATGTCCAAGAGTGGGAGAAAAAGAGTCTCACTCTTGGCAGGAGGAAAAAAAAGGAGGAAAAAAACAAACTCCAGGAATCGAGCAAAGCTGCTGGGGGACTGACTAGGTTAGGAAATTCAGCCTAAAGAGAGAATTCTCCCTAACACCACCAATCTGCCTTCAAAGCTGCCAGAAGCATGGAAACTGCTCTCCTGAACACGCTCTCCAATCGTGACTCTAATCGTCCTTCTGTCCTCATTCTCCTTGATCTATCCTCTGCTTTCAGCATGGTCAACCATGCCATCCTGCTCAATCGCTTCTGCAACAACCTAGGTATCACTGGTCAAGCCCTGGCCTGGTTGATCTCCTTTCTCACTGACCGACCCTCCCACGTCCAACTTGGGTCTTTTCTCTCTTTTATCTCTCTCTCTACTTGTGGTGTTCCCCATGGGTCTAACCTTTCTCCCTTCTTTTCAACCACTATGTGGCACCTCTTGCCCACCGTATTGCTACATTCTGCTCTAACTTTCTGTGTTATGTCGATGACACTCTGGCTGCAATTCAGGAGTGGTGTGCCACCAATGATCTCTGCCTTAATGCCAGTAAGAATTAAATCCTCCTCATCAGGACACCTGCTCCCTCCTTTCCTCTCTCTCTCTCTCTCTCTCTCTCTCTCTATATATATATGTCTCTCTCTCTCTCTCTCTCTCTCTCTCTGTGGCCGCCCACCCTGGGCTCTCTTCCTGCTCCTTCCTGTGAGGCTAAGAATATTGGTGTTATCTTTGGCTTCACCCTCTCCTTCTCTCCTCATATATCTGACGTCTCTAAGAAGTCACACTACCAGCTGCACCTCCTCAGAGGTATTCTGCCTTTTCTCTCTTTCCCCAGAAGTTCTCTGTCTCCAGAGCCCTGGTCCTCTCTAAGCTGGACTACTGCAAAAGCCTCTTTCTGAATCTGCCTGTCTCTACTCTTCGACCTTTACAACTTATCCAGAACAGGACTGCAAGACTTGTCCTTGCCTCAAGCCCAGGGATCGTATCTCTCTAGCTCTGAAATCTCTCCTCTGGCTCCCTGTGGCTGCAAGGATCCAGTTCAAGACCCTTTGCATCATCCAAGGCTTTCTGGGGCCTGGGATCGCACTACCTCCAACTTTCTCTTCCTAAACATCTTCCTTCTCGAGCCATCCGCTCATCCACCTCCAACTCTCGGAGGATCAGACGCTTCTCCAAGCAGAGAGTGGGGTGGGGGGTAGATCTCTTTCCTTGACTGGGGCCTCCTTCTGGAACAGACTCCCTGCCTTTCTAAAGCTTGAGCAGAACCGCCTCTGTTTCCGGAAGCAACTCAAGACATTACTTTTCACTTCCACTTTCTCTCTACCTCTCCCTTGCTGATGTCCCTTACTGCTGATATGATATAATATGATAGCTTATTTATTACACGCTTAATACCCAGAGGTTTCTAAGCGTGGACCCTGGTATCGAACCTGTGTCGCTCTGTGTCGTCTTGCTTCTAAGGCAAGCACGTTGCCGCTGAGTTATCCTCCCGAGACTGCTGCTCACCCTGGCCACCCACTGAAACTCGGGCCCAGGATCCTGCATGTTCAGTTGCTCTTGATCTGCCTCCGGGCTCCCCCAGCACTTGAGGGTCTGTATCTGCAGCCCTACAGTCCCTGGTCTCTCTGCACTTATGAGCCCCCCCCGGCAACACTTTTTGAGATACTTACACTCCCCACCTGGCACTTCTCCCACACCTCCGGCACTTCTCCCATCCCTCCTCCCCACACTTGTGAGATGTGAATGGCACAATGATATGATATGATATGGTATTTGTAACGCGCCTATACACAGGTGTTTCAAGGGCTTGTAACTTTGTTGCTTTGTCCTCCTTCTATCCCCCCTTCTTGTCTTGTCGTGCCTAGAAACACTTATGTGCAGCTGCGTTATAAATGATTTATCATATCATATCATATCATTACTGTATCTCACCTCATCTGGTGTTGCAGGATTCCGGATTGGTGTCATCATGAATGGTGACAGTGGGTAGGCACTGTCCCCTGAACATGTATACATAGTTGTTATTGGCATCTATTGTCAGGGTCTGTTCAGTGCATCATGTACAGGCATGTGCGTGACAGTTCATACTCACGGTTGAGCCATGTGTTGCCATGTTTTCCAGATGCCAGAGCCCAGCGCAGTGGTGACTGGTGGAAGAGGTAGCTGTCATGTCTGCTGCCCGGAAAATTGGCACACACTTCCATGATGAGTCCATTGGCATCACACACTACCTGCACATTGATAGAGTGCTGGTGCTTCCGATTCTGGTAACTGTGCTCTGTCATTCGGGGGGCTGTAGCGCAACATGTGTGCAGTCAATTTCACCTAGTACATGGGGGAAGTCTGCTACTGCATTCAATTCCTGGATCACTGCAGAAAGCACAGGACCCTGGAGGTGCAGGAGCACCCACCACTGCTGGAGCAGTGCGTCAGCAGTCCTGCTGAATTCACCCCGACAGAGGTAGGCACCCTGCCTCACTTCTCATCATCCGATTGATTTTTCTGCCGAATTTCAGAGTCCGCTTGATTGTATACCACAATTATTGTTTAGCAAGGATAAAATCCTTCCAGGCTCTGACTGGAGCCCTAAAGCCTCTTTCCAGCTATTATTTTGGCCTCCATTGGAATCCACAAGGAACCTTCTCGGCGTCCACCTGACACCAGAGTGCGATTTCATTGGCCAGTCCCTGCCCATCTAGGCCAATCACGCGACGGCAGGCGAGCGCCGGCTCCTCCACCTAAGGATCCTCTACACAAGGATCCATACCTGCCTGGAGCTTGTCTGGAGCATTCCATACCCCGAGCCAAGGACTTTGCACCTTTTTGCTGGTAAGACTCTTCTGACATTGCAATTTGCCCGCATCATGTAAGAACCTCTTCCACCCCTCGTCATATCCTATGTAGTGACCTACCTCGGTCTAACAAGACTAACATTTGCACTATGGCCACTACGTTGTAAAGTGCATCTACTAGCAAGGTCGCCTTGCCTTGTAATGCCTCCTTCTGCGCTTAAATACATGGTACGCTGACATTTGCCTATGAGGCCCCTATTGCTTGGAATGTGTTGAGCCCTGCGGTCACGGTTCACCTAGCACATCTGTACTGCCATTACTGTGGTTGACATGTATATTTATTGCAACTGACGCTAGCTTAATTACAAGTTCTCTCATTGAAGCTTGTCCTACCCACATGATGTCTAGTATAGACTTGCAATTAGTCCGAGCTACACATCCTCCAGTCTTCCATGGTTTTTGTCACAGATAGTGTACTCCCAGTTATATCAATTATTGTCTTTTGCCTGCCATAATCTCTATTCTAATGCTGCCATTGCTCTAACTTTGACCTTTGCTAGCTGTTGTAATGTACCATTGCCAATCTCCATACCTGTTTTGCTAATTGCTAATCATTTTGATATTGCTAATCTCCATATCGCCTTATCATTGCCCTGACATCAGCCTGCTTCATGCTATTCCTTAATTAATGTTGCTGACTGATCCATGCCAGTCATTCTCTAGTTGCACTTACCAATCTGTGTCATTTAGCTGTAATTGAGTCACATATGTGCTATACCTTCTTTGATATTGGAATTGGAAGGATGCTAAACCTAGTAATACTGCTAAGCACTATGGCTGTTGCCATGTATGTGAACCTTAGAAGCCAAGAACACATTGCCCAGTCGCCAGCACCTTTCCTAGACCCTAGCTTGCCAACTCCTACAAATACTGACCCACAAACCTATCCATACATTACAGAGCCCTAGAAACAGCATCCTATGCCTCTCTACCATGTGCCATGTCCAATAGAAATGACAGACTCCGTGCCAGATTAACTAAATTATATGAACCTTTGAGAAGATCATTACCGGCCACTAACCTTAAAACCAACCATAAGCCTAGCCTGAGACCTAGCCACTTAAAGTTGTCTCCTCCTCCGGCCTTCTCGAATTTGAATACCCATCAACTTGATAACTATAAACTCAAGTCCTGTAAGAATCATTATCATTCTGACAAACCCATCCTTATCGACAAAGCATCTGAGATTCCCCCCTCAAACGAGCGCTTCTCAATGCAAGATCGCTTGTCGCCCATGCTACCGATATTGCCGACCTAATATCTGAAGGCAACTTGGACTTCCTCGCAATTACGGAAACATGGCTCCATGATGCAGCAGGACCCACGCTTATGCTAGCTATCCCTGATGGCTATACTATAGTTAGACAAGACCGAGACAACGCCCGAGGTGGCGGTATTGTCATCATTTCTAAAACTGCACTGGGACTTAGACTAGCTCCCACTCATCTGTCTCAATCATGTGAAGTTCTTACTGCCAAACTTCAGATAAATAACTCACAATCACGTACGATCCACCTAATATATAGACCGCCTGGCCCTCTTGGTTCCTTTGAGGAAGATCTGCATAACATAATCTCGAACAACCTCAAACCTACCTCGCAACTAATCCTATAAGGAGACTTTAATTTAGGCTTTAACGACCTAACGGATAGAAATGCAACAGACATAGTCAACACAATCAATACACTAGGCCTTTCCCAAAAAGTCAACAAACCTACCCACCTAAAAGGGAGAATAATGGACTGGATAGTGGACTTTAACTGTTCAGTTGCTATCTCTTCCATCCTGCCTTTATCGTGAACAGACCACTTTCTAGTATCATTCCACCTATCTACTATAAGACCCACTCCAATGGCTCAGCCTTTAGCGCCACCATGTTCAACCTGAAGCAAAAAAAACATCACTGTAGAGAAAGCTATCCCTGCCATCCTGCCCACCCTCAATGCACTGCCAGAAAATCTTGATCCAAGTATCCTAGTTCAGGAATGTAACAATATTATCCTCACCACACTGGACAACATAGCTCCTGTCAAACTCAGACCTAGTAAACCATTAGCCCACTTAAACAAATGGTTCACACCGCAACTCAAAGACCTCCGCATTTTAAAGAATAAAAGTGAACCCAATTGGAGAGTATGCCCCTTGAGTGAGAATAAAGCTAAATTAACCTCACTTTCCTCACACTATAAGAAGGAAATTTGCCAGGCAAAACGTTACTCCTACGTTGAGCGTATTGCCAACTCTAATTCTAGCATGAAAGAACTCTTTTCCATACTCAAGGAACTAGAGTCCCCAATTGCTGCACCTGATGTCTGCACTAAGGACAAATCCTGGTGTACAGACATCCAACATGCCCTAGCCAATACAATTAACACACTCCAAAATAAAATTGAACAAAAAAAAGTAGTACTGAACTTACAGCTTCACCTAATACCCTTTTGCCTAATGGTTCACCACCGGCGCACAATACTACTTTCCATTTTTCAAAAATGTCCACCTTGGAGGTAGAAAAAATCATCCTGTCATTGAAGCCTTCAAACTGAAAAGGCGATATCTGCCCAGCACAACGAATAGAAGATGCTGCCAGAGAACTATCCCCATTCATTACAAAACTGATAAATGCCTCTTTTGTCACAGGTACCATCCCTGCTAACCTTAAACAATCATGGGTGCTCCCCCTCCTCAAGAAACAGTCATTAGATCCTCTTATTCCCACTAATTACCGGCCCATCACCACGGTACCATTTCTACTCAAAATATTGGATGAAGCTGCTTATATCCAAATTCAAAAACACCTTGAACTGCACAAACTCCTAGGTAACAGACAATCTGGTTTCCGGCCATTACATGGAACAGAGACAGCCTTAATCAACCTAAAGTCCCAAATAGACGAGCAGAGAGACAAAGGGAGGACAGTACTCTTGCTCCTACTTGATCTCTCTGCCACATTTGATCTGGTCAATCACAAGGGCCTATGTCGACACCTTGATTCTGCGGCCCATTTCTCCTCTGGAGCTATCAAATGGATTGAGTCCTTCCTGAGCGAGAGAACTATGAGAGTCTTCTCCCCTTCGGCAGCCGCTGACCCAACACCCATCCTATGCAGTGTTCCTCAAGGTTCCTGCGTCTCGCAAACCCTTTACAATATCTTCACTAAGCCACTGTTTGACGATCTGGACCATCTGGGTATCACCTATACTAATTACGCAGCTGATACTCAGATTCTCCTCCCACTTTCTGGGGATTAAATTACAGACACTGGATTAGTGAACAAAGTTCATCCAAGCATGGATGGCTACTCATGGCCTGTGTTTGAACGATGATAAGACTGAGCTAATAATTCTGGGCTCACAGGCCAACATCAAAAAACTAGGCCAAAAATGTTCCTCTTTTAATATTGATGGGAACACCATTAAAGTCTCGAAGGATGTAAAAACCCTTGGATTCTACTTGGATTCCACATTGTCCTTTGATAAACAGATTAAATCCCTTACCTCCTCCACTGCTTACACTTGCAAGCTACTCAGAGCTGGTAAGCCTTTCCTCTCCGACAACAGCTGTTTGATCCTGGGCAGAGCCCTAATACTCTCTAGAATTGACTACTGTAATGCCCTATACAGTGGTGCTAATAAATCTACCATCCAAAAGCTCCAAACACTTCAGAACAATGCCCTAAGAGCAGCCCTAGGCATAAATTAAAAAAAAACACATCTCCTCTGTGAGACGCCAGCATAAATGGTTATCCACATCCAATAAAATACAACTAAAAACCCACTCCTTAACCTACAAAGCCCTCAATAATGCAGCCCCCAGATACCTTATAGATAAACTCCAGAGAAGAACCTCGCTCAGACCTGCCAGAACTGGGAATGCTAATTGTCTGACCATACCTAAATACAAGCTCACTACTGTCGGTGGCAACAGCTTTACTGTAAAGGCCGCTAAATTCTGGAACTCACTGCCCCAAGATCTGAGAGCTGACCAACACTACCTACATTTCAGAAAAAATGTAATAAAATACATCATCGCCTCTGACCCCTAGTTCCCCTGTACCTGTTGTGGACCTGCCCATCTCTGAAGAGACCTCTTACCTTGCATTAATAGTGTATTACGGCCCCACATTCGAAGACCAAGTGCAATCTAGTCTTCCTTTGCGCTATCCAGTCTACTTGTGATCCTAAGTGATACACGAAGCGCCTTACTTTTGTAATATATATTTTTGCACAGTGCTTATTGTTTATTTCTGTAATTATATAGGCCATTTTTATTCTTTGCCATTATTTTTGTACATTGTGTATATCTTGTAAGCATGTAAATATTGTATCTTGTGCTCATGTCGCAACTTTGTAAGCTTTGTATCTCCATACTGCTGCGCCCTTTTACTCACGAGTCTGGTGCGCATAACAAATGAATAAACAAACAAACAAACTGTTTGCCTCGCCGCCAATGTTCATGGCTTATATATGTGCCTGCAAACACATGCATGTGCTGTTATGCATGACAATACCTGGTGTAGACAGTGTGATTGTGTGGCCTGCGATATCCCACTAAATATTGTCATGCATCTCTGGAAGGACCCATCTGCAGTGAAATGGAGTGCAGGTAGCACTTTTTATAGGGGGGTAAGGGCCTGGGAGCAGATGGTGGGTGATGCTAAGACATCTTTTCACTTCATGACGAGGTCTAGGATTACATGGGGGCAGAACCTGTACCTAGCATATACCTGGTTATCCGGCATCTCAAACAGCGTGGAGCATTGTGTGAAGATCCAGGCCCTGGGCATCCTCCTCCTCCTGCGGTCTCCATGCACGATAGCTCCTACTATTGCTGAGTTTGTCATGTCTGTATAAGTTAGCTTGGTGTGCATTGCGTGCTTTATACACATTGGTACATATGCAAGTTGAACTTTACGCCTGCTATCATTTAGCAGATGGATCACAGGGTTTGTATGTTCCTTTTCCCAACACGAGGTTGCGCGATGAGGTCTATGAATACATTTGGGTTTGCGTGGGAATGGGCATGCGATTGTTTAGCCATGGACCATCCCTCAATGTGCCCACATTTTGCCGGGTTCTTCCTCATTTTGCATGTTCTGTCCACTATTTTGGACTTTACGTAGGCCCAACCCTCAATATGCGAGGAGTCTCGTGCAAGGCGCTCGACTGCTCGCAGAGGCATGCCAGACCTGCATGAAGTGCACGCATGTCCCGGAAAAGTACGCACAGTCGATTCCTGAAATCGAAAACAGGTTTTGCGTGCAGAAGGCCATGCAAAGTCCCTATTTTCCACACAGATTATTTCATGAATCAAGGCCTTAAATTCTCAGCATGCAAATGGCAAATCATTTCACAACAGAATGCACAGGGCACTAAGACACACATATCTACTTCAGTTTTCTTGCAGCTCACTTTCAGCAGAATAAATGCAAGAGAGGGGTACCTCCAATTTCATAGTGAAGTATGTTGCCCTTTACAAGGCCTGGTCCATAAGCACCTGCCCCGCCCGTCACCTTCCTTACTTCGCTGCAAAGTCGCTTGTGAGTCACTCAGCTCCCCCTGTCACTGACTGCCGATTGCTTAACACTTTTCACACAGCGTGCATGCACGTGAACTTTTCCCAGTGTGCCTACAACAGGGCTATATGGACAGTGCACTACATGTACTTCCGGCATAGCAGCTGTCTGCAGACTGCCAAACACTTTGGGCCCCATTCATGGAAATGCGAGCAAAAATCCTGCAATTGTTCGCGCAAAGTAGCCATATTCGCAAGTCGCGGTGGGAACGCCCCTGACATGCCCACATGCAAAGCATAAACAGCCAGATCAGCTACCTTTGCCTGCTCCCACGGGCGCAAATACGCGCACCCTTCAAACAGTAACTGGGGTCCCTCGCAAGCAGACCTGCATTTCGGGGGCCCTATGCAGGGTCCCCCATAACTGTTCCTGGCACCCCGACAACCTGTGTATGAAAATTCGTAACTCGGTCTAAGCTCTGAAAATCTGTGTGCAAACCCTGTAAACCATTCCTGCACTCTGCTACACTGCTTACACGCACCCCAAAAAATCTGATGTGCAACCGCACCTCCACACTGCAATTCCTACACGCAAGTGTACTTACGCCTGACTTTGGGTGGCGGATCGTATGAAGGACTTGCATGTCCAGTTCCCTGCTGAGAGGTTGCGCAATCGAATCCATAAATACGTCTCGTACCATGCAATTTTGAGCGTGAGAGGGACTGCCTTCAGGCCGTGCCTTGGAACGCCCATTATTGAGCAAGTTCTTCCCCATTTATGATGTCCCCCCCCTTCCCAGCCCTCTGCATAAGCCAACCCCCGCTCTACGTGGAGTCTTACGCAAGGTCCTCCATGGCTTACAGAGATGTGCCGATCCTGCGCAAACTCCACGCAAGTCCTAGAAAGGTACTGCGCATTCGACTCCATGAATCGACGAATGGGGATTTGCGCGCAGAATGGCGCTCAAGTACCCTAGTTTACCCACAATTAATTCCATGAATCGGGCCCTTTTAGTGCCTTTTGCATGCAGTTCTAACTGTGGAAAATGTGAACGTTTTGAAGCACGTTTAGGCTGTGCATGTCTGGGCTGCGAGGACACTGGGAGGACCTAGTGCACTCCAGGCAGTCCCAACACAGTAGCTGTCTGCTGACTGTGTAACGCTTGGTAAACATTGCTATGTACTAAACTGTTCTATGTTGTATGCACTTATGAGATTTATAGTGGGGAAGGGGCAGCGCACAGTAGGCAGGTTCATTCCCAGTACTAGTAAAGGTGGGGGGTAGCAGATGAACTTGGATGTATAGAGGGAAGGAGGAGGGGGGGCAGAGAGGGAGAATATGTTCATGCGAATCATTTGTACAATTCTGGACATGTTCCTTTGTACACTTGGGACACGCCAAGGGATGTTCCTTTCTAGGAGTGTGTGTAAGCACGCCATGTCCCAGGATTTACCTTTAGTCGGTCATATGAGTAGCTCAGTGTTTACCATGAGCTCGACAGTCTAAGCATGACCAGACATGACAAGACACCTTTCTGACAAAGGATTCTGCACGCAGCCCTGGCAGTTCAGGATCACGCATTAGGAAGGAAGCATGCCTGGACATGTCTGGGCATGTTCCCATGTTATCTATGGTAAAGATCCAACATGTTCAGTAGAACTGCGTCTAGAGGCAAAATACTTACGTTTTAGGAAAAGACTAAAAACACTCCTTTTCAAATAAATCTTTGCACCCTGGCTTATCCGAGTAACTGATAGCTTGTATCTGGTCGTCCCGTAATTTGTATCTGTCCACTTCATGTCTGTCCACGTGTTTCTGTCTGCGCCCCGATGTTCGCGAGCTACCATGCAACATTGAAATAAATGTTTGCATGTAGTCGCTGAGTTCAGTGCAATCACACAGAGATGTCTTAAGTAAGGCATGACAAAACATATAGGGGCGGGACAAAGAGCAGCAACCTCCACCAGACGCTCAGCGTTTTTCCACATAAAATAAACGGAAGCTATTCTTGAGATTCTATTTATAACTTCCATTAGATAAGCGGCCTATAGATCCCTAACTCTCCCTGTCGGAAAGTCCATTTATCCCTATCCCAGGTGATATTCTCTTCCTAGTTGGCGCTGATGAGCTGCCTATCTAGGAAAGGGGATATAGAACAGGCTGTGCCTAATCTGGCGCACACCTTTCCTCCTCCTGTTGGGTATCTCAAAAACCCAAACACTTGGGGGGGGGGGGGTTCTATAGTTTGTATTCCTCCCTCTGGAGTGCATTAAGAATTGCAGAGTTCTCTGCATTATTTTATTAAAATGATTCTTCTTATCCTGGCTCTCAATAAATCTGAGTCTCCTGTGGGTTCCAGGAATCAGCCTGATCACTTCTGCTTGGTCCGACGGTTTCAGCAGAATTTGTGATTAATGAGAAAAAATAGAAGAACTTTTATTGGGCAGTAACTCTAAGATCATATAGCTAGCCATAATGTGACTTTTGGAAATGCTATGTAGAATGGGTCTAATAGAGTTATAACAGCTAGAGAAAGGTGTCCAGTTAAAGGATCGACATTCAAAGGACCGGAAGACAAAGGATCGACTACAAAGGGCCGAAAACAAAAGGATCGAATTTTTTTTTAAATTATATATATATTTTTTGGGTTTTCGTTTAGGGAAAAAAAGTGGGTTTTACCACATAAACGAGGGTTGGGGGGAACCCCCCAAAAACAAAAATATGTAAAAAAAAAACAAAAAAAAATCGATCCTTTTGTTTTTAGTCCTTTTGTGTCGATCCTTTGACCATTCGATTCTTTGTAGTTGATCCTTTGGCCTACTGTCAAACTAGAAATTATATCGTGCCTTCTATTGCTATGGATATATGTATATTGGCCTACGCCAAGCTGCTAACAAACTGCTTATAAACTACATGTGAATAAACTCGCATTGCAAGGTCCTGACCTTAGAAACCATGTGAACTGTCATTTTGGGTCAAGCCGCCATTTTAGATTTTCTTGCTCTATAAAGTCACCTTGTGAGCTAAAATGGTAGCTTATGTTATTCAGAACAGAACTTGATTGTCATGACCTCTGTACAGCTTATGTATAACTTGCCTGCAGGCCACTTGTTAGGGTCATAAGCTGAGACCTTGTCCTTCTGCTGACCTGTGTGCAATGGATTACCTGTATCACCGAAACTGATCTATAATTGAATGAGAACACCTGCTTAACTATATTGTATAAATTAAGTCCTGCATTGTAATGTTAGGCCTAGAGCATACATTATTACCATTTCTTCTTGTTAATGTATAAACCTAAGATGAACTAGATTTGACCTGGTAAGGGACCCTAGAGCAGTAATTTATTTATGGAATGGTTAACCTGAAGAAAGGCTGGACAACAGGCTGGAGAAATGTATAAAAGCCTGACTGTTTCAATGAATTTTTGCACTCACTGAGCACACCGAACCACGCCAGAGTTCGCTGTGTTGTACTGAGGGTCGATAGATATCTGAATTTTGTTCTGTTCTTTTGTAACTGGATTCAGTATAAAATAAAGTACTTTGTATGTTCCTTTGTAACCTGTGTTTGGTGTGTTTCCTTTTTGGTCACCCTGCCTCATATTATTTCCTTGTTTTCACAGTTGGCGCCCGAAATAGGGACCCTCAAGATTGATGCCGGACTATTGAAGGTTGACGCACGCTATCGGACCGGGATCGGACGGTGTGACATAACGGGCCCGACTGAACGAGACGCGACACCTCAACAGCGCTGCACGATCCGTTCCCTGGACGATAGCCGTGTGGTCTGAGACGGCATCTTGACGAGGGTCAATTTTTTGAGGCAGGCACATTTGCCGAAATCACCATACACAAGGTAAAATTCGTTAGGTAAGTCCTTTGTAAACCGATCGGTCCTCCTTAGGTTTGGTCAGGTGAGTCGTTACCCGACTCTTAATTCAACCCTGACAATTTGAATTTGGCGCATTGTATCTGTAGACACAATTATTGACCAGGTAACACTGAGTATTTGAGAAATGCCTGGGAAATTGTCTAGCTGCTTTAGGGCATTATTCCGCAGCGATAGACAATCTTTGGAATTTAGCCATCCGGCACCACAGGAGCATGTACTATGTACTGTAAGCATGGCATTGGAAGTGTAGTATTTAATAAAATTTGACACAGACAAACCAGACATGCATCCGAACTTCAGTGGCCAGTCAATGGTAGTTTTGAGATCCCTCGTATTGAATATTTAGAGTCAGTCTTGTTAAAAAAGAAGGCCAGACCTGCAGCATTTGATGTTTTGCAAAATTGGAAAAGAGAAGCGTTGCAGCAGCTTAAAAGTAGGGAAAAACATGTGCGCCGTCATAAAACAAATGCTGAAAAGGCGTTGTTATATGATCAGGACAAACAGTCTGAGTCGGTTAGGAATATGGACAGGGCTTTCTGACTCGGTATTCAGAAAATCTATCCTTCTAAAGATCTTCATGTTTCTGATGAGTTTATCGACAAATTGTTAAATGAACGAAGGTCTGGTGCCTCTGCACCACCTCCGTATGTTCCTCTTCCTCCTGCTGTACCTCTTCCTGCTGTTATTCCTGCTCTTCCTGCTCAACCTGTTGTTCCTATTCGTCCGGTTGTTGTTCCTCCACCTGCTCCTCTGCCTCTTCCCATTGCACCAGTAATAGTACCTCCATTGAATTTGCCTGCACCCTCACTCCCAAGTAGTTCTGTACCGCTTGTAGTTGATCAGGGTGCGGGGTCGAGGATTGTTACTCGTAATACTGTTCCTACAGAAAAGAAACAGGATTTGTTTGCATGGGCTAAGCATTGTATGGAGAGAGATGATTGAGCTAATGTTCTTGCCACACTTTCTAATATGGATAATTTTCCTGAGAAAAATGTTTTCATTGAAGGTTTAGGGATTCATTTATGTGTAATGGGGGGTAAATTAAATAATGCAGACCTCCCACAAGGGTTGAGGGACCTGAATACTTTAGTGTTTTCAAGAGACACTGTGGAGAAGGTACATGAGCATGTTGAGAGGATATTTGAGTATAGAAAGGAGTTGGAAAGGTTACGGAATGAGGATGACGAAGAAGAAAGTATGTATGTACAGAAACGATTTCTTCTGTGTCGTAAATCGACATCTGAGGAGGTGCAAATTTGTACAAAAGATGCGATTAGATGGATTTCAGACATATCGATAACTCCAGTTGAGGTATATGACACATACAGTCAATATACGCTAGAAATGCAGAGGAAAGTGATACAGGTAATGGTAGAGTACCTACAGGATGAATGTTTAAAGAGAAAGGTTAGTTGTCCCACAGAGTTATTGAGCATTTATAAGAGAGCTTTTTCACTTGACACTTCTTCAACTGCTTTAGCGCTCGACTTAGCTCTGTTGCTTAGTAAGCGTTCAGAGTTGCCTACATCTCAGTTGCCTATGAGAGAGGTTCCTCCGACATTTGTCCCAAAGGTTGAGATTCCTGCTAATGTTGCAGCAGGTACACCTGCTGTGGACATTCCTGCACATTATGTATCGCAGTTTGTTCACGTCCCGTTTTCACGACAGGAAGTGAATACTATTAGACAAACTATTCCTGACATTAGGAAAAATCTGACAGGGTTCTATAAAGAGATAGAGTCCGTTTTGCAGTCCTCAGTGTTTACCCTAGGCGACATTGATTTGCTATTCCCTGTACTCCTGCCTGTAGATTTGTGGAAACAAGTTAGAACTATAGACGATGTACCAGGGTTGGGAGATACATGGGCTAACATAGTTAGGCTTGATGGGGAAAGGCCAGCTGGTGAGAGACCACCTCAGGTGATACTAACTTTGCCTGACAGAATCATTGCAAAACTGAAAACTATAATCCCCGAAAAGAGAATTATTTGGGACAAGCTTACGGCCTGTGTCCAAGGAAAATCTGAGGGTGCTACCGAGTTCTTTAATCGGTTCGAACAGGTATTCTCGGATTTCAGTGGACAAGACTTAGGCACAGAGTCTGGGAAAAGATTATTTGTGGACAATTTTGTACGTGGATTGCTGCCTGACATCCAGTCACAAATTATGTCTTCTGAGAGCGCTTGGCAGGCGAAATCCCAATCAGAAGTACTGCACATGGCTCAGTACTACGAGAACCATGTCAATAATGAAAAAGATAGGGTCGAGAAGAGAAAAGGTGATTTGAAGACTAAAGTATTGTTACAGCAAATTGTTAGAGGCCCCAGAGGGGGTAGTTCGCAGATTAGAGGTCAGTATGTTCCACAAGGGAATGTGCCCTTGGGTCCTGTGAATATTAACCAGTGTGCCTATTGTCGCCAGGAGGGTCATTGGCGTGCACAATGCCCCGTCCTTCGACAGACGTCGAATAACACATTTGGAAATATGGGTAGATGATCCAGAGGTCGCCCGGGTGTAGGGGGCCCTGGTAGAGGCCAGTTTTTGCAGGATCCCCAACAACCTTTTTCACAGGATAATCAGACTTCGAGTGTGGATACTAGAAACATATTTGATCATCCTTCTGCTGCATATCTATCTGAAGAGCTTCCTTTTGATGATATTTTGTTTCGTTAGGATTGCCCAAAGCAGGGTTTGGAACCTACACCTATTCCCGTTAATCAGAAAGGTCCCTACGTTGAAATGGTAGTGGGAAATAGGAAACATCCATTTTTGATAGACACTGGAGCACAGAAGTGCTCCATTGATCATTCTCGGGTTCCAAACATTCCACTGTCAGGGCAAACCAATGTTTCTGTAGGGTTTTCTGGCACACCAGTTGTTTGTCCGGTTTCTTCACCGGTACCTATTTCTTTGGGTCCCTTTACGGACCACTGTCCATTTCTCTTGACTTCGAATTGTGGAGAGAATTTGCTGGGGTTGAATCTGTTGAAGGAATTAAATGCGGTAATTCATTGTTCTTCTGATGGAGTGCGTTTGACGATTTCACCACAGCAATGTTCTGTTTCGCAATTCTTGACTAGACCTTTGCCGCCAGAATTCAGTAATGTACCAGAGTGTTTGTGGGCAGTTGATGACAATGATGTTGGTGTTTTGCAGATTGAGCCTGTTAAAATAGTTTTGAAACATGGAATTAAGCTGCCCCGTATTCCACAGTATAAGATCTCAGTTGAAGGCGAGCGAGCTTTGAAGAGCATTGTTTCCGATTTTGTGCATCGTGGGGTGATTGAGGAGATTGCAGGAAGTTTGTGCAATAGTCCGATTTTACCCGTGTACAAAAAAGGTGATAATGCAATTCCATTTCGTTTTATAATTGATTTACGTGCCATTAATAAAGTCGTCGCTCCGCAATTTCCGATTGTGCCTGATGTGACGACAATATTAACCATGATTCCAGCTACGGCTACTCACTTCAGTGTTGTGGACCTAAAGAATGCTTTCTTCAGTATTCCTATACATGAGGATAGTAGATACTTGTTCGCGTTCACCTTAGGGGGACGCTCATTCACATTTACTTGTGCACCTCAAGGTTATATTGAGAGTCCTAGTATTTATAGTAGGGCTTTGAAAGAGCAGCTTGATACCCTTGGATTGTCCCCTACTTGTACCTTGCTTCAATATGTTGATGATTTGCTTTTAGCCGCTGACTCTGAGAGCTCTTGTAAAGAGGGCACTGTGTTGTTGCTCATCCATCTAGCTAAGCATGGTCACAAAGCTTTGCTTAAAAAGTTTCAATATTGTTGCCAGGAGGTCGCCTATTTAGGCTATCTCCTGTCAAAGGAGGGAAGAAGATTGACACCTGAAAGAATAAAACACATTTCTGGCATGTCTGTCCCAAATACACAAAAGGAAGTTAGAGCCTTGATAGGTATGGCTTCTTACTGTAGGTTATGGATCCCAAACTTCTCACTAGTGATAAAACCGATGTTGGCCTTGACGAAGAAGGGTATTTCTTCGCCATTGCCATGGAATACGGAGCATCAACATTCATTCGAGTTGCTCAAGACTGCATTATGTTCGGCGCCAGTTTTGGGCACACCGAACTATGAGAAGGCCTTTGTGTTGTTTGTGCATGAATGTGATGGATGTGCTTTGGCTGTATTAACGCAGGAACATGGAGGGAAGAATAGGCCATGCGGTTACTACTCTTCTGCCCTTGATCCTGTTGCATGCGCTTTGCCAAGATGTTTGCGCACTGTCGCTGCTGCTGCTGCGTCTGTAAAACAGAGTGAGGGAATGGTCCTAGGCTATGATTTAACCCTGATGGTGCCTCACTCTGTAGATATTCTATTGAACAAAACCCAAACGCAACACCTCACTTCCGCACGACTGACAAGATATGAATTAATCTTGTTTGCTCCCCACATTCAAATTAGGAGGTGCTGCGTTCTTAATCCGGCTGAACTCCTACCTTTCCCGCAAAATACTGTTTGCGGTGACGAAGAGTCACATGACTGCCTGTATACTACTGAACAAGATACAAAAGGCAGAGTTGATTTGAGGGACACTCCTTTGGATAACCCACAAGGGGAGCTGTTTTGTGATGGCTCGTGCTTCAAACTACTGGATGGTACATCCACAGCTGCTTATGCAGTCACTACATTGAGCACGGTTGTGGAGACCAAGAGAATTACGCATAACTCTGCGCAGGCCGCAGAGATTATAGCATTGACTCGAGCTTGTGAGCTTTCCGAAGGGCTAACAGTAAACATATATACTGATAGCCAGTATGCCTTTGGGGTGGCTCACAACTTTGGGAGACTTTGGTCAGAGAGAGGGTTTTTAACTTCCCATGGCACCAAGATCCAACATGGCTCTCTGATAGTACAATTGCTTTCAGCGCTTGCGCTCCCTAGTCAGTTAGCAATCATTAAGTGCGCAGCACATCGCAAGATTATAGATGATGTAGGGAAAGGGAATGGTTTCGCTGATCAAATAGCTAGACAAACTGCCTCTGATCTCTTCACGGAGATGTATGTTTCAAGGGAGACTGTAGATGCCTATGCAATGGATGAGGGTGTTGGGTCTGTACGGGATATCCAAGCTGATGCCACATTAGAAGAATCCAAGAGGTGGGCTGAGGGCTTCGGGAAACTCGATGATGATGGGTGTTGGGTGGACATGGTTAAAGGGAAATGGTTGCTTCCTAATGCCTATATAGTAATGATGGTTACCATGGCACACGGTCCCACACATGTGTGCGCTCAACAGATCACGAGACTGTTAGAGAAAGTCTGGATAAATGATAAGATTTCAAAAATTGCCCAGCATTATGTCCAAAATTGCATGATTTGGCTACAACACAATGTGGGAAAGGGGACAGCAACTCCAAGAGGTAGCTTTGGGCCTCCTTCTGTCCCGTTTGAAGTGATTCACTTTGACTTTATTGAAATGGAGCGATGTAACAATCTAAAATATGTCCTTGTGGTCATTTGCACCTTTAGTAAGTGGGTCGAGGCTTTCCCTGTTAAAGACGCTACAGCCATGACCACTGCAAAGACCATGTTAAAGGAATTCTTCCCACGGTTCGGTTTGCCGAGAGTTATCTGGTCGGATAATGGTCCGCATTTTATCGCTGCTGTAATTCTACAGATATGTACGGCATTGCAAATTGACAAACGATTCCATTCGGCCAGACATGCTCAGAGCACCGGATTAGTGGAAAGACACAATGGTATCATAAAAAACAAGCTCGCTAAGACGTGTGCCGGCACCAAACTAAAATGGCTGGACGCCTTACCAATCGTGTTACTTTCAATGCGGACAACCCCTCAAACTAAGACTGGGCTCTCTCCCTTTGAGGTGGTAATGGGGAGACCTGCTAACATTTGGGGTTTGCCTAAAAGCTGCGCATTGCGCGATGTAGAAAATGTACTTCTCTCCGACTATTGTAACCAATTGACTAAAAACCTGTTTTCAATTTATCACCAGGTGCGAGAGGCATTGCCGGTGAGGTACGAGGGCCCCGGTCACAGTCTACGACCAGGGGATTGGATCCTCATTAAATCCTTCGATAGAGCGTCTTGCCTCGCACCACGTTGGAGGGGCCCCTACCAGGTGCTCCTGGTCACTCAGACTGCGGTGCGGGTTGGAGGACATCGCCACTGGATCCACGGCAGCCACACCAAACGGATCCCACACCCAGTGCCATACAATACAGAAGACGCAGAACCCCTTTACGAAACCAACGTACCCGAAACGGCAGACGGTGGAGAGAGAATATCGGAGGCCGTTCCGGAAGTTGTAAGGCCCGACAAAACGGCCATCTTGCCTCCTTGCTCTCCCACTGTATCGTTTGTGGATCATCCATCTTCTGATCCAACTTCCGTTCACTCGCCACCTCCTGTGGGAAGTGACGACATCCTGTCTGCTGATTCTTTCGCACCGGAAACTGTGAAGTATAATCTCCGCTCAAGGAGATAGGTTTGCAATACGGCTCTTGCTGTACAATTGAAAGAATTTGAGGGCTTGCCTTTTTTTGGCCCAATTGCATAAAGGGTTCTGCTGGCTAAGGGTTGTGGGAAAAGACATTAAGAAGACGCGTGACCGGAGTCGCCAGCAAACAAACAATTGGTGTTTCTCGATTGAAGACGACAATGCCCGCATCCGCTACCGTTCGTACTGAACTTTTGGACAAAAATGTGACTAGGAGAGACAATGAGCAGATATGTATGGGGGGCCCGAAAACGTTTTGTTGTCTACTGGTGATAATCACGGGACTTTTAGTAACTGTTGGTTGTGGGTTTTGGTATTTGGAGAGAATGTACCCTTTGAATGATTTCCTACCTGTTGAAAATATAACTGTTGTTCCCACTCCTTCTGTGCAACTACATACCTTGTCACCTAGAGATCTTTTGCATAGACGGAATTATCAAAATAACACTCTACTTCTAATTATGAATGCTACCCATGCAATCTTTAACAGAACCAATTGTTGGATCTGCTCGCATTTACTGCAACATGGGGATAAGGGGCTAGGTTGGTATATTCACCCTTTACCTTTGACAACTGCTTGTTATGCTTCACTTAGAGCACTGTTCTTTGGCCGATGGAACGATAGCATCTCGGGGAACTTTGATGGCACTAATTTGAATAGTTTTGAGAAACGTGTTCTGACTCCCCTGGGATGCTCGCTTTTCGCAAATAGGAGTAAGCTCAATATTGCTTCTATTAGGCCTTCTGATAGACTGTCTCGTCCTTTCCAATCTTTGATTTCCTTTAAAATGGCTCCGATAGGCAATAAGGATGCCGTGCCTCCTTCTTATACTGTTAACCATAGCCCCGATTCAGTTTCTTTCTGCATCCAGAGGAATGGCACACGGTCAATGGGAGATTTTAAAGGTTGTGCCAACGTTGCAAATTTGACTGGGGAAGACAGACCTTTGTATGTAGGCGAGCCTATCTATTTTGTTTGCGGTAATGTAGCATTTCCATGGTTGCCCAGGGATTGGCAGGGAACTTGTTATCTAGGAATCCTGTTACCTGGGGTGTTTATAGCAAGTACTGTAGAGGTTTCGAAGGCTCGTCCACGGCGGGACGAGAATGGCGACACTCCAGCACAGGTTTTAGGAGATGTAGCGAAATCATTCCTTCCATTCTTTGGGCAAATAGCGAATTCCGAGGATATCAGGAAACTAGCGAGAGTACTGGAGAGAACCATCAACCGGACCACAGATATACTCTATAATATGACTTTAGAGCAGAAAGCGATCAGATTGGTAGCGCTTCAGAACCGGATGGCATTAGATGTCATTCTGGCTGAACGTGGTGGAGTATGTAAACTAGTGGGGTCCGCTTGCTGTGTTTTCGTACCGGATTCCTCCCCAAATATTTTTAAGGCAATACAGAATCTGCACATTCTTAGTTCAGAAGTGCATGTTCCCGAGGGAAATTGGGATCTTAGCGCTTGGTTCTGGGACTTCTTGCGGTTTGGGGTTGGAAAGTGCTTTCAGTCTTGCTGATTATTTTGGGAATTCTGCTATTTCTTTGTTGTTGTATCAAATGTCTACCAAGTATATGTTCAATGCTAGGGGGATGTTGCGCTCAGGCGATAGGTACAATAGGACATAAAGTGTATGCCCCGGATAAAACCTCTAAGGAGTATGTACTGAAAGAGATCTTAGTAAAAGATCTAATGGCGATAGATATTTCTGACAGCTATTCAGGGTGTATGGACGATGACACATCGAGTTATTTTTCAGGGAGATCAGAAGTAGTTTAGCACTTGGCATAGGCCAAAAGGAGGGTTTGTCAAACTAGAAATTATATCGTGCCTTCTATTGCTATGAATGTATGTATATTGGCCTACGCCAAGCTGCTAACAAGCTACAAGTGAATAAACTCGCATTGCAAGGTCCTGACCTTAGAAACCATGTAAACTGTCATTTTGGGTCAAGCCGCCATTTTAGGTTTTCTTGCTCTATAAAGTTACCATGTGAGCTAAAATGGTAGCCTATGTTATTCAGAACAGAACTTGATTGTCATGACCTCTGTACAGCTAATGTATAACTTGCCTGCAGGCCACTTGTTAGGGTCATGAGCTGAGACCTTGTCCTTCTGCTGACCTGTGTGCAATGGATTACCTGTATCACCGAAACTGATCTATAATTGAATTAGAACACCTGCTTAACTATATTGTATAAATTAAGTCCCGCATTGTAATGTTAGGCCTAGAGCATACATTATTACCATTTCTTCTTGTTAATGTATAAACCTAAGATGAACTAGATTTGACCTGGCAAGGGACCCTAGAGCATTAACTTATTTATGGAATGGTTAACCTGAAGAAAGGCTGGACAACAGGCTGGAGAAATGTATAAAAGCCTGACTGTTTCAATGAATTTTTGCACTCACTGAGCACACCGAACCACGCCGGAGTTCGCTGTGTTGTACTGAGGGCTGATAGCTATCTGAATTTTGTTCTGTTCTTTTGTAACTGGATTCAGTATAAAATAAAGTACTTTGTATGTTCCTTTGTAACCTGTGTTTGGTGTGTTTCCTTTTTGGTTACCCTGCTTCATATTATTTCCTTGTTTTCACACTACAACCCTAGAAAAAGAGGTAACTCTATACTACTGGAGAACACTGGGCTATAGAATAACTGTGGGTGTTTGTGTCTATAGGGTTGACATACAAAAGGAAAAGAAAAACAAGACAGGAAATAAATAGAAACAGCGTTGTGACCAGCTTTCCAAGTGGCAATACAACAGTCCACGGGTGAGCAACAACGAGAAACAGGAGAAGTGCGATAAAATATATATTGTACAAAAGTATGGTGTACACTAAAGTGGAGTCTGTGGTTCTCTCATTGCAGGGATAGCCTGGCAGAATAAACGTACAGGCTCCCAGGAAGACAGACTCATGATGCTGGGTAAGGAAAGCACAAAAAGGAAAAGTCCTAAATGAGAACCCAGTAGGAGATAGATAGACTGGTGCCCGACATGTTTCATGTCTCCCACTGCAGGTCTGAAAGAGAAGAAGAAACACGAGTTCTGGCCCCTACAACAAAAGATTGCCTGGTCTTCTGTTTTTAGAGGAAACTGGTTTTATGCTGTTGTTTGGTCCTGAAGAAAGCAGCTAGACTATAGCATAATCCGCTGAAACCGGTCGACCAAGCCTAAGCGATCAAGCTGATTCCCAGAACCCACAGGACACCCAGATTTATTGAGAGCCAAGAAAAGAACAATCATGTTAATAAAGTAATGCAGAGAAATCTGCAATTCGTAATGCACTGCAGAGGGAGGAAAAGAAATTATAGAAAACTCCCCTAAGTGTTTGGGGTTTTTGAGAGACCCAGCACGAGGAGGAAAGTAGTGCGCCAGATTAGGGACAGCCGAGCACCAACTAGGAAGAGAATATCACCTGGGACAGGGATACATAGACTTTCCGACAGGGAGAGTTAGCGATCTATAGGCCGCGTAACTAAAAGAAGTTATAAATAGAATCTCAAGAATGGATATTAAGAAAGGCGTGATCACTATCCCCTTATTAAAGCATCCAAAGAGCTTACATTTTACTTTCTCAAATGAAATGCAGACCAAGCCCATTGAGTTCAGTACAATCGATTCTGACATAGAATATCCATTGGTATTAATTCCTTGCAGCATCATGGTTTAGCATTCCAGGAAAGCTTGTGGGGGTGCCTGTTTATGCAATGGGGGTTCTTGGAATGTAGCTATACACCAATTGACAATAACCTCAAGGGCACAATTCTCCGGAAACGCATGCGATCACACAGCGATTCTGAGAATTCTCTGTATCACAGCACTCTGGAAGATGAAGTGCACGTTTCACGTGGGTCGTGCGTGCCCTGAAGCAAATGAATATATGGGAGGGCTGCTGGGAGAACGGTTTGCCTGGCAATAGTGTAAGGGCCTGCCATGGTAAATAAAAAAAAATAAAAAAGGCAGTCCCATCTCCTGACAGAGTGCTAGGAGTGCACGTGGGCCTCACATTGATCCCTGCCGTTGCTATCCCAAATGGGACAACATGCATCGTATGGTCATTATGGAGCGCTCAGTGCATTGCACGTTCCCCCGTGCCTGTTCTGAACAGGTGCAAGGAACCGTGTGGCTGTTCCGTGCATGGACAAGTGCACGCTGTGAAAGTTTGGTGCACTTTCCGTCTGTCTTAACGACCCCGTATTCCTCCTTGAATTTGCACAATCGTGCCTGGGCAGTCACCAAGGTGCGTTAAATGTGTGCATTTGCACCACCTCGGTGAACCGCACACTTCTATGTTTAGGGTGCAAGTGATGGGGTCATGCGGGTCACTTCCCTTGCACCAACATCTATTGGGTGAATCGGGCCGAGGCATTTTGCTGCACGCGACCCAGGTGCAGGGGGGAAACAGTAGAATGTTCCAGCTACACACCAGGGCCGTGTTACAGAAACGTTGAACGGAGTCAGGTGCATTTCCCCACAATATTAGGATTACAGCAAAACATTGGCAAAGTGAAAAAAACTCGTTCTTTCCATGCAACCTGGCCCTTGTGTTTATTCCGCTTCGTGTTACCCCCAATGTGAACATTGCCAAGGCACTAGGGCAGTGATTTGCCTTATTGCTGACACCGTGCACATGTGCACTTACACTGGTGAAAGGTTATGCAATAAGGCCTCGTGTTCACTCGCACACAGGCACGTTGAACACGCCGGCTTGCAGAGAGGGTCTCTAAAGGGACACATCAAAGTTCCAATGTTTTACCAACCCTAGGTTTTCTGTAAGGGTGATTTTTTTGAGAGGGGTAGATTTTTGACCAATGACGTAGACAAGGGAAAACGAAATCACCACGGCCACTGGCGGTATTCCTGAGAATGTACCTCTGGCATAAGGCAGGAAGGTAAGGGAGGGCAGGGAGGAAGGTTATAAGGTTTAGCGGGGAATACAAAGATCACGGAAACGGGGACATGGAATGAAGGCTGGGTGGTAGCGAGACAGCCAGAAAGAAAGCACAGTGTTAAGAAAGCCAGGGGAGGAAAGAAAGAGCGGTAACAAGGATTGAGGCTGGAAGGAGAGACATGTGGAAACGAATGGGAAGAACGCGAAGGATTGAATCCGGGAGCCAAGAATGAAATAATGAAATATAAAGATCAAGAGAAAAAAACATAAGGAATGGAATGAAAGAAAGAAACAAAGGATGAAAGGAAGGCGAGAGAAAAGCGAAGAATAAAAGGAGGTCACTGTTTGACTTGGAAATAGGCAGTGGGCATATGGCAGAAACACAACATACTGGCAAATGATCCTTCCTGGACTTTTAATCACTTCTGAAAAATGGCCACTGTCGAGGTCATGAGGTTCAAAACTTTAATTTCTTGTGATTTGCCCAGATGGCCCTGAGCATTCCATGGATGCGGTGCGGAACATTCCAGAACAATTATGTTCATGTATTTGAACGTAAAGAGTTGTTTCAAATGTGTGTGGCAACGCAAAGTCCTGCTATGGCGATTTGTAATCTCTCTGAGGCTAATTAAACAGGAAGGATTAGCCTAATGGGGGATTATGTCTGATTTAAAGGGTAGTCTCAGGTAAATGAGCTGATCACAATCCTGTGTTTATGGGGCGGGGGGGATGAGGCGCAGCGGGGGCGGCGCGGTGGTGGTGGGGAGAAGGGGGGGGGGTCTCAGAATCAAGAGAAGCAGCCACTGAAAGTAGAGCGCACGTCGCATGAGTCGGGAAACGTGAGGGGGAAGAGAAAGGGGCCAGGGGTTTGCAGGGCAGGGGAAAGGCACGTGCGGCTGTTCTAGAGGTGATAACGTGACATCCTTAGACGAGTCGGAGGGGGCGGGGGCGTGAGTGCCTTTTTCCTGTATCATGTATTGTATGTTGCCTCTGTACATGTTTGTATGGGATTTATAAAGCACATGCCTAGCAGGGAGTCAGTGGTGCGCTGTACAAGGCAGCACGCTTAGGGAGTTACAAGTAGGGTGCAGGGGAAATAGGGGCCTCCAGAAGGGGAGAAAGGGTCCAGTGGAGGGATCAGTGATTGGAGAGATGTCCTTTGAAGAGTAGAGTACTGACGTCCTTCCTGAAGTGTAGGACAGAGGGGGACACTTTTATTCCCAGAGACAGGGGGCTAGCAAGAAAAAAGGGACTTTTATCTGCATTAGTACATTGCCCCAGAGACAGGGGGGTAGCAAGAAAAGGGGATATTTTTATCTGCATTAGTACATTGTTCCAGAGACAGGGGGATAGCAAGAAAAGGGGACACTGTTATCTTCATTACTACATTGTTCCAGAGACAGGGGGATAGCAAGAAAAGGGGACACTTGTATCTGCATTAGTACATTGTTCCAGAGACAGGGGGATAGCAAGAAAAGGGGACACTGTTATCTTCATTAGTACATTGTTCCAGAGACAGGGGGCTAGCAAGAAAAAGGGGACTTTTATCTGCATTAGTACATTGCCCCAGAGACAGGGGGATTGCAAGAAAAGGGGACACTGTTATCTTCATTAGTACATTGTTCCATAGACAGGGGGATAGCAAGAAAAGGGGACACTTTTATCTGCATTAGTACATTGTTCCAGAGACAGGGGGATAGTAAGAAAAGGGGACACTGTTATCTTCATTAGTACATTGTTCCAGAGACAGGGGGCTAGCAAGAAAAAGGGGACACTGTTATCTTGATTAGTACATTGTTCCAGAGACAGGGGGATAGCAAGAAAAGGGGACACTTTTATCTGCATTAGTTCATTGTTCCAGCGACAGGGGGATTGCAAGAAAAGGGGATACTTTTATCTTCATTAGTACATTGTTCCAGAGACAGGGGGCTAGCAAGAAAAAGGGGACTTTTATCTGCATTAGTACATTGCCCCAGAGACAGGGGGATTGCAAGAAAAGGGGACACTGTTATCTTCATTAGTACATTGTTCCAGAGACAGGGGGATAGCAAGAAAAGGGGACACTTTTATCTGCATTAGTACATTGTTCCAGAGACAGGGGGATAGCAAGAAAAGGGGACACTGTTATCTTCATTAGTACATTGTTCCAGAGACAGGGGGATAGCAAGAAAAGAGGACTCTTTTATCTGCATTAGTACATTGTTCCAGAGACAGGGGGGATAGCAAGAAAAGGGGATACTTTTTTTTATCTGCATTGGTACATTGTTCCAGAGACAGGGGGATAGCAAGAAAAGACCGGTTTCCTGTTTTTTCCCCAGTGCAGTTATTTTCCAGCCTGGCGATATTGCGACTTCTAGTGGTGTGCTGGCCTCCATTGATGGCTACTTTCTCAGCCAAGTAGAGTTGTGTTTTGTGCTAACTGCTGTGTAGGTGATGAGGGCAGTTTTGAACATGATGTGTGCTTGAAGTAGCGGTCAGTGCAGAGCTATGAGCATAGGGGTGGGGGGCGAGCTGGTTGAATTTTCTTATTTGTGTGCTGCAGCATGCTCAACTGCTTTCAGGGGGGCCAGGGTGGCATATGGTACTCCTGCAAGTAGGGTGTTGCCCTCATATAGGTGGCAGATGCCAAGGGCTTGGAGAGCTGTTCAAAGCTCAAGGCAGGGGTGCAAGCCTTGATTTTGAGGAGTGGTGCAAGCTTCTTTCAAGCTGCTTGTGTCTTGTTGGTGATATTGAAAAGAAAGGGCAAGTATGTGCCTTGACGACAACGGCCATACATTCACATGTTCTCTGGTGACACCAGAAACCATACCACACAGTCTAGTCCCCTGCTTCCATAGGGTTTGCTAGGGACTCGGCTGCCAACCCCGTCCCTTGAAATGGTTGTGAGGCGGGAGAACATCCCTGGGCCATGTTGCAGCCGGGTTGTAACATCAGACACACTGTGCAAAAACCTCAGCACCTATACAGCCTGCCAAATCGGTGTCAGCGTGACTGGCAAGGCTGGCCAGGGGCAGGCCGCTGTGGCCCAACAAGCAGTTGGGGGTGGTGCGTCATGTGGAATGCTTGTCTTTGGGCAGTGCCCCCTCGACTTTATCATGCAGAGATCTATCGCTTTTATCATGGCAGTCCATTGGTCGGCGTGAACTGGTGGCGACCAACATGAGAAAGCACATGCAGCTCCACCAGTCTTCTCTGCTTCAGGGAATTGTGTAGGGGGGTGAAATGAGGCAGTTTATGGGGAGGGATTGTTATCACGGGAAGACTGGCCACCAGCAAGAGTATCCGCGGTCTTTGGGGTAGATGCAGAGCTTTAGGTGAGTGTCAGTAGAAGCCATGAGAATCCAAGTGGCAGGCTGAGCTCAGCGAAAGGGCGAGAAACTTACTTGGTGGTTGTGTATTATGAGAGAACCCGAAAGCTCAAGTGGGCAGCTACGTCCTGTGAGGGAAATCAAGAACTTTGAGCGGAACTGCCCTGTTAGTGAACCCAAACACTTTAGTGGGTGCCTGCTCCTTGTGAGAGAACCTGAAGGGATGGCCTCAGCACCTCAGCATTTTAGTGGGTGGCTGCAACCTGAGAGAGATTTCAAGAACTTCAGTAGATGGCTCAGTCATGTCAGGAAAGCTCTCCTCAGCCTTCTCGACACCCTCAGCCTCACACAACACATGAAAGACCCAACACACGAGAAAGGTAACATCCTCAACCTAATCATCACTGCACTATTTGTTTGCTTGTTTCTTTGTTTATTTATTTATATTGCGCACCAGACCCAAAGGTATCAGGGTGCAGAGAGAGGCAAAGAGGAATGTTCAGCTTAGGTTACATTGCTGTGTGTTGCAATACAATATATTAATACATTGCTGTGCGTAACAATACAGTAAGTTAATAGACAATACTGGCATATATCATACAAGTGAACAATTGGTAGTAGAGAAACATTAAGCACAATATATACAATGGGAGTGGACAGTAGTATGGCATGTTGGTAAGGGGTCAGATGTCATGTACTTTGATCCATTGGATAAGGTTGGATCTAAAGCGAGAGTAGGGCATGTTTTCTCTTAAAGAAGGTGGGAGTGAGTTCCAGTTTTGGGCGGCTTTGACAGGGAAGCTACTACCACCTGTCTTCATCCTTTTGAATCTAGGCACTTGAAGTAGGTTAGCAGTGGCTGTTCTGGAGGGGGGAATGGTAGATTGCCTCTGGAATCTGGAGGTAAGGTACTGGGGGGCGGCCATGTGTAGGCATTTGTGAGTCAGAGAGGCTGATTTTAGGAGAAGTTTGTCTTTGGTGGAGAGCCAGTTGTTGGATCTCCTAAAGTCGGATATGTGACCTTTCTTAGGGTTGTTAAGGGCTGCTCTCAGAGCATTATTTTTTAAGATTTGAATTTTGTTGGTAATGTTTTTATTGCAGCTGAGATATAAGGCGTTGCAATAATCCAGTTTGGAAAGTACCGGGGCTCTTGCTAGAGTAATGCAATTGTTAGTCTTGCCTCTGCTACAGCTCTCCTCTCCCATTGACGGATCTGACCCCCTGCCATGCCTTTCAACATCCTGGAAACCACCCCAGTCAAGCACTCCCAGTTGAAACCCATCAGACAAACCTTCAGGTTCTTCAAGAGCTTCCAGGTGGAATCCATCAGGGAAGACCTCGCCAACCTCCACCTTGCATTGTTTGAACACCTCCAACTGAACTGAGACTCTCTACTGGAAGCACTGAATACCACCCTCTCAGACTCCATCAACTGACACGGACCACTGAAACAACGCACCTGCAAACTGAAACTGTCAGCAACCTGGTACATGCAAGAACTCAACCTCATAAAAGAGTCATCAGGAAACAAGGGAAAACTTGGCACCGCTCCAATACACTGAAGTGGGAGAATGGAAGACCAGGCTCCCGTCCTTCACCTCTCGCGCTTGGCCTAAAGGATCACGGCCCAGGCACCCGCCACGAGAAGAGTTTGCCCATCTACCAGACGACCAAATACCCTGGTACAGGAACATACGGATGTGTCCATCTGCCTGCCCAGCAGCCCGCCCTGGCCATGCCGACACCTGCGGCGCGGATCAACTAGACTAAAACCTACACGTCCTTAGAGATGCCATGACGACCTAGCAAACGGTCAGCACACCGGTACAAATATACACACTGGACACTCCCGCACCAATCTACACGAAGAATATACTCAGTGCTATGACGTAGGCGACAGACATACTCACAGACGTGCATCTGTTCTGTTGTTACCTTTTACGAGCGCTCCTTTATGCATCTTTACTGTTATATACCTCTGTATAGTGCTCCATTATGTATTGCTATTTTTGTATACCTCTGTAAAGAGCTCAGTTATGTATTACTATTTTTGTATACCTCTGTAAAGAGCTCAGTTGATTCTCAAAGATAGGTCTGTGCTCAATCAATACAATAATAATAATAATAATAATAATAATAATAATAATAATAATAACAACAACATTGTCCGATTGTCTATTTTCTGTTTCTGCATTCAAGATGCCTGAGTTAATGGGACGGATGATGTTGCACAGAGTCTTGTCCTCTTAGGCTGTGCCTGCGCTGCTCACAATGGTTTCCACAGATAACAGAGGTGTACCACATGTTGATGCTGTCCATTGTGAGCTTGACTGTCCTCGTATACTTGGAAACATGTTGACTGGTTGTTTTACTTCCTGCTGCCTGTGTTCTTTTGTAGCAAAATATCCTTACTCATTTGCAGAGTGTCTTGTTCTTGTGAAGCTTGCAGTGAGTCCTCCTATCCCAACACATGCAGATGAAAAGTGGAAACTTTTACTTTGAAACATGCGTCCATAAGGTAAACAATCAGGTGTTTAAAGGTTACCTTTAAATCCATTTAGCATTGGATCAGCATACAAAGTTGAAAGCCGGTGTCCCACCAGCTGTGTTGCATCGCCACCACCTGCCAAGGCACATACCCTTTCTTTGTTGGTAAGGGTGAGCCCAAGTAGATATGCCAAGGGGATAATCTCATTCAGAGATGCTTTGTAGTGGTCTACCCGCTTGGGGGCCTCCATGGAATGATAGAAGTATTTGTGATTGCATTGCACTGCTCATGAGGACTTCCGAACATGTGAACAGTAGAGTATCAGTGGGTGGCCAGTGAGGTCCTCAAATTGTGCATGGGGGATGACGGGCTTATGGTGCACATGCAGTTGGCATTTTTTGCATGGTAAGGCAGGATGAAATAGAGCTGATCTTCCTGGCACAGTGACCATTTCTTTCACAGACTCACTATTACTGATAAAGCATGTGGCCATGAAGGGAAGGACATGCACAACGCTGGGGACAATCATTGAATAGCCAATTCACAAGGCAAAAATAAAATGTGATCTGTTGTCTGTTGCAACAAACCCTTAATGCTAACTGAAAAGACTTTGCCACTGTGCCTCTACCATCTCCACCTTCTGCCAGACATTATGAAAAGCCACTCATTGTGTTGTTAAAGGCGGTTACCAGTCAAATGGTCGAAAACATTTGGTCGACAGACAATTTGGTCGACACCATTTGGTCGAATGCCAAATGGTCGAATTTTTTTTTTTTTTTTTTTTACCCATTTTTTTTTTTTTTTTTGGGGGGGTCCCCCCCCAACCCCCTTTTTTTTCTTTTTTATTTTTTTTCCCCACACGAAAACCCACAAAACACATATATATATAAAAAAAAAAAAAAATTCGACCATTTGGCATTCGACCAAATGGTGTCGACCAAATTGCAGTCGACCAAATTGCAGTCGACCAGTTGACTGGACACCGTTAAAGGCATGAACTCAATGCCCATACCACTCACTTATATATCAAAGGTGAAGTGGATTGTTTGTCCCTTGGACTGCTGTAGCACCCACACCACTGTAGTCATAACCTCATTGTTCAATTCTCATACAGCTTTGCGAGACACAATATGTTGGACAGGAACATCCTAATGTTGATCAGCTTTTCCAATAAACCACAATAATCCATGATTCTATATAACAGAGTAGGGCAAGAGATTAATTGTGGGCTTTACAGTACTGTATATAGGGTCCTCTGGGGCCATAATGTATAGCCCCCCCCCTCGCACACACACCCTCCAGACATCCATGGATTTGCATGCTCTCATTTCTTAGGCACAAACAGGAAAGACAGACGCCTGGGAGCTCAATGTATTTATTTATCAAAACATACTCAAATGCATTTCTCCCTACAACCTATCTTTATAGATGTTCTAAGATTATGCAACACCTGTATGCTAATTAACACTTTGTAAAATGGTATGCTTTTGATAGGTCACGTTAGTCAAAGGGCAAACATCCCTTCATTACCATTGGATAATGTATCACACATGCACAACAATTCCACATTACAATGTCTGACATCCACAATGTTCTCTGACTCACACGATTAATATGCCTATTTTAGACTTTGCTGGACACAACTATGAAAGTGCTCAACTCCTGCCAAGGACATTTCTTCATGAATTAATGTCTGCACCTTATCTGTTTACCAAGGTTATGCCAAGTTGTCTGGTGCTTAACACCATTGGAGAATGTATACCCTCTTATGTTACGGTGCCAAAATAGTACAGCTGGTCTCTCAAACTAGTTTGTATGACAAACCTTGTACCCCTTTCCATATGAACATAGATACATGTATCTAAGATTCTATTATTGCCTGACCTAATCTAATGTTTTCTGATTTCTATGCAATTCCATTTTTAACCTAACAGACCTCATTATCTCACTACAAGATGCAGCCAAAAACTGTCTCCAAGTGTGTCAGTCCCTCTTGCTTGTCTGAAAAGCCTTGGCCTGGTTTACATTTCCCCCCAGCTGGCTTTCAACTGGAAACCATTTTACATTTAAGTATTCATTTTAAAATAATACATATTTATCTGACACTGTGCTTTCCTTATTATCAGGGAACTATTTATTTAAGCATTTCCATTTTGTAAACACTTTTCTCATAATATATCTTTGTGCACTGATAGAGCGTGTGTGATATAAAAGTACCCTTCATTTCCTGTGCCACCCCAAACCAAGTGACTGCAGTAACTTGTGCACTTTTTACTTTTAATAATGGCAATCGAATCCTGATTTCTTCATGTTGGACAGGAGAGTAAACTATTTGATCTGCCTATCATTTTATCAATATTCTGTTGAAATGGGAGGTGTTGGCATCCCCTGTACAGCACGGTTCTCATTAGTCTTGTGATATGTTTGGCCATGCTCAGTCGCACCTACATCACTGGGGTGCAAGGGTAGGGCTTGATGTCCCACTCGAAAACACAGCTGCAGTATTTTCGGAGGTAATTGTGTGGACTGTAGGTGGTATGCTGCTGTTTAATGGTATGAGGAGGGGTGCACCTCAGAGCTTTTGACTTCCTTCCATGTCTGTGCATGGTTCCAAAGCACATGAAACCTCATGGATGTGGTATCCAAGTCGGTCCCTGTGTTCCATCAACATATAGCATTCTGACAGACCATGCAAGGGGCCAGATTTGGTTGCTTGTTATCCTCTGTCAAGTGCTAGCACACCTTTGACCTTCATTGTGTGCTAGTAACAACATCAGGCTTCATCATTTGGGTTTGATGGTGCCGGCGGTGGTCATGCTGGTGGTGTTATGGGTGTCATGCAATGATGGGATGTGTTTTCTGATCCTCAACAAAATGGCTTTTTCTTGAATAGGCTGTGTGAGGACTTTGACTATTTGCATGGTGGGTGTGTGCTCGCCTGGTCTTTTTTGATATTTTTAAATAAACAGAAGGATGGTAGACCGACCTCAGCAAAATGTTTGGGGCTAATCCACACACATTTTCCTATGCTCACATCACATCGAAAAGACTTGTGTACTGTGGGCTGGATACCGCCTACAGGCACAGTCTGCATCTGTCATATTTAGTTGGAATGTGACAGAAAAGGAGGGCACAATATCATCCCAAGAAGGGTCGAGACCAACCTTCCAGCTGCGAGGGTACACCTGATTAACTGACAAAGGCTCCATGGAACCGCCCTGCTCTTTTGTTAGGCTTCGCAGTTGGTGGCAGCGAGTATCATACCGGTAGAGGGTACTTCAAATAGTACCCCAGGTGGCCTGGCTGCAGAGGATAACAAAGGAGACAGGAAACCCAACAAGCTTGCAAATGTAACTGTATCAACTTGAAGCCAGCTCCTGCCTCTCAATATCAATGCCAGTGAACGGACATGTCTTACGCTATTATTGCAGTAGGCCAGCCCGCCAGGAGGACCCCATTCATGAGATACGAGAATGTGGTTGGCAGAAGCCAGAGAGTCTGGTCTCTCAGCATCTTCAAGGGAGACCTGCCGCTTTAACAGGAATCACACAGGGAGGACCATTAACCAGAGAGACTCTTTGATCACAGCAGACAGGAAGATGGGTGGCACTTAGTATCACAAGGGAGTGAGCCCAGAGCTCTTTATGTTGGGAGGAGGGTTCCACCATATTAGTTCTGGGACACTCCTTGTTCCTGTTTCACCGTCTTACATTTTCCTGTTGCAAAGCACTCTGGTTATGACCTCCCGCATACTGAAAATTGTTAGCAGGGACCACAGATTGGTTCACCAAGGTAGGCTCAAACAACACCAATCACAGTGGCCCACTTGGCTTTAAAAAAGGGCTGAGCCCCTTTTCTGGCAGATCATCTGAAGACTTCACAAAAGGGAAGATTGAAGAACTCAACCTTGGACCCTGGCTTAAGGTACAGTGAAGGGTAGAATATCAAAAGAGGCAAGCAATATCCCTCCCCTAATCATCTCCCAGGGAACAGAGTGAGAAAAGAACTCCAAGGTCCCTCCAGCCACTGCAGAACCGGTACCCAGCCAGCACACAGCATTCCATGCTAGGTTCTGCAGCAAGCTTCCTGTATACTTGTTTATTCCAATCTGTTCGGATCCATTCTAGTGTATTAGAGGTGCGGCGCTGATTGTGGATTAGAAACTGATATTCATCCCTGGAACACTGGCACCCCAGAATTTGATTTGTCACATTGGTGGCAGATCATTTGATCTAGTTGGAATCTTGCGCACAGGTTAGTCACCCAGCGATAAACGTAATGTTTCAGTTAAAGTTTAGAACACTGACAGATATTTTTTTTATAATCCTGGATCTTGACATCGAGACTGTGAAAGGCATGAGCAAAGATGTCCTGCACGTTCTTTGTCAACAGGGAACTTATCCACAGGATTAATAAACCTGAGCTGCTGACCAGCCTCCAAATTTGGTAGAAGCTAGGGAGGCTGGGGAAGAGACCCCACTGGACGGGCTAGTCCCTGTGTACCCGAATGAAGACCTTCGAGCAGGGGTGATGATAGATGGCGAGGAAGACAGCATGAGTAGTCTTTCTCACCAACTACTCCTCAGGGACATCAGTGTGTTTTATCAACACTCCAGAGTGTCAGCCAGGTCAGGGGCTAGAGTCGGCATCCAGCAGGTCCCAGACCTTTGCACCACCTCTAAGTTGTTCCAGCTGTAAATGATGTAGCGGCTAGAATTCCCCTGTTGGATGAGAGGCGACTAGCACTGGTGGAACAAAAACAGCAGGACAAGGTCACCATAGAGCTGTACAGCGGGGCAAGATCACCATAGAGGTGTGCAGCGGGACAAGGTCACCATAGAGCTGTGTAAGCCGGCACTCGAAGGGAAGATTGAGGCAAACAGATCCACCTCTAGCTAAAGCAGCAATAGTGGCTCAAACCAAGGTTCTTGGGACAAGCCGGGGCTTCACATCCCAAAGATTCTGTACAGGCTATGAAGTGGGGAAGGACATTTTTGATTGGTTTGAACCACTCGAGCTGGCTTTACAGCTACAGGAGCTGGAGGAGGTAGTGAAGGGTGAAGCCCTGATGAGTCGCTTACCAACACTCCGGACTGATGCAATTCTTCAGTTACCTCCTGAGGAAAGACCCATTTATGAGAGATTAAAGGCGGTCCTTCTCAGTAAGTTCTGTAAAACCACAGAACAGTATCTCAAGAGCTTCATAGAGCTTTGAAAGAAATGTAGGCAGACATTTGAAGCATTCACACCCTTGTTGAAATACCTGAGCGGGTTGGTGTCTGGTAACACATTTGGCACATTTAAAGAGATGTACAATTTGATTGCATGTGAGCATGTCTTGAAGAATTGTGAGGTCCACCTAGACCAGTATCTAGTGGACAAGACTATAAAAAACCCAAGGAGCTTGCAAAGGCTGCCAACAGGTTTGCCAGTACTCCAGTTCAGAAAAGGCTCAGGCGAGCACACCCAATCGGAAGACAAATCCTCATACAAGAAAGTTAACAAGGATGGGAAGGACAAAGGTCCAGCCTACTCCTCTTCTACGTCAGGTCCCCAAAAGAATGCATGGAAATCCCACAACTTTAGTTCAGACATGCGCTCAGGAAAGCAGAGCGCAGGCACCCCTAACACTGGGACACCAGCATTTAAAAAAGAAAAAAGGTTGTTTCATGTGTATGAAAATGGCCCATAGGAAGGGGATCCTGCTGGCAAGGGGTTACCCAAACAAACCATAGTAAGTGTTGGACTCATGGAGGAGTCCATCGTTAGTGTGGGCCTCCTAGAGGAGGACTTCCCACTAGGCCAAGGAATGGCTGAATGTGGACTGGTTGCACATAGTGGGAATTGTACCGAATCTCCAGTAGAGGTCCCGGTTCTCAAACAATGCTCAGCTGTTCTTAGAACAGATGTATATCAATGAACACAAAACTCCTGAGGTCAGAGATACTGTAGCTATCATCACTGCTGTCACACGGCAGTGGGTACAGCCAGTACAGTATATTGCTGGGCCTGATTGTAAAGTCAATGGTTTTGACAGACAGAGTAAGTGCCCCTTGGAGATAGTAGAGTTTGATTGGCACGTGAAAATATCCAGCACCATGTAGTGGCGAATGACTAGTTCCCTGTCCGATGTCTGTTGGGTAATGATCTTCCCGACACCGAGATAGTCACCGCACTCACCAGATTGAAGGCCAAAGTGGGCGCTAGATTGAACACTCTAAGAGCCTTTGGGCCTGGAATGCTTCCTGAGGGCCTGTGTGAGGGACCGGAGTGGTTGGTAGTTCCTGGTCCAGTTCCATACTGCTATGTCACCTACTCCTGCGGGAGAGGGGCTAGTAGCTATTGAGGACCCTACTTTGGTAGCAGGGGACTCAGTGACTTCAGAATTGCCTGGCTCAGCACAGGAGCCTGAGTTTGAGGATCAGATAAGCTCAGATCTGAAGGGCCTGCCCAAGCTGGATAACTTTACATCAGCTGGGGACCCAGATCAAACTGACCTCTTTAAAGCACAGAAAGAGTGTCCCACTCTGGCGAACCTGCGGTAGCAGGTGTAGGAGCAGGCTAAGGGCGAGACCCCTGGACTGTTCAAAGTGTACTCGGAGGATGCACTCCTGCACAGTGAGCCAAATGATTCTAAGGGCAAGGGAACCAGGAGGTTGATGATTCCCCAATACCACAGAAAGTTCTCTTTGGATTTGGCTCACCAGATTCCTTTAGCTGGTCACTTGGGAGTGACTAAGACATCAGACGGTTGCCTGCAGACTTTTACTGGCCCCAGTTTGGCATAAAGCTTAAGGAAATAGAAGACGTCCAGCCCGACTTGTGACACTTCTGGCAAGTCAGGCGGCACCACAAAGTCAAGCTAACTTCCACTACACGTAACTTGGCAGCCTTTCAAGAAAATGGACATGGTCGTTGTGGGTCCTTTGATCCCTAAACCAGCTCAGTGAACAGATACGTCTTGGTGGTGGTAGACCACGCCACTAGGTACCCTGAGGCTGTCCCCCTGAGGAGCCTCAAATCCCCCATGGTTGCGAAGGCTCTGATTGGGATATTCTCCCATGTTGGCTTTGTTTCTGACAGGGGCTCAAACTTCATATCTGTGTATATGAAGGCTATGTGGGAAGAGCTTGGAGTCACCTACCGGTTCTCTAAATCTTTCCACCCACAAACAAACAGGCTTGGTGAGCGATTCAACAAGACCCTAAAAGACATGATAGGTGGCTTGGAAGAGCAACTGAGGAAAACATTGGATATTCTCCTGCCATGCCGACTGTTCGCCTAAAGGGAGATGCCACAAAACAGAATAAGGTTTAGCCCTTTGGAGCTTCTGTTTGGCCGCCCTGTACGGGGTCCCCTGAGTCTAGTGAAAGAAGGCTGGGAGGGAAATCCCTCACCCCGCACATGATATATGGTGGACTATGTACTTGGAATTCGGCCTAGAATGACAAAGTACATGGAACAGTCAATGAAAACCTAACAGCCACTCAGGAGCTGATGAAGCACTGGCACGACCAGAAGGACACAGAGACATTCGACTCTCCAGGCAAGTGGGTGTGGATTATGGAGCCTGTCAAACCCAGTGTCCTTCTGAACAAGTGGACTGGGCCTTACTGTGTGCTTGAAAAAGTTAATGAGGTAAATTACCTCATTGCCGTGAAAGGACCTAAACAGATGTGCAGGGTCTTTTTTTTACATGAACCAGCTAAAACCCCATTATAGCTGGGATGACTTGCTCATGGCTTTTCAGACAGATGGAGAAACTGAGGAGGAGACTGATCCCCTCCCACACCTTCTGTACGCTGAAGCCATAGATGGGTCAGCTGAAGGTGTCAACCTTGCAACTGATCTGTGAGAACAGCAACTGACAGACTGTCGCCAGTTACTGGGACAGATTGTCCAGCCTGTTTTTGCTCACTACAGCTTGCGCAGATTGGTGCACCCATGATGTGGACACTGGAGACAGTAAGCCGGTGAACAGTAGGATTCACTGGATGTCCATAAGGTCAGGGACACCATGAAGGAGGACGTTTTCAAGATCTTGCCCCTAGGAGTGATAGAGCCATCCCACAGCTCCTGGGCTAGCCCAGTTGTACTGGTCCCTGAAAATACCATTGGTGGGAAGACAGAAATACATTTTTGTGTGGACTACAGGGGGATCAATTCTGTCACAAAGACAGATGCTCACCCCATTCCTTGTGCAGATGAGCTCATTGACAAGCTGAGTGCTGCCAAGTACATGAGTACCATTGACCTCACGGTAGGGGACTGGCAGGTCAGCTTGTCAGACAAAGTATGAGTGAGGTCAGCATTTTCAACCCCAGAAGGACATTATCAGTTCACTGTTATACCATTCGGATTGAAGAATGCCCCAGCCACTTTTCAGAGGACGGTTAACCAGGTTTTGTCTGGACTGGAAAACTTCAGTGTTGCCTATTTAGATGACATTGCTGTATTCAGCCACACCTGGGAGGACTACTTATCCCACATGAAAAGAGTGCCTCTGGTGCTGCAGAATGCAGGCCTGACCATCAAGGCCACAAAGTGTCAGGTCACAATGACTTACCTAGGCCACCACATGGACGGTGGAGGTTAGAAACAACCTCTTGCATGCAAGGTACAGGCTGTGAAGGATTGGGACAACCCCACCACACAGACACAGGTGAGAGCCTTCCTAGGTCTTACCGGGTACTACCATTCGTTCATCAAGGGGTATGGGGCCATCGCCATGCCCCTGAAAGATTTAACTTCCAAGAAGATGCCAAAGAAGGTAACGTGAACCCCCGCCTGTCAAACTTCCTTTCAGGTTTTAAAGGATGGATTGTGCAGGGCCCCAGTTCTGAAAGTGCCAGACTATGATCAAGAGCTAATTATCCAGACAGACACCTGTGAAATTGGGATAGGAGCAGTGCTAGCTCAGCTGAACTCTCAAGGGGTAGAGCAACCTGTCGCCTACATTAGCAGGCGGTTGACAAAAAAGGCAAAGAAACTGGGCCATCATGGAAATTTAATCTTACACAGTTGTTTGTTCGATGAAGAAGCTGAAATATTACATGTTTGGGTCTCACTTCACAGTCCACACAGACCACCGTCCTCTTAGATGGTTAATGGCCATGCAAGGGGAGAACCCTAAACTTTTGTGGTGGCCCATTTCCCTACAGGGATTAGATATGGCCATCCAGCACAAGCCAGGCTCCCTGCATGGAAATGCAGATGGCCTCAGCCGGTTCTTTCAACTATATGACAAACCAGATCATCAAAACGATGGTGGTTCACATGTTGAGGCTGGAGGTCATGTGAGGAATTTGACAATCTGCATAGTGGGTGTTGGCTCACAAGGGCTTTTTTGAAATGTTTAAATAACTGGAATAATGGCAGAGCAACCTCAGGAATATGTGTTTGGCTAATCCACACACATTTTCCTATGCTCACACCACAGCAAAAGCATAGAGCTGTGTATTCCGGGCTGGACACCGCCTACAGACACAGTCTGCCTCTTTCATATTTAGTTGGAATGTGACAGCTGAGGAGTGCACAATGTCATTACAGGAAGGGCTGGACCAAACTTCCCCTAACCATGGTCAGCCTGATAACTGACCAAGGCTCCATGGAACCCGTCCATGAGATTTTATATAACAGAGTAGGGCAAGAGATAGATTTCGGGTATAATAGTAAGGTGAGCATTTGACTTGTGATATTTTTGGCCATATGCAATTGCTTCTAAATCACTAATTTGAAGCAATGGGAGATTGCACCTAAGAGCTTTTGACTTCTTTCCATGTCTGTGCATCATGCCACAGCACATTGCCATTATTAAAAGTAAAAAGTGCACAAGTTACTGCAGTCACTTGGTTTGGGGTAGCACAGGAAATGAAGGGTACTTTTATATCACACACGCTCTATCAGTGCACAAAGATATATTATGAGAAAAGTGTTTACAAAATGGAAATGCTTAAATAAATAGTTCCCTGATAATAAGGAAAGCACAGTGTCAGATAAATATGTATTATTTTAAAATGAATACTTAAATGTAAAATGGTTTCCAGTTGAAAGCCAGCTGGGGGGAAATGTAAACCAGGCCAAGGCTTTTCAGACAAGCAAGAGGGACTGACACACTTGGAGACAGTTTTTGGCTGCATCTTGTAGTGAGATAATGAGGTCTGTTAGGTTAAAAATGGAATTGCATAGAAATCAGAAAACATTAGATTAGGTCAGGCAATAATAGAATCTTAGATACATGTATCTATGTTCATATGGAAAGGGGTACAAGGTTTGTCATACAAACTAGTTTGAGAGACCAGCTGTACTATTTTGGCACCGTAACATAAGAGGGTATACATTCTCCAATGGTGTTAAGCACCAGACAACTTGGCATAACCTTGGTAAACAGATAAGGTGCAGACATTAATTCATGAAGAAATGTCCTTGGCAGGAGTTGAGCACTTTCATAGTTGTGTCCAGCAAAGTCTAAAATAGGCATATTAATCGTGTGAGTCAGAGAACATTGTGGATGTCAGACATTGTAATGTGGAATTGTTGTGCATGTGTGATACATTATCCAATGGTAATGAAGGGATGTTTGCCCTTTGACGGGATGCTAATGAAGGGATGCTGCTATGCACTGCTCTGGTGCAGTGGTAGGACTTGGTGTCCCACTCGAAACCACGGCTGCAGTATTTTCTGAGGTAATTGTGTGGACTGCCGGTGGTATGCTGCTGTTTGATGCTATGAGGAGGGATGCACCTAAGAGCTTTTGACTTCTTTCCATGTCTGTGCATCATGCCACAGCACATGAAACCACATGGATGTGGTATCCAAATTGCTTCCTGTGTTCTTTCGGCACAGTGGATTCTGACAGACTGTGCAAGGGGTCAGATATGGTTGCTGTTTATTCTCGGTCAAGTGCCAGCACACCTTTGACCTTCATTGTGGGCTAGGAACAACAACAGGATTGGTCATTTGGGTACGATGGTGCATGCGGTGGTCATGCTGATGTGTTCTGGGTGTCATGCAATGATGGGATGTGTTTTCTGATCTGCAACAAAATTGATGTTTCTTGAAGAGGCTGTGTGCAGAATTCGACTATCTGCAGGGTGGGCGTGGGCTCGCCTGGGATTTTTTGACATTTTTAAATAAACAGAAGGAGGGTATCCTGACCTCAGGAAAATGTGGGGGGCTAATCCACACAAATGTTCCTATGCTCACAGCCTCAACAATGCATAGACCTGTGTACCATGGGCTGGACACCGTCTGCAGGCACAGTCCGCACCTGTCATATTTAGTCCTGTCATATTTAGTTGCAACGTGACAGCCGAGGAGGGCACAATATCAATCAAGGAAGGGGGAGACCAAACCTCCCCTGGGTCAACCTGATTACTTGACAAAGGCTCCATGGAACTGCCTTGCTCTTTTGTTAGGCCCTGCAGCTGGTGGCAGTAGAGGGTATTTCAAACAGGCCCCTAAGGGGCCTAGCTGCAGAGGATAACACAGGAGGCTGGAAAACCAACAACTTTTCATATGTAACTGTGTCAACCTAAAGCCAGCTCCCACCCTCAGTATGAATGTCAGTGAACTTGCATGTCTGGGGCTATTATTGCAGTAGGCCCCCACACTAAGTGGACCCCATTCATAAGATATGAGAATGTGGTTTGCAGAATCCAGAGAGTCTGGTCTCACCGCATCTTCAAGGGAGACCTGACACTTTAACAGGAATCACACAGGGAAGACCATTAACTAGAGAGACTCTGATCACAGCAGCCAGGAAGATGGGTGGGACTTAGTATGGCAAGGGAGTGGGCCAGAGCTCTTTCTGTTGAGAGGAAGGTTCCACCATCTTAGTTCTGGGACACTCTGTGTTCCTGTTTCACCCACTTACCTTTTCCTGTTCCTGTTGGTTCACTAAGGTAGGCTTAGCCTACACCAATCACTATGGCCAACTTGGCTTTAAAAGAGGGCTGAAGCCTTTCTCTAGACAGATCAGTTGACTGGACACCGTTAAAGGCATGAACTCAATGCCCATACCACTCACTTATATATCAAAGGTGAAGTGGATTGTTTGTCCCTTGGACTGCTGTAGCACCCACACCACTGTAGTCATAACCTCATTGTTCAATTCTCATACAGCTTTGCGAGACACAATATGTTGGACAGGAACATCCTAATGTTGATCAGCTTTTCCAATAAACCACAATAATCCATGATTCTATATAACAGAGTAGGGCAAGAGATTAATTGTGGGCTTTACAGTACTGTATATAGGGTCCTCTGGGGCCATAATGTATAGCCCCCCCCCTCGCACACACACCCTCCAGACATCCATGGATTTGCATGCTCTCATTTCTTAGGCACAAACAGGAAAGACAGACGCCTGGGAGCTCAATGTATTTATTTATCAAAACATACTCAAATGCATTTCTCCCTACAACCTATCTTTATAGATGTTCTAAGATTATGCAACACCTGTATGCTAATTAACACTTTGTAAAATGGTATGCTTTTGATAGGTCACGTTAGTCAAAGGGCAAACATCCCTTCATTACCATTGGATAATGTATCACACATGCACAACAATTCCACATTACAATGTCTGACATCCACAATGTTCTCTGACTCACACGATTAATATGCCTATTTTAGACTTTGCTGGACACAACTATGAAAGTGCTCAACTCCTGCCAAGGACATTTCTTCATGAATTAATGTCTGCACCTTATCTGTTTACCAAGGTTATGCCAAGTTGTCTGGTGCTTAACACCATTGGAGAATGTATACCCTCTTATGTTACGGTGCCAAAATAGTACAGCTGGTCTCTCAAACTAGTTTGTATGACAAACCTTGTACCCCTTTCCATATGAACATAGATACATGTATCTAAGATTCTATTATTGCCTGACCTAATCTAATGTTTTCTGATTTCTATGCAATTCCATTTTTAACCTAACAGACCTCATTATCTCACTACAAGATGCAGCCAAAAACTGTCTCCAAGTGTGTCAGTCCCTCTTGCTTGTCTGAAAAGCCTTGGCCTGGTTTACATTTCCCCCCAGCTGGCTTTCAACTGGAAACCATTTTACATTTAAGTATTCATTTTAAAATAATACATATTTATCTGACACTGTGCTTTCCTTATTATCAGGGAACTATTTATTTAAGCATTTCCATTTTGTAAACACTTTTCTCATAATATATCTTTGTGCACTGATAGAGCGTGTGTGATATAAAAGTACCCTTCATTTCCTGTGCCACCCCAAACCAAGTGACTGCAGTAACTTGTGCACTTTTTACTTTTAATAATGGCAATCGAATCCTGATTTCTTCATGTTGGACAGGAGAGTAAACTATTTGATCTGCCTATCATTTTATCAATATTCTGTTGAAATGGGAGGTGTTGGCATCCCCTGTACAGCACGGTTCTCATTAGTCTTGTGATATGTTTGGCCATGCTCAGTCGCACCTACATCACTGGGGTGCAAGGGTAGGGCTTGATGTCCCACTCGAAAACACAGCTGCAGTATTTTCGGAGGTAATTGTGTGGACTGTAGGTGGTATGCTGCTGTTTAATGGTATGAGGAGGGGTGCACCTCAGAGCTTTTGACTTCCTTCCATGTCTGTGCATGGTTCCAAAGCACATGAAACCTCATGGATGTGGTATCCAAGTCGGTCCCTGTGTTCCATCAACATATAGCATTCTGACAGACCATGCAAGGGGCCAGATTTGGTTGCTTGTTATCCTCTGTCAAGTGCTAGCACACCTTTGACCTTCATTGTGTGCTAGTAACAACATCAGGCTTCATCATTTGGGTTTGATGGTGCCGGCGGTGGTCATGCTGGTGGTGTTATGGGTGTCATGCAATGATGGGATGTGTTTTCTGATCCTCAACAAAATGGCTTTTTCTTGAATAGGCTGTGTGAGGACTTTGACTATTTGCATGGTGGGTGTGTGCTCGCCTGGTCTTTTTTGATATTTTTAAATAAACAGAAGGATGGTAGACCGACCTCAGCAAAATGTTTGGGGCTAATCCACACACATTTTCCTATGCTCACATCACATCGAAAAGACTTGTGTACTGTGGGCTGGATACCGCCTACAGGCACAGTCTGCATCTGTCATATTTAGTTGGAATGTGACAGTAAAGGAGGGCACAATATCATCCCAAGAAGGGGGAGACCAACCTTCCAGCTGCGAGGGTACACCTGATTAACTGACAAAGGCTCCATGGAACCGCCCTGCTCTTTTGTTAGGCTTCGCAGTTGGTGGCAGCGAGTATCATACCGGTAGAGGGTACTTCAAATAGTACCCCAGGTGGCCTGGCTGCAGAGGATAACAAAGGAGACAGGAAACCCAACAAGCTTGCAAATGTAACTGTATCAACTTGAAGCCAGCTCCTGCCTCTCAATATCAATGCCAGTGAACGGACATGTCTTACGCTATTATTGCAGTAGGCCAGCCCGCCAGGAGGACCCCATTCATGAGATACGAGAATGTGGTTGGCAGAAGCCAGAGAGTCTGGTCTCTCAGCATCTTCAAGGGAGACCTGCCGCTTTAACAGGAATCACACAGGGAGGACCATTAACCAGAGAGACTCTTTGATCACAGCAGACAGGAAGATGGGTGGCACTTAGTATCACAAGGGAGTGAGCCCAGAGCTCTTTATGTTGGGAGGAGGGTTCCACCATATTAGTTCTGGGACACTCCTTGTTCCTGTTTCACCGTCTTACATTTTCCTGTTGCAAAGCACTCTGGTTATGACCTCCCGCATACTGAAAATTGTTAGCAGGGACCACAGATTGGTTCACCAAGGTAGGCTCAAACAACACCAATCACAGTGGCCCACTTGGCTTTAAAAAAGGGCTGAGCCCCTTTTCTGGCAGATCATCTGAAGACTTCACAAAAGGGAAGATTGAAGAACTCAACCTTGGACCCTGGCTTAAGGTACAGTGAAGGGTAGAATATCAAAAGAGGCAAGCAATATCCCTCCCCTAATCATCTCCCAGGGAACAGAGTGAGAAAAGAACTCCAAGGTCCCTCCAGCCACTGCAGAACCGGTACCCAGCCAGCACACAGCATTCCATGCTAGGTTCTGCAGCAAGCTTCCTGTATACTTGTTTATTCCAATCTGTTCGGATCCATTCTAGTGTATTAGAGGTGCGGCGCTGATTGTGGATTAGAAACTGATATTCATCCCTGGAACACTGGCACCCCAGAATTTGATTTGTCACATTGGTGGCAGATCATTTGATCTAGTTGGAATCTTGCGCACAGGTTAGTCACCCAGCGATAAACGTAATGTTTCAGTTAAAGTTTAGAACACTGACAGATATTTTTTTTATAATCCTGGATCTTGACATCGAGACTGTGAAAGGCATGAGCAAAGATGTCCTGCACGTTCTTTGTCAACAGGGAACTTATCCACAGGATTAATAAACCTGAGCTGCTGACCAGCCTCCAAATTTGGTAGAAGCTAGGGAGGCTGGGGAAGAGACCCCACTGGACGGGCTAGTCCCTGTGTACCCGAATGAAGACCTTCGAGCAGGGGTGATGATAGATGGCGAGGAAGACAGCATGAGTAGTCTTTCTCACCAACTACTCCTCAGGGACATCAGTGTGTTTTATCAACACTCCAGAGTGTCAGCCAGGTCAGGGGCTAGAGTCGGCATCCAGCAGGTCCCAGACCTTTGCACCACCTCTAAGTTGTTCCAGCTGTAAATGATGTAGCGGCTAGAATTCCCCTGTTGGATGAGAGGCGACTAGCACTGGTGGAACAAAAACAGCAGGACAAGGTCACCATAGAGCTGTACAGCGGGGCAAGATCACCATAGAGGTGTGCAGCGGGACAAGGTCACCATAGAGCTGTGTAAGCCGGCACTCGAAGGGAAGATTGAGGCAAACAGATCCACCTCTAGCTAAAGCAGCAATAGTGGCTCAAACCAAGGTTCTTGGGACAAGCCGGGGCTTCACATCCCAAAGATTCTGTACAGGCTATGAAGTGGGGAAGGACATTTTTGATTGGTTTGAACCACTCGAGCTGGCTTTACAGCTACAGGAGCTGGAGGAGGTAGTGAAGGGTGAAGCCCTGATGAGTCGCTTACCAACACTCCGGACTGATGCAATTCTTCAGTTACCTCCTGAGGAAAGACCCATTTATGAGAGATTAAAGGCGGTCCTTCTCAGTAAGTTCTGTAAAACCACAGAACAGTATCTCAAGAGCTTCATAGAGCTTTGAAAGAAATGTAGGCAGACATTTGAAGCATTCACACCCTTGTTGAAATACCTGAGCGGGTTGGTGTCTGGTAACACATTTGGCACATTTAAAGAGATGTACAATTTGATTGCATGTGAGCATGTCTTGAAGAATTGTGAGGTCCACCTAGACCAGTATCTAGTGGACAAGACTATAAAAAACCCAAGGAGCTTGCAAAGGCTGCCAACAGGTTTGCCAGTACTCCAGTTCAGAAAAGGCTCAGGCGAGCACACCCAATCGGAAGACAAATCCTCATACAAGAAAGTTAACAAGGATGGGAAGGACAAAGGTCCAGCCTACTCCTCTTCTACGTCAGGTCCCCAAAAGAATGCATGGAAATCCCACAACTTTAGTTCAGACATGCGCTCAGGAAAGCAGAGCGCAGCCACCCCTAACACTGGGACACCAGCATTTAAAAAAGAAAAAAGGTTGTTTCATGTGTATGAAAATGGCCCATAGGAAGGGGATCCTGCTGGCAAGGGGTTACCCAAACAAACCATAGTAAGTGTTGGACTCATGGAGGAGTCCATCGTTAGTGTGGGCCTCCTAGAGGAGGACTTCCCACTAGGCCAAGGAATGGCTGAATGTGGACTGGTTGCACATAGTGGGAATTGTACCGAATCTCCAGTAGAGGTCCCGGTTCTCAAACAATGCTCAGCTGTTCTTAGAACAGATGTATATCAATGAACACAAAACTCCTGAGGTCAGAGATACTGTAGCTATCATCACTGCTGTCACACGGCAGTGGGTACAGCCAGTACAGTATATTGCTGGGCCTGATTGTAAAGTCAATGGTTTTGACAGACAGAGTAAGTGCCCCTTGGAGATAGTAGAGTTTGATTGGCACGTGAAAATATCCAGCACCATGTAGTGGCGAATGACTAGTTCCCTGTCCGATGTCTGTTGGGTAATGATCTTCCCGACACCGAGATAGTCACCGCACTCACCAGATTGAAGGCCAAAGTGGGCGCTAGATTGAACACTCTAAGAGCCTTTGGGCCTGGAATGCTTCCTGAGGGCCTGTGTGAGGGACCGGAGTGGTTGGTAGTTCCTGGTCCAGTTCCATACTGCTATGTCACCTACTCCTGCGGGAGAGGGGCTAGTAGCTATTGAGGACCCTACTTTGGTAGCAGGGGACTCAGTGACTTCAGAATTGCCTGGCTCAGCACAGGAGCCTGAGTTTGAGGATCAGATAAGCTCAGATCTGAAGGGCCTGCCCAAGCTGGATAACTTTACATCAGCTGGGGACCCAGATCAAACTGACCTCTTTAAAGCACAGAAAGAGTGTCCCACTCTGGCGAACCTGCGGTAGCAGGTGTAGGAGCAGGCTAAGGGCGAGACCCCTGGACTGTTCAAAGTGTACTCGGAGGATGCACTCCTGCACAGTGAGCCAAATGATTCTAAGGGCAAGGGAACCAGGAGGTTGATGATTCCCCAATACCACAGAAAGTTCTCTTTGGATTTGGCTCACCAGATTCCTTTAGCTGGTCACTTGGGAGTGACTAAGACATCAGACGGTTGCCTGCAGACTTTTACTGGCCCCAGTTTGGCATAAAGCTTAAGGAAATAGAAGACGTCCAGCCCGACTTGTGACACTTCTGGCAAGTCAGGCGGCACCACAAAGTCAAGCTAACTTCCACTACACGTAACTTGGCAGCCTTTCAAGAAAATGGACATGGTCGTTGTGGGTCCTTTGATCCCTAAACCAGCTCAGTGAACAGATACGTCTTGGTGGTGGTAGACCACGCCACTAGGTACCCTGAGGCTGTCCCCCTGAGGAGCCTCAAATCCCCCATGGTTGCGAAGGCTCTGATTGGGATATTCTCCCATGTTGGCTTTGTTTCTGACAGGGGCTCAAACTTCATATCTGTGTATATGAAGGCTATGTGGGAAGAGCTTGGAGTCACCTACCGGTTCTCTAAATCTTTCCACCCACAAACAAACAGGCTTGGTGAGCGATTCAACAAGACCCTAAAAGACATGATAGGTGGCTTGGAAGAGCAACTGAGGAAAACATTGGATATTCTCCTGCCATGCCGACTGTTCGCCTAAAGGGAGATGCCACAAAACAGAATAAGGTTTAGCCCTTTGGAGCTTCTGTTTGGCCGCCCTGTACGGGGTCCCCTGAGTCTAGTGAAAGAAGGCTGGGAGGGAAATCCCTCACCCCGCACATGATATATGGTGGACTATGTACTTGGAATTCGGCCTAGAATGACAAAGTACATGGAACAGTCAATGAAAACCTAACAGCCACTCAGGAGCTGATGAAGCACTGGCACGACCAGAAGGACACAGAGACATTCGACTCTCCAGGCAAGTGGGTGTGGATTATGGAGCCTGTCAAACCCAGTGTCCTTCTGAACAAGTGGACTGGGCCTTACTGTGTGCTTGAAAAAGTTAATGAGGTAAATTACCTCATTGCCGTGAAAGGACCTAAACAGATGTGCAGGGTCTTTTTTTTACATGAACCAGCTAAAACCCCATTATAGCTGGGATGACTTGCTCATGGCTTTTCAGACAGATGGAGAAACTGAGGAGGAGACTGATCCCCTCCCACACCTTCTGTACGCTGAAGCCATAGATGGGTCAGCTGAAGGTGTCAACCTTGCAACTGATCTGTGAGAACAGCAACTGACAGACTGTCGCCAGTTACTGGGACAGATTGTCCAGCCTGTTTTTGCTCACTACAGCTTGCGCAGATTGGTGCACCCATGATGTGGACACTGGAGACAGTAAGCCGGTGAACAGTAGGATTCACTGGATGTCCATAAGGTCAGGGACACCATGAAGGAGGACGTTTTCAAGATCTTGCCCCTAGGAGTGATAGAGCCATCCCACAGCTCCTGGGCTAGCCCAGTTGTACTGGTCCCTGAAAATACCATTGGTGGGAAGACAGAAATACATTTTTGTGTGGACTACAGGGGGATCAATTCTGTCACAAAGACAGATGCTCACCCCATTCCTTGTGCAGATGAGCTCATTGACAAGCTGAGTGCTGCCAAGTACATGAGTACCATTGACCTCACGGTAGGGGACTGGCAGGTCAGCTTGTCAGACAAAGTATGAGTGAGGTCAGCATTTTCAACCCCAGAAGGACATTATCAGTTCACTGTTATACCATTCGGATTGAAGAATGCCCCAGCCACTTTTCAGAGGACGGTTAACCAGGTTTTGTCTGGACTGGAAAACTTCAGTGTTGCCTATTTAGATGACATTGCTGTATTCAGCCACACCTGGGAGGACTACTTATCCCACATGAAAAGAGTGCCTCTGGTGCTGCAGAATGCAGGCCTGACCATCAAGGCCACAAAGTGTCAGGTCACAATGACTTACCTAGGCCACCACATGGACGGTGGAGGTTAGAAACAACCTCTTGCATGCAAGGTACAGGCTGTGAAGGATTGGGACATCCCCACCACACAGACACAGGTGAGAGCCTTCCTAGGTCTTACCGGGTACTACCATTCGTTCATCAAGGGGTATGGGGCCATCGCCATGCCCCTGAAAGATTTAACTTCCAAGAAGATGCCAAAGAAGGTAACGTGAACCCCCGCCTGTCAAACTTCCTTTCAGGTTTTAAAGGATGGATTGTGCAGGGCCCCAGTTCTGAAAGTGCCAGACTATGATCAAGAGCTAATTATCCAGACAGACACCTGTGAAATTGGGATAGGAGCAGTGCTAGCTCAGCTGAACTCTCAAGGGGTAGAGCAACCTGTCGCCTACATTAGCAGGCGGTTGACAAAAAAGGCAAAGAAACTGGGCCATCATGGAAATTTAATCTTACACAGTTGTTTGTTCGATGAAGAAGCTGAAATATTACATGTTTGGGTCTCACTTCACAGTCCACACAGACCACCGTCCTCTTAGATGGTTAATGGCCATGCAAGGGGAGAACCCTAAACTTTTGTGGTGGCCCATTTCCCTACAGGGATTAGATATGGCCATCCAGCACAAGCCAGGCTCCCTGCATGGAAATGCAGATGGCCTCAGCCGGTTCTTTCAACTATATGACAAACCAGATCATCAGTACGATGGTGGTTCACATGTTGAGGCTGGAGGTCATGTGAGGAATTTGACAATCTGCCTAGTGGGTGTTGGCTCACAAGGGCTTTTTTGAAATGTTTAAATAACTGGAATAATGGCAGAGCAACCTCAGGAATATGTGTTTGGCTAATCCACACACATTTTCCTATGCTCACACCACAGCAAAAGCATAGAGCTGTGTATTCCGGGCTGGACACCGCCTACAGACACAGTCTGCCTCTTTCATATTTAGTTGGAATGTGACAGCTGAGGAGTGCACAATGTCATTACAGGAAGGGCTGGACCAAACTTCCCCTAACCATGGTCAGCCTGATAACTGACCAAGGCTCCATGGAACCCGTCCATGAGATTTTATATAACAGAGTAGGGCAAGAGATAGATTTCGGGTATAATAGTAAGGTGAGCATTTGACTTGTGATATTTTTGGCCATATGCAATTGCTTCTAAATCACTAATTTGAAGCAATGGGAGATTGCACCTAAGAGCTTTTGACTTCTTTCCATGTCTGTGCATCATGCCACAGCACATTGCCATTATTAAAAGTAAAAAGTGCACAAGTTACTGCAGTCACTTGGTTTGGGGTAGCACAGGAAATGAAGGGTACTTTTATATCACACACGCTCTATCAGTGCACAAAGATATATTATGAGAAAAGTGTTTACAAAATGGAAATGCTTAAATAAATAGTTCCCTGATAATAAGGAAAGCACAGTGTCAGATAAATATGTATTATTTTAAAATGAATACTTAAATGTAAAATGGTTTCCAGTTGAAAGCCAGCTGGGGGGAAATGTAAACCAGGCCAAGGCTTTTCAGACAAGCAAGAGGGACTGACACACTTGGAGACAGTTTTTGGCTGCATCTTGTAGTGAGATAATGAGGTCTGTTAGGTTAAAAATGGAATTGCATAGAAATCAGAAAACATTAGATTAGGTCAGGCAATAATAGAATCTTAGATACATGTATCTATGTTCATATGGAAAGGGGTACAAGGTTTGTCATACAAACTAGTTTGAGAGACCAGCTGTACTATTTTGGCACCGTAACATAAGAGGGTATACATTCTCCAATGGTGTTAAGCACCAGACAACTTGGCATAACCTTGGTAAACAGATAAGGTGCAGACATTAATTCATGAAGAAATGTCCTTGGCAGGAGTTGAGCACTTTCATAGTTGTGTCCAGCAAAGTCTAAAATAGGCATATTAATCGTGTGAGTCAGAGAACATTGTGGATGTCAGACATTGTAATGTGGAATTGTTGTGCATGTGTGATACATTATCCAATGGTAATGAAGGGATGTTTGCCCTTTGACGGGATGCTAATGAAGGGATGCTGCTATGCACTGCTCTGGTGCAGTGGTAGGACTTGGTGTCCCACTCGAAACCACGGCTGCAGTATTTTCTGAGGTAATTGTGTGGACTGGCGGTGGTATGCTGCTGTTTGATGCTATGAGGAGGGATGCACCTAAGAGCTTTTGACTTCTTTCCATGTCTGTGCATCATGCCACAGCACATGAAACCACATGGATGTGTTATCCAAATTGCTTCCTGTGTTCTTTCGGCACAGTGGATTCTGACAGACTGTGCAAGGGGTCAGATATGGTTGCTGTTTATTCTCGGTCAAGTGCCAGCACACCTTTGACCTTCATTGTGGGCTAGGAACAACAACAGGATTGGTCATTTGGGTACGATGGTGCATGCGGTGGTCATGCTGATGTGTTCTGGGTGTCATGCAATGATGGGATGTGTTTTCTGATCTGCAACAAAATTGATGTTTCTTGAAGAGGCTGTGTGCAGAATTCGACTATCTGCAGGGTGGGCGTGGGCTCGCCTGGGATTTTTTGACATTTTTAAATAAACAGAAGGAGGGTATCCTGACCTCAGGAAAATGTGGGGGGCTAATCCACACAAATGTTCCTATGCTCACAGCCTCAACAATGCATAGACCTGTGTACCATGGGCTGGACACCGTCTGCAGGCACAGTCCGCACCTGTCATATTTAGTCCTGTCATATTTAGTTGCAACGTGACAGCCGAGGAGGGCACAATATCAATCAAGGAAGGGGGAGACCAAACCTCCCCTGGGTCAACCTGATTACTTGACAAAGGCTCCATGGAACTGCCTTGCTCTTTTGTTAGGCCCTGCAGCTGGTGGCAGTAGAGGGTATTTCAAACAGGCCCCTAAGGGGCCTAGCTGCAGAGGATAACACAGGAGGCTGGAAAACCAACAACTTTTCATATGTAACTGTGTCAACCTAAAGCCAGCTCCCACCCTCAGTATGAATGTCAGTGAACTTGCATGTCTGGGGCTATTATTGCAGTAGGCCCCCACACTAAGTGGACCCCATTCATAAGATATGAGAATGTGGTTTGCAGAATCCAGAGAGTCTGGTCTCACCGCATCTTCAAGGGAGACCTGACACTTTAACAGGAATCACACAGGGAAGACCATTAACTAGAGAGACTCTGATCACAGCAGCCAGGAAGATGGGTGGGACTTAGTATGGCAAGGGAGTGGGCCAGAGCTCTTTCTGTTGAGAGGAAGGTTCCACCATCTTAGTTCTGGGACACTCTGTGTTCCTGTTTCACCCACTTACCTTTTCCTGTTCCTGTTGGTTCACTAAGGTAGGCTTAGCCTACACCAATCACTATGGCCAACTTGGCTTTAAAAGAGGGCTGAAGCCTTTCTCTAGACAGATCATCCTAAGACTTCACAAGAAGTAAGAAAGAAGAACTCAACCTTGGACCCTGGCTGAAGGTACACTCTGCGTTACATCTCCCACCAGGGAAGGAAGGATGGGACAGGCATCTCCCAGGAGGACATAGATGGAGATAAAGAACTCAGAGGACCCTCCAGCCGCTACAGAACTGGTACTGAGCCAGCACGCAGTGTGCCCTGCTAGGCTCTGCAGCATGCTTCCTGGAAAGGGAGCGCCAGAATGTCTCTGAACCCGAAACCAAGGACAACACACTAACAAAGCTTTTGGCCGTCCACCTTAAAGGACAACACAAGCCCAGTGAAGATGCTGGGAGAAGTGCATCAACAAGCAACTGCCGCTCTCCAGCCTTAGAGGACATTTTCGAGCCAGTCCAGATCCTCAATCCATAACCGGATTTCAGGCTGCAGTCGCTGAAAGAAACCTGAGATGTCCCTGCCAGTGCTTCAGAACAGCCGATTAGCATGGAGACAATGATTCCTGACTGAGAGTTGTTGTGTAGGCCATCCTCCAGTCATTTGTCAAGATTCGCTTGCCGAACCATCTTGCCACCTGATAAACACAGCTGACTCCCGTCTCGAACTCTGTCACGGAAGCCTGGATGGTGTCCTGAAGAGGACTTGACCCTTTTGGGCATCAAGAACACCTAGAGCAAAATGTACATTGTTATTCTGTCCCCTTGGTCCTTCCCAGCCAGAAGGCCCCAACAGACATTTTAAGACCCTTTTCTCCTTTTGTTGAAGCCAAGAACCTTTAAAAACGATTTTGGTTATTAACCATACCAACTACCCTCCTGCCAGTATCCAGAGTGCATTCCTTTTCCTTCGTAAGAAACTATCCTCCTCATTCCTTTACAGGGTGGGTTATAATTTAGTGGTGTTGTTAGACTGTCTGTTGTGATAATAATAAAGTAGATATTTGTATACAACCTTGACTGGACAGTCCCTTTTATCATTGGGTAATCATTGTATTTTCGCTACGTTACCACTAACCAACGATTCACAAACTTTAGGAGATAAGCCTGCTGCTCCATGTTACCAAAATTGGACAAGGAGGTTTATAATTTTAATTGTATGCTTGTTTATTCTAATCTGTTTGGATCCATTCTGGTTTATCAGTGGTGTGGGACCGATTGATGGTTTAGAAATCGTTATTCACCCCTGGACCACTGGTGCCGAGAATTTGATTCATCACAGGCTGTGCACAGGTTGGGGTGAGCTTCTATTATTCTATAGCCTCTGCATCTGTAGTGTGATTCACCTCCTCTTCAGTGTCACTGCTTTCCAGGAGCAACTCATGTTCTGATCGGACTCGGATGGATCATAATCTTGTTCCTGATCGTCAGCCATTTCGTCATCATTGTGATTGTCTGGCTTATCAGTGGACTGGGGCGGTGGGGGTAGAATCCTGGTATGTTCCCCCTCTCAGTGTTAAACTCCATCGTGTGTTGTTCTTCCCTGGTCTTCGATAGGTAGAATCTGCTCACCTTCCCCTTCTGCCTCTCAGACAGCAGAAGTGAAAGCGCAGACTCCTCTGTCGGTAATCCATCGCTCTTACGTGCGCTGGTGGATGTGCCGCAGAGCGACCAGTGCCGGGGTGTGAAAGGTTGGTTGCATGATATACTCAATTGATCATGTGCCTCCCCAATACACACAGCGCGGACTGATGCAGGAGTGCCGAGACGATGAGCAGCACTTCATCCCCTGCCTCTGGCTTGTCTGGGTGCTGGGCTGTGCTCCCACTGACTAATGTGTCGCCTGCGGCTACATGGAATCTTTGAAGCTCCTTCTCAGAAAACATCAGGCAAGCTTCACTCTCCCTAAACCTGTCAACCTGGAGTCACATTCATGGCTTCCGCAGTCACCCAAGCAGCTCTTTCTTCTCGAGGATTTCCCCGCCAGAAACTCTCCCAGATGGCACTTGTGTTGTTTGCACTCTTTAAAACACAGAGAACATCACACAGCACTGCGTGAGCAAAGTCAACCCTTAATCTAACGCTCTGGCTGGGTCCCATTGACATACTACCTATCCCTGCCCTTCTTCCTACTCAACTACTGAAAACCCCACTCCAGATGTGTTATTAAATCTTCTCTAGAAATCCAAAGCCTGCCTCCAGAAATGACCTCCTGCCTCTCTGGAGGCTGCCCGAAACTGGAGAGGCGCTCCAGCCACATGCCCCCCTTTAGGCCAAGTGGTTGAACTTCAGACCAACTGTTTAACATTTTCATTTGCGGTTCAGCCTGGTTAAATCACCTGAAATGTGGGTGATTCGAGATCCTGGCCGAAAGGTTTGTCGAGGCCTGCTAGAAACCGCTCCGGAAAGTGAAGCAGGCAGATGTTATGTTATTATTGTGCATTTGTACAGCGCCTTTTCTCTCATTGGTATGATCTCAAAGCGCTGTGGGCTGAACGCCCTTGGGGACCGCTGTCCCGGTCCCTGGAGTTAAGTGGTAGATAGTGCTTGGGTGCACTCAATATGTGTGCAGCCCACGTGGATTGTGTTGAGTGTGGCCAGGGTCAGACTGGGCCATAAAATGAACTTGGACACCGATGAAAAAGTGGCCCACAGTTCCAAATGGAAATGTATTCCTTTTGTGACACTGTTTGAATAGTACCCAAGGGGGAGTTTTTTGATACAATGTGATATAAATTGTGCATTTTAAAGGATATTTATTCAGCAACACTGGTCAAAACTATTAGCTGCATAGTGAAGTAACTCATCAAACTGGCCCATATAGGGCAAAAAAACGGGTCCACACCAGCATTTTGCAATTTTATTTTTAGGCCAGTCCAAGCCTGCGTGTTGCTGCAGTGTAATGCTAGGTGTGGTGCTGTGATCGTGTGAGATCAGTACAATGTGTATCTGCATTCTGGTGGGGGTGGAGCTTGTGTGTGGGATTATCTGTGCAGCTAGGCCGATTGTTTTCATGGGGTATAGCAGCAATCTAAAAATTGTTGAGGTGTTCACGGAGGTGTGTAGGTATACGTGCAGCTAGGAAGAGTTGATGAAAGGGTATAGCTTCATTCTTATTGCGTGTTGGTGTAGAGGAAAGAGCCTACATATCGGTATGCGTGAGTGTCTGTGCGGAATGTAGGGAGGCCCCTGTTCCTCATTATCTTTCAGTGCCTGCTGCCCTGACCGTATCTATTTGAGAGGTTTGGTGCTTGGGTTAAGCATCCCTTGATCAGAGACCACATTGCATACCCGGAGTGTGCAAACCACAGTACTTCTCTGCTACCAGATTTGTACATTTTAGGGTGACCAGATTAACAATAATAAAAGTGGGACAGGCCATAGAGATCGAAGTAGGACTAAAGTAAACACAAATAAAACTGTAATCCTACTTCTATGTCACTGGCCTGTTGCGGGAGAGGGGGGAGTGTGCTCACAGGCACACTCCTCTCATTGGAGGAGAGCTGCCGGGTGTTGCGTAGTGAAGTATGCGGTATTGCGCATGCACGGCCCAGAGGGAGGCTCGCGCATGAACACTGTTGATAAAGACGGTCCAGGGGACCTGAGCATGCAACACGCGTCCTGTGTGCTCTGTGATATGTGTGCGTGTGTCACTGCGTGAGTGCTGGCGCGGGCCCTGGGCAGCCCGCGCACCGTAACACTGGCCACGAGGACGACAACGGAGCTCTGAGCCACCGCTCTGAGGACGTTGGAGAGAGAGGCTTGTTTCCGTGTCGGCACGGACCCATGTACATGGCTGGTGGCCATCTTTAATCCTACGCGGATCGCAGTGGTTGTGGCCCTGAGAGGGTGCTCGTGTGCCGGCTGCGATCCCAGGCCTAAAAAGTGAATTTTTGGAACTTTCCACAGCCCTGACATGCTGAAGGGCTGTGGACTCTTAAAAAAAATATAAAAAAAAAAAGACACAAAGAAAATCTAAAGGGGAGTGAAACAGGAGGTCTTTCCCTGGCTGAAAACAAGACATCCAGACCTGGAACCATCCATTCCCGCAAAGCCATCTGGTATCATCCTTAGTGTTAATCACCTGCACTCTCATCCAGTGGCTGGGCTGCTTATGCCACCATCGTAGAGTGCCAGACTGTGAGTACTTCGCCCAGGAATCATCATGGGTGAGGGAGGAGAAGAAGAGGGTGCCCCTGCGCCCGTCCCACGCAGAATGCACAGCACATTGGCCCCCATGCCCGAATTTGACACCACTGGCCCACCATCTAAACTGGGGCCGAAATGGCTTCTGTGGGTCAAGAAACTATAAATGTTCTTTAGGGCTTCTGGGAAAGAGGATGTTGACACGAAGATTAACACCATGGTGTACTCTGCGGGCTCAGAGGTCCATAGGATTTATGACTCTCTCACCATCCCAGTGCTCATGTATGATGCTGTAAAACAGGCTCTCCAGGACCATTTTATTCCGATGGTGAACGTCGACTTTGAAAGGTTTGTTATGTGTGCAGAGAGACAGCAGGATGGGGAGTCGCTGGATCAGTTCTGTGCACGGCTGAGGCACCTAGCTAGCACCTGCAGGTGGGTGAATGCGGAGGAGATGGTACGGAACCAGCTGCTGCAAGAGTGCAGTTCGGGGAAACTAAGGAGGCAAGTGTTGAGAGAGCCAGGCCTGACCATACAGCAGATCCTTGACACAGGGAGGGCTTACGAACTGGCGGAGTCCAGGGGGGCGAAGATGGATGCGGCAAGGCACCCTAGCAAGGGAGAAGAAGCTTTCGCCATAGGGCGCTCTGCCCCAGGGAAAGCACGATGGACACCAAGGAGGGTGGATGGTCCTCCTGTGACTGGCACTGTGCAGTCGTGCCCGTATTGCGGATATGACCTGCCGCATGTGGGAGAATGCCCGGCGAAGATGCGAGTCTGTGGCCGGTGCAGCATGCCGGGTCATTATGCGAGGGTGTGCAGGGCGTCCACCCCGGTGATGGCATCGAGGGGGCCAGCAAGAATCGGAGGGAACAAAACCCGTAGAGTGAGGGGTGTGTCGTCAGTTGAGCAAGGAATACAGGATCTGGACATAGCAGAGAAGGAAGAGGAGATCTTCTTCATCTCGAGCATCACTACTGGTCCCAGAGGAAGCCGGCAACCGACGTGCATGGTGAACATTGGGAACGTCCACACTCCTGTTCTTATAGACACGGGCGTGTCAAGCTGCGTGCTGGCGACTGAACACTATGAAGCCCTCCCAGGCCCTCCCGAGCTGTCTGAGTCCAAGGCGCTGATAAACGCTTTTGGGGGAAATACTCCGCTACCGATCCAGGGAGTGTTCGTGGCGCCCCTGTCCCATGGGCAGAACAAGATCAATGCGAGGTTCTTCGTGACAAGTGTAAGCCCACACTCCCTCCTGAGCTGTGCCGCCCCCGAAGCCCTCAATGTAGTGCAATTCACGCTGGCTGTTTACCACACCAATATAGACCGCCTACTACAGAGCTTCGACACCGTCTTCCAATGAGTGGGGAAGCTAAAAGGGGATCCCATCAGGCTTCACATAGATGGGTTGGTGAGACCAACGGCTCTCAAATATCGCCGGATACCGTTCCACCTGAGGGCACAGGTGGAGAAGGAGTTGCAAGCGATCATTGACTTAGACATTATCGAGAGGGTTGAAGGCCCGACCCCGTGGGTCTCGCCAATTGTTGTCGCCCCGAAGCCCAAACAACCCAGAGCAGTCTGCATCTGCATGGACATGAGGTTGCCAAACATGGTGTGATGCTGGAAATGCATCGGAGGGACAGGGCCTCCGTATCCTTGTCCTTTACTGCCTTTTTATCGTGTGTTCTGTCATATTTTCTGCGCAGGAGTTCATGTGAGACTCCTGGTGGTGCAGCTCTCTCTCTTTTGGTTTGGTGAACAGACCCGTGGGATACCCTTACGGCACCCATGGGTGGGGGTACAACCCTGTGCCCCTGGTGTATGTTTTTGGGCACCTGTGGGTGGCCCGCAGAGCAGGGTATGGGCTGGTGGCAGCTCCATGCTCAATTTGACAGGTGCGCTGAGTATCCTCCATTTTGGGATACCCAGGCCCTGCCATTGGAATCAGTTGATTCCTGATGGAAAACAAGATGGCCCCTGTGGCCTCTTGCTTTCTATTACCTGTTACCTTGTTTCCCCAAAGTCCTGGGAAGCCCTGACTCTGTCCCTTCCCCCTGACTGGCTGTTGGGTGGAAGTTCCATATATGATGTTGTTGTGAAGTCCAGTCCAGACTGACTGGAGCCTTCCCAGTGACTGTATGTTGTGGGTACGCCCTGTGGGTGGGACCGGGGAGACTGGAGTGTGTGACCAATATGCACTTCTTGTTGTGGCTGTCTGGTTTCTGGTATGAGAGACAAAGACTGAGAGAGCCCTGCCCGAAACTGGCCTGAATGCAGTGTGTAGTGTTGAATGGCTGGGTACTTTTTTAAATTTTTTTATTTTTTGTATTTTATTTCAGCTCATTATGAACTTTTAAAATAATAAAAACAAAGCAGAACATCCTTCTTTGCAATTGCGATGGGTACTTGTCCCAATCCACATTCCTTGTTGTGAGTGTCTGAGAGGGAGGAGGATGGCCTGAATGCACTGTGTGCCTGATTGGCTGACTGACTGCACTGATGAGGCCCAACAAGGCTGAAACACGTGTATGGGGTTGCTGTTTGTACTCTTGTTCTGAGAGGAATTGCCATAGCATTTCGGTGCTGGACTGCCCATGTGGGCGGGACAAAGACTGATATGCAAATGGGTATTTCCCATCTGTGAAAGGTACAGTGAGCAAAAAGCGTGTGCTGCAAACTCTAATCTCAGAACAGGTTATCATGCCTTGTTCTTTCTGGATAGGATCGCCTTCTACCTTTTTTGAAATATTTGCAAAGAACTTGGGGTTGGTCACCCTAAGTTACCTGGGGGCAACCAGACGTGGACTCCCTGCTCACTGTGCTCAGAGAGGTGCAGCTTCACCTCACTGATGAGGCCCAACAAGGCTGAAAAACGTGTATGGGGTTGCTGTTTGTACTCTTGTTCAGAGAGGAATTGCCATAGCATTTTGGTGCTGGACTGCCCATGTGGGCGGGACAAAGATTGATATGCAAATGGATATTTCCCATCTGTGAAAGGTACAGTGAGCAAAAAGCGTGTGCTGCAAACTCTAATCTCAGAACAGGTTATCATGCCTTGTTCTTTCTGGAGAGGAGCGCCTGATACCTTTTTTGAAATGACTGCATGAATGCCCTTCTGTATGATTGGCTGTGTGTGAGAGTGACCCAGCACTGTGGATGAGAGACAAGATAGTATATCTGGGGACCTCTCACCACTGGAAATTGTTCAGAAGCGTTCAGAAGCTGTGTCTACACTTGAAGAGTAACTGGAACTGCTGATCCTCGACGCCCAGCTGAAAGACGAAGACTTGCTGTTGCATTTGCTTCGACCTGATCTGAAAGCTGCCAAACTCGTCGAGGACTGATCCGAGAGAGGACCTGGTAAGGCGCCCTCTTCCCCTGCTCCGAGGGACCATCGAGCACCGCTAAACTTCGCCGAAGCTCCCTGGAAGTCAGACCCTCGAAAGGCTGCAGAACCGAGACGGGAACGCTGAGGAGAACGAAGCAAAGCACCGGACTTCGCCGCTGTTGAAGTCTATTGCCGTCGACCAGGGTTCGCAGGTTTGTGTAACCACTGGAGGCCTGTCGAAGTTGTGTTGCCCAGCCGTGGGGACCACTTGACGCCGTGCCGCCGACGAATGGAGCCGCCCGCTCCTTTGCCTAAGAACATTTGAACCCAAGGACTCCCTTGTCCGCAACGTCAACCGCTTTGTCCCACCGGAGAAAGTCACGGACGACCACACGCGCCGAGGAGAATCCGCCGGTGGGTTTCCCGCCACCTAAAGGCCACAAAGACTTTGACGACTCAACGCCCTTGTTGGGCCACAGTTCTTCTGAAACTGTTTGCGGTCCTGAACAATCCTTTGCCGAGGGGCCCTGCACACCTCATCCTCGTAGGACGTCACTGACGAGCACCGCCTGGATCGACATCAGGGTCTCGGCACCCTTGAACTTCTCATCCCCGCCGTCGATGACGAGTTCACTATATTCAACACCTCTCGACGATCCATGGCTCCTGCTTTAAAGGGAGTCACTCAAGAAGGATCCTTCGACGGGTCTTCGAAGAACTCTACTCCACCAGGTACATTGGGGGGGTAAAACCTTAATAGGAGGAAATAAGGCTATTGAACAATATATGGACTGGGCTTGTGCTATATATCTTTATTTTACAGGTTGCCCAGGTGGGGGGATCTCCACACAGAACTGTGTCGATCGGTAGGGGCCAGTGTTCTGCCTATTGTTTCAACCATCTTACCTTCCTTCCTATCTCTATTGCTGGTTCCCTCTTTATTGATCTGTGTGACATTTTAACCATACAGTTGATGCACTTTAATGAGATTTGATAACATTGGTGGTACCACTTTAGAATTGTATATATTTATCATTGTTGATTTCCGAGTACAAAGTGTGTTATTGTGATCGGGTACATACCTTTGAATATTAATTATATAAAGACTGTGTTTTCAGTAATACAGTGTGTGGACATTCCTTTGTGGGTGTTCGGGGACTACACTGTACTTAAGAACCAGCCTGCATCACCTCCTGAGAAGCTAGGCCTTGATTGCTCGACTACGTTACCAATAATAGAGAATCTTGGCTGGGGTCCTTTGTGCCTCTCCTCTACCATATAGAGAGCGGAAGTACATACACCCCCCTCCAGTCTTTACACTGGTGGCAGTGGTGGTTTTAAGAATCAGTGTATAACCGTGCCACTTACAAAATATCTGCACTTTATTAAATTAAGGTTTGGCTGTGTACAAAATAACTGCATTACAAGCAATGGAGTCTATTGCAAATGGTAAATTGACTAGGATGAGCTTAGAGGCTCTCCAGAGTGCTTGTGAAGCCAGGGAGTTAGACTTTGTGGATAAGTCTAGGGCTGAGCTGATAGCTGCCGTGGTGCCATCAGTCGATGGTGAAACTCATAATGAGGGGGGGAATGCAACCAATGAGGGCTCTGCCCCTGGGGGTTCTAGTGAATCTGTTTCTGGGAATGCCACCATTCCTGCTGCCTCTGTTCCGAACCCCAGCACTGTTCTTCAGGGGGAAGCCCTGAAGATTGAACTTTTAAAATTGGAGCTACAACGGGAACAGTTAGCCTTTCAATACAAAAAGTTGGCAACCAAAGCTGAGTTGAAGAAAGAGGAGTTGGCACAGCAAGTGATACTCAAAGATAGGGACACTGAGCACCAAAGAATCCAGCTGGAGAAAGCTAGAGTGGAGACTACAGCTAAACCAGTTGAGAATGGCAGGTCCCCAGCCACCAAGTTTATGAGAGATTTGGTTGGTGTGTTTGTGGAGAGTTCTGATATCATCCAATGGATTGAAGCGTTTGCATGATGTTGACAAAAGAGATTGGGCTAAGTGTTTGTTAAGCAAAGTGCCTCAGACTGAGTATGACTGTATTCTGAAGCTGAGTGTGGAAGACAGGGGTCAGTATGAGTGTATTAAGTCTGCTTTAATTGCCAAGTTTGGCAAGACACCTACCCAATACCTTAAAAGGTTCAGGGATTTTAAGAAAAGAGAGAATGTGTCTTGGGTTGACTGGGTGAGTGCTGCGCACATGAACATGATGGGGTGGATTGATGGTTACAAGGTGAAAACTTTTGTTGAATTGTCCCACCTGTTGTTTTTTGAGCATTTTTCTGAAGCCTGTTCACCGGAGCTGCGTAAGTATGTTGCTGACCAGAACATTTTGGATCCCTTTAAGCTGGCTAGGCTGGCTGACAAGTGGATCTCCCACCGGGTGTCCCCTAAGGTCTCCAGTGGGAAGGACAAGGACAAAGAAAAGGGGGCCTATCAGAAAGCCGAGGAGTCCCAAAAGCAGTCACAGTCGAGTAAATCTAAACCCTACTCTCCTAAGACCCAAAAATCTAGTGGGGATAAGTCGTCTGTGGGTGGGAATAAGAGTAGTGGTCCACCTGCTGCAAAGCAGGCTCCCAGTGGTTCCAGTACCGTATCCCGCACTCCCGGCACTTGTTGGGATTGTGGGGCTCTGGATCACAAGAGGGGTGACTCCAAGTGTAAAGGTAAGGCACTTGGAGTACAGGCTGCCAGCCTGACCTATCCTTACCCCATGTCTGAGGGGGAGGCCACTGTCCTCCCCTCCTCTACAGGGATCACATTTGGTGCTCCTGTAGAGATTTCCTTAGTGTCAGAGACTATCCCACAGAACACCCATAGATTTTTGAGAAGTGTCCTCCTGAATGGCCAGCCTTCTACTGGTTTCAGAGACACTGGGGCAAGCATGACAGTGGTGGACAAGACCCTGCTGTCACGTCCTCAATCTTGCCCTCCTTCCGACACTTACCCGACACCATCCGTTCCCATACCCACCACCCACACCAACGGGGAAGACACTGCAGGCGGGATGTCAGAGGGGGCAGAACCACCTCCTTCCGCCCATTTCCATGTTGGCGCTTGCCCTGGCGTCTCATCTATGCCCGACGGCTCCGGGGCCGTCGGCTGCAGCTCCCGCGCACTGGAGAACCCGATCGCGTCTCGCTCAGGCGATCACGTGATTAGTCACGGGTTCTTCGTCTACAGCCGACGCCGGCGTCCACACACTGGGCAACACCAATCACTGATGGCGTCCGGCCTCACGTGACGCTCCTGTGCGGTCACGTGCCCTGTCACGTGACCTAAATTTCCATCAAAAGGAGCCGAGAGGAAACACTCAGCGCTTCACAGCTGTTTCTACCAGAGACCTGTTCGGCTTTACTCATTTCTTCTTGCTACAGTTTGGAACTCGACCACGGAACGTTACTTTGGACTTGTATTGGATTTTTCTCTGGATTCGACGTATCTTCTGGACCCTTGGAACTCTTGACCTCCCTTTCTGGCCCTGGTACTGCTCTGGATTACCCTTTTGTCTTGGCGAACTACGAACCACACAATTCCTGTTTATCACGCTTTGCCCCCTGAGCCACTTGGGGTTCACTAACTATTGTGCTCACTACCTGGACCTTGGGTTGGCTCGCTGACTGGTCACGTTCTGGCTGCAGGTGTGGGTTGGAGGAGCTGCAGTACATCCCAGCCTGCTGTTTGTCTTCCCTTGTTCCCCATTCAGGTTTCCCACCAGTTCTACCATCCCCGGGGTAAGCTTTGTCATTTTACCTTGTTTGCTTGCACTGCCATTCCTTTCAAAGTATACCTGATCCTAACCCTTGCTTTACAGCACTCAGGGGTCCTTCCGGTGTTCCCGGTATCTGACTGACGGCGCCACTCCACACCTGTGGCCTCAAAGATTGCTAGGGCAGTATTCTATACCTGCTCGAGCGGTACTTGGGGACAGAGGTAGTTTATAGCTGCACGACCATCAAGGCGGACCACCAAGATCAGAACAGACTGTGAAGCCTCGTGGACGTCCAGCTATGGACACCTCAGCCGGGGACCCTGTGACGGCTTTAATGCAGGCAGTGACAGCACTCAGGGCCGACATGGCAACCGCTACTGCAACCATACGCGCTGACATGACCGCTGCAACCACTGCATTACACCACCGCCTTGACACGGTGCTAAGTGCACGCCACCCCTTACCCGCAGAAGCTGAGTTTGATGAAATCATTCCTCCCCAAAACCCTCCTCCTGTCATACCCCCTTCCTTCCCGGCCACCCCTGTGGTGATCCAAAACCCTTTTCCCTTGGCAGCTCCCGAAAGATACCAGGGCGACCCAAAGAAATACCGCACTTTCATCAATCACTGTAAGCTTCATTTCATGTGTCGTCCTCAGGCTTTCCCCGATTCCGTATCAAAAGCAGCCTTTCTTCTCTCCCATCTATCCGGGGTAGCCGCCACATGGGCCAATCCGTTGCTAGAAAACAACCACCCTGCTTTGTACGATTTTGAGATATTGACCCAAGAGATGGCAAAAGTATTCGACACCAGGCACAAAGCACAGTCTAGGGACATGGAACTCCTGGATCTCACGCAGGGTCGTTCAACCCTCATAGAGTACATCACCAGGTTCAATCAGTTGTCTGCTGAGACCTCCTGGCCAGAAAATAAAAAGGCTGTGGTGTATTACCGGGGTTTATCTGGGGTCATGAAAGATGCCTTATCTGTAGTGCCTACGCTTCCCACAGTATATGCTGATTTGGTGGACTTAACGTTACAAGTCGATGCCAGACGATCGGAGCGACGGGGGGAAGGATCATCCTCGTTCCCACCCCCATCCACGGTCAATGCTACTCCTGAACCCATGCAGATAGGCGGGGTCCGCAGCCCCATCTCACATGTCGAACGAGAGCGCAGGAGAACGGACAATGCCTGTTTCTACTGCGGTCTCAACGGGCATTTCGTAAAAGAGTGTCCTCGCCGCCCAAAAAACAGAAACCCGGGTTTTCCAAAGGCTCGCCCCTAAGATCAGAGGTGGGAGCAAGTACTATACGGAATACCTCTGAACCTACTTTCGGTCCTGTGCAACCCATAATAGTTCAGGCCTTTCTGAACTACGCTACGGGTTCCCACGCAGTGTCAATAGTGATAGATTCAGGTGCTACAGGTTGCTTCATCGACATAGCCTTGGCCAGTTCACTGAACCTGCCTTTGGTCACGAAGAAATTTCCCGAACCGGTCCAGGCGGTGGATGGTACGTCTCTTGCCTCTGGTCCGATCCTGCAACAGACAGCTCCATTAGAGCTGATCATTCAGGAAAACCACAAGGAGACGATCTCATTTGATCTCATTGCCACCCCGCAGTTTGGGGTGATTCTAGGCATTCCTTGGCTAAGGTTGCACAATCCCCTCATCAACTGGGGGACGGGTCAGGTCTCATTTGAATCCGAAACATGTCAACACTACTGCCTACTGGCAACGCCTCAGGTTTCCAGCCCTGCGGGAATCCTGGGAAGCGTCATATCCTTGGCTATAGAGGACAGCACTGACCACCACGATACGCACACCGTAGGGGCTGTCACGGGTGGGATACCCTCGGTTTACCACGATTTCCAGGCGGTATTCGACAAAAGGTCTGCAGAGGGCCTACCCCCGCATCGACCTTACGACTGTCCCATCGACCTGATTCCTGGCGCATCTGTCCCGAAGGGTCGTATCTACTCCCTGACTCAGATGGAAGAACGGACCTTGCAGGAGTATATCCAACAGGCTTTACGGCTAGGTCATATTCGCCCATCGACCTCTCCGGCTGCAAGCCCTATATTCTTCGTTCCAAAGAAGGAAGGGGACCTCCGCCCATGCGTAGATTATAGGCGCTTGAATGCCGTCACAGTGAAGAACCGCTACCCCATACCTCTGATCACTCCGTTGCTGGACAAACTCACCCATGCTACGATATACACCAAACTAGACCTCCGCAGGGCATACAATCTTATACGCATGCGTGACGGTGATGAATGGAAAACGGCCTTCTGCTCACGACAAGGCCTATTTGAGTACACCGTCATGCCTTTTGGTCTATGTAATGCCCCGGCTACCTTTCAGCACTTCATGGACGACATTTTCAACGATATCTTGAACACTTATGTAGTAGTTTACTTAGACGACATACTGGTTTTTTCCGCCTCCCTTGATGAACACATCACACATGTCAGGGAAGTATTGTCGCGACTACAAAACAACGCTCTTTATGCCAAGCCCGAGAAATGTTCGTTCCATACCGATCAAGTCGAATTCCTGGGGTTCCATATCACGCCCAAGGGGCTATCTATGAACCAAACCAAGGTTCGGGCGATCGACGAATAGCCGATTCCGACCAACCTCAAGCAGCTGCAGTCATTCCTAGGGTTCGCAAACTTTTATCGGAGATTCATATCAGTGTTTTCTTCTGTTGCCGCTCCACTCACTGCACTCACTAGCCCTTCTGTCCCCTATGTCTGGTCCACGGCTCAGCAATCCGCTTTCGATACACTGAAAACCCTGTTCACCACCGCTCCGGTATTACAGCACCCTGACCCCAACCTTCCGTATATTCTCGAAGCAGATGCCTCTTCCTATGCATTAGGTGCGGTGTTGTCCCAGTCCTGTCCTACCACCAACCGTTTATATCCAGTAGCGTTCCACTCCCGTAAGTTCACGACTACCGAACTACACTACACGGTTACAGAAAAGGAACTGCTGGCTATTAAGGATGCGCTACAGGTCTGGAGACACCACCTCCTAGGTGCCAAATACCAGACCGTAGTGTTCTCTGATCATAAAAATCTCCAGGACCTTGCTTCCTTGAAATGCACAAACAGTCGCCAGGCTCGGTGGCATCTTTTCTTTGCCGCGTATGGTTTCGCGGTCAAACACAGGCCCGGTGTTGGACACGGCAAAGCCAATGCCCTGTCCCGTTCACCTGGGGGTGAGACCCTTCCCTCTTTTCCGGACACCTTGTTGGGAAAAAATCACGTAGTCTGTTTATGCACGCTGACTCCCTCCTTGTTATCCACTATCCGATAATGGGCCTCCCAGTACCCGCAGTCACTGGCGGAATGGGACCCGGTCATGCAAGACGGGCTGCCTTTCGTACATGGGGGAAAACTCCTTCTACCCACGAGTGAAACCCGGAATCAAGCGCTGACCTGGTCCCACGACGCTGCCATCAACGGTCACCCCGGACAACTTTGCACCTTAGACCTCCTTAAGCGTTGGTGCTGGTGGCCTACAATGAAGTGTGACGTACGAGACTGTTAATACCTGTGCGGTGTGTGCCCAGGGCAAATGGCGCAGGGGTCGGCCCTTGGGTCTTCTCCATCCTCTCCCGATACCTCCGCGACCTTGGCATACGATCTCCATGGACTTAGTCACTGATCTCCCTCGCACTCATGGGTTTGACACTATTTGGGTCATAGTTGACTCATACACCAAGTTAGCACGTTTCATACCGTGCAAGGGAATACCTTCAGCCCCTGCTTTGGCCAAGCATTTCTTCAAGCATGTATTTTGTCTCTTTGGATTGCCCCATGTGTTGGTCTCTGATCGTGGTTCCCAATTCACCTCCCGCTTTTGGCGGGCCCTAACCGCTCTGTTGGGCATAGATGCTCAATTTTCCTCTTCGTATCACCCGGAGAGTGACGGACAGACCGAAAGGGTCAACCAAACGTTGGAGCAGTATCTGCGCTGCTTGACGCTGCAATACCAGGACACATGGCTCAATCTGCTACAACTCGCGGAGTTTGCCTACAACAATGCTCTGCACTCGGCTACCGGGTACTCACCTTTCTTTGCACTCTACGGTCAGCATCCTCGTACCCTCCCCATTCCAGATTTTTCCTCTTCCAACACCCCTGCCGCCTCGGCTTGTGCCCGAGACATCATATCAGTCCATGCCCATACCTTGGTCCACTTACGTGAAGCACAAGCTTCTATGAAAGCGGCTGCTGACAAAAAAAGGGCTGCTCCGCCCGTTTACAGGGTTGGGGATCATGTTTGGTTGTCCACTCGTCACCTGCATATTCCTGGCTGCCGCAAGCTATTGCCTCGTTTTGTGGGCCCTTACAGAGTAGTCAAGGTTCTGAACCCGGTGGCGTTGCGTCTGGCGGTGCCCTCCTCTTGGCGGATCCACCCGGTTTTCCACGTTTCTCTCCTTAAGCCTTGCCTTGGCCCTACCCGCTTGGTGTCTCCTCCTGCCCCTGTCTCTGTCTCTTCTCCCGATGTGTTTGAGGTCCGGGCTGTTTTGGGTTCTCGTGTCCACAGGGGTGTCCTGCAGTATTTGGTGGACTGGTTGGGTTATGGCCCTGAGGACCGGTCATGGGTTGCTTCCCGTGATGTGCATGCCCCCCGTTTGTTGGCCCGTTTTCACCGTGACAACCCTTCGAGCCCACGCGGTCGTGGGCCTTTGGGGGGGGGGCTCTGTCACGTCCTCAATCTTGCCCTCCTTCCGACACTTACCCGACACCACCCGTTCCCATACCCACCACCCACACCAACGGGGAAGACACTGCAGGCGGGATGTCAGAGGGGGCAGAACCACCTCCTTCCGCCCATTTCCATGTTGGCGCTTGCCCTGGTGTCTCATCCATGCCTGACGGCTCCGGGGCCGTCGGCTCCAGCTCCCGCGCACTGGAGAACCCGATTGCGTCTCGCTCAGGCGATCACGTGATTAGTCACGGGTTCTTCGTCTACAGCCGACGCCGGCGTCCACACACTGGGCAACACCAATCACTGATGGCGTCCGGCCTCACGTGACGCTCCTGTGCGGTCACGTGCCCTGTCACGTGACCTAAATTTCCATCAAAAGGAGCCGAGAGGAAACACTCAGCGCTTCACAGCTGTTTCTACCAGAGACCTGTTCGGCTTTACTCATTTCTTCTTGCTACAGTTTGGAACTCGACCACGGAACGTTACTTTGGACTTGTATTGGATTTTCCTCTGGATTTGACGTATCTTCTGGACCCTTGGAACTCTTGACCTCCCTTTCTGGCCCTGGTACTGCTCTGGATTACCCTTTTGTCTGGGCGAACTACGAACCACACAATTCCTGTTTATCACGCTTTGCCCCCTGAGCCACTTGGGGTTCACTATCTATTGTGCTCACTACCTGGCCTTGGGTTGGCTCGCTGACTGGTCACGTTATGGCTGCAGGTGTGGGTTGGAGGAGTTGCAGTACATCCCAGCCTGCTGTTTGTCTTCCCTTGTTGCCCATTCAGGTTTCCCACCAGTTCTACCATCCCTGGGGTAAGCTTTGTCATTTTACCTTGTTTGCTTGCACTGCCATTCCTTTCAAAGTATACCTGATCCTAACCTTTGCTTTACAGCACTCAGGGGTCCTTCCGGTGTTCCCGGTATCTGACTGACGGCGCCACTCCACACCTGTGGCCTCAAAGATTGCTAGGGCAGTATTCTATACCTGCTCGAGCGGTACTTGGGGACGGAGGTAGTTTATAGCTGCACGACCATTAAGGCTGACTACCAAGATCAGAACACCTGCTCAAGCCAGAGGACTATGTAGGTGCTCCTCTGAGAACCACCAGGTTAGCTGGTGGGCCTCCCAAATTATCGCCTGTAGCCTTAGTCACACTCGTAATTGGAGACAAGACAGCAAAGCTTCCTGTCCTGGTTCAGGACAATGTCCCTGCTAACATTCTGTTAGGAAATGATCTAGTAGAGTTGGGATTGATCTCGGATGGTCTTCCCATGACTGCTTTTGCGGTCACTAGGTCACAGGTGGCCCTGGTTCTGTCTGTGAGTCAGGTACCCGAGCCAAAGGCGCGGCCTAAGGCAAGACGAAGGAAGAACAAGAAGGCCACCTCTGTGGAGGGAGCTCCTTCTCTTCCTGCTGTTCCTACAGCACCCATTGGGATCCATGCTCTGGACGGGCTGCCATGGGAGAAGAGCCAGAAGACTCTCCTGTGGGAGAGGTTCTCAACCTGGGAGATCATCCTGATCTTCAATGCTTGTTAGCTGAAGGGGGACCCTCCCGGGCAGACTTCTGTAAAGGACAGAGAGAGTGCCACTCTCTCAAGGGTCTGAGGAAACAGGCCCTGTCCCAGGCACGAGGAGAAGTGCCTAGGACATTCCGGATTTATTGGGAGGGTGAGCTCCTTGTTAGTGAGCCCACTAAGCCTGAACCTGGTACCCTCAAGAGGTTGGTGGTACCCGGGGTTTACAGGCCCTTCCTACTGCAGGTGGCGTATGAGGTGCCCTTAGCTGGTCATCTTGGTACCAATAAGACTAAGCAGAGGCTCTCTGCCCATTTCTACTGGCCTCGGATGGGAGTAGAAGTGGAGTGCCACTGCAGGTCCTGCCCAACTTGTCAGTTGTCTGGCAAGAATGGAGGCAGTGTCATTGCCCCACTGCAGCCATTGCCAGCGGTTGGCACACCATTTGAGAGGGTGGGCATTGACATTGTCGGTCCCCTGGACCCTCCTACTTCAGGTGGACATCGGTTCATCCAGGTCTCGGTAGATCATGCCACCAGGTACCCTGAGGCTATACCCCTTCGGACTGTAACTGCCAAGGTGGTTGCCAGGGCTTTCCTGGGCATTTTCACCCATGTTGGATTCCCCAACGAGGTTGTCTCTGACCGAGGATCCAACTTCATGTCTAGTTACATGATGACCATGTGGAAAGAGTGCGGAGTAACCTACAAGTTCTCCACCTCTTACCATCCCCAGACCAATGGTCTGGTTGAGAGATTTAATAAAACTCTCAAGGGCATGATAGGTGCTTTGGAAGAGCCCCTAAGGAGGAAATGGGAATGCCTCCTGCCATGCCTGCTGTTTGCTTACAGAGAGGTAATTCATGAGGGTGTTGGTTTCAGCCCCTTTGAGTTACTCTTTGGACATCCCGTGAGGCGGCCCCTTGCCTTGATCAGAGAAGGTTTGGAAGCCACTCCTCCAGGTCCCGCCAAGCAAGTGGGGGACTATTTGTTAGGCCTCATACAGAGGATGACACAGATGATGGGTCAGGCAACAGCGAATCTCAAGGCCAGCCAGGAATTGAACAAATACTGGCATGACCTTAAAGCATCGCAAGTGGATTGGACAGGAGGTCCTCGTTATGGAGCCTACCAAGCCTCGGGTATTGGCAGATAAATGGACTGGACCCTTCAGGATAATCTCCAAGATGGGCGAGTTCAATTATCTAGTTGACATGGGAATCCCAGGGGAAGCCCCTCAGGTATTCCATGTTAATCAGCTCAAGCCTTTCCACAGGCGAGCAGAAGTCTCATGTCTCTTGCTAGCTTCAGAGCAAGAAGAGGATGGGAGTGAGCCCCTTCCTGATTTGCTGTATAGCAACCCTCAGGATGGCTCAGTGGAGGGAGTGCAGCTCTCTCCAGATTTGACAACAGAGCAGCAGAGGGCCTGCAGGACTTTGCTCCAGTAGTATGCCTCTCTGTTTTCGCTGACGCCAGGCCTTACACCGTGGTGTAAGCATGAGATTGACACTGGTGACAGCGTGCCTGTCAAAAGCAGGAGCTACCGTATGTCAGACACTGTTAAGAACCACATCCAGGCTGAGGTCGCCAAGATGTTGGATCTGGGTGTTATTGAACCCTCAACCAGTCCCTGGTCCAGTCCCGTGGTCCTTGTCCCCAAGGCAAGTTCCCAGGGAGGTACCAAGGATTGGAGGTTCTGTGTGGACTACCGAGGAGGCAATGCCGTCACCAAAACTGACACGCACCCATTGCCCAGGGCTGATGAGCTCGTGGACACCATAGGTGCTGCCAAATTTGTGAGCACCTTTGACCTCACCTCAGGCTATTGACAAATATCTCTGACGGACAATGCCAAGGAAAAGACAGCATTCTCAACACCAGAAGGACTCTACCAGTTTAGGGTCATGCCTTTTGGGTTGAAGAATGCCCCTGCCACCTTCCAGAGATTGGTCAATCATGCTCTCAGTGGGCTGGAAGCCTTTTGTGTGGCTTATTTAGACGACATTGCTGTATACAGTTCCTCTTGGGAAGAGCATTTGAAACATCTGGGTAAGGTGTTGCTGGCCTTGAAAAGGGCTAACCTCACTATCAAGGCCACCAAGTGCCAGATAGCTCAGGGGAAGTCACATATCTTGGTCATGAGGTAGGAGGGGGTCGAATCCAACCTCTCCCCAGTAAGGTACAGGATGTACAGGACTCAGAGACTCCCACTACTCAAACCCAGGTGAGAGCCTTTTTGGGCCTCACTGGGTATTATCGCAATTTCATGGCGGACTATGGAACCATAGCTGCACCACTGACAGCTCTGACTTCCCGCAAACAACCTAGAAAGGTTAATTGGACGGAAGACTGTCAGAGGGCCTTTGATGACTTGAAAGAAAGTCTGTGTAGGGCACTTGTGTTGTGTGCGCCTTACTACAGCCGACCCTTTATCGTCCAGACGGATCCCTGCGACACCGGAATTGGAGCTGTCTTGTCCCAGTTAGATGACAAAGGGAGGGAACATCCGATCATCTTCATCAGTAGACAACTCACGGGTAGAGAACTTAGGTGGGCTACTGTTGAGAAGGAATGTTTCAGTATAGTTTGGAGCCTTAGGCGTTTTAGGCCCTACCTTACGCGGTCTACCTTCAAGGTCCAAACAGATCATAAGCCCCTGAAGTGGCTTATGCAGTTGAAGGGTGAAAACCCGAAACTGCCAGGTGGTCCATTAGCCTGCAAGGGCTAGACTTCACCATAGAGCACAGACCAGGGAAGAGTCATGATAATGCAGATGGCCTTTCCAGAAGGTATGTTGACCGTCTTGATGAGGGTGTCTATCCCGTGGGAGATTAGGCACCCTCCACCTCAGTCTGGGGGGGGGCGACTGTGATGCTGGAAATGCATCGGAGGGACAGGGCCTCCGTATCCTTGTCCTTTACTGCCTTTTTATTGTGTGTTCTGTCATATTTTCCACACTGGAATTCATGTGGGACTCCTGGCGGTGCAGCTCTCTCTCTTTTGGTTTGGTGAACAGACCCGTGGGATACCCTTGCGGCACCCATGTGTGGGGGTACACCCGTGTCCATAGTGTATGTTTTTGGGCACCTGTGGGTGGCCCGCGGAGCAGGGTATGGGCTGATGGCAACTCCATGCTCAATTTGACAGGTGCGCTGAGTATCCTCCATTTTGGGATACCCAGGCCCTGCCAATGGAATCAGTTGATTCCTTATGGAAAACAAGATGGACCCTGTGGCCTCTTGCTTTCTGTTACCTATTACCTTGTTTTCCCAAAGTCCTGGGAAGCACTGACTCTGTCCCTTCCCCCTGACTGGCAGTTGGGTGGAAGTTCCATATATGGTATTGTTGTGAAGTCCAGTCCAGACTGACTGGAGCCTTCCCAGTGACTGTATGTTGTGGGTACGCCCTCTGGGTGGGACCTGGGTGAATGGAGTGTGTGACCAATATGCACTTCTTGTTGTGGCTGTCTGGTTTCTGGTATGAGAGACAAAGACTGAGACAACCCTGCCCGAAACTGGCCTGAATTCAGTATGTAGTGTTCAATGGCTGGTTACTTGTCCCAATCCACATTGCTTGTTGTGAGTGTCTGAGAGGGAGGAGGATGGCCTGAATGCACTGTGTGCCTGATTGGCTGACTGACTGCATGAATGCCCTTCTGTATGATTGGCTGCTGAGAGTGACCCAGCAGTGTGGATGAGAGACAAGATAGTATATCTGGGGACATCTCACCACTGGAAATTGTTCAGAAGCGTTCAGAAGCTGTGTCTACACTTGAAGAGTAACTGGAACTGCTGATCTTCGACGCTCAGCTGGAAGACGAAGACTTGCTGTTGCATTTGCTTCGACCTGATCTGAAAGCTGACAAACTCGTCAAGGACTGATCCGAGAGAGGACCTGCTAAGGCACCCTCTTCCCGTGCTCCGAGGGACCATCGAGCACCGTTAACCTTCGTCGAAGCTCCCTGGAAGCAGACCCTCGAAAGGCTGCCGACCCGAGACGGGACCGCATAGGAGAACGAAGCAAAGCACCCGGACTTCGCGGCTGTCCAAGTCTATTGCCGTCGACCAGGGTTCGCAGGTTTGTGTAACCGCTGGAGGCCCGTCGAAGTTGTGTTACCCAGACGTGGGGACCACTTGATGCCGTGCCTCTGACGACCGGAGCTGCCCGCTCCTTTTCCTAAGAACATTTGAACCCAAGGACTCCCTTGTCCGCAACGTCGACCGCTTTGTCCCACCAGAGAAAGTCCAGGACGACCCACGCGCCGAGGAGAATCCGCCGGTGGGTTTCCCGCCACCTAAAGGCCACAAAGACTTTCGACGACTCGACGCCCTTGTTGGGCCACAGTTCTTCTGAAACTCTTTGCGGTCCTGAACAATCCGTCGCCGAGGTGCCCCGCACACCTCATCCTCGCAGGACGTCGCTGACGAGCACCGCCTGGATCGACATCGGGGTCTCGGCACCCTTTATTTTCTCATTGCCGCCATCGACGACAAGTTCACCTTCTTCGACGCCTCTCGACGATCCGTGTCTCCTGCTTTAAAGGGAGTCACTCAAGAAGGATCCTTCGACGCGTCTTCGAAGAACTCTACTCCACCAGGTACATTGGGGGGGTAAAACCTTAATAGAAGGAAATAAGGCTATTGAACAATATATGGACTGGGCTTGTGCTATATATCTTTATTTTACAGGTTGCCCAGGTGGGGGGATCGCCACACAGAACTGTGTCGATCGGTAGGGGCTAGTATTCTGCCTATTGTTTCAACCATTTTACGTTCCTTCCTATCTCTATTGCTGGTTCCCTCGTTATTGATCTGTGTGACATTTTAACCGTACAGTTGATGCACATTAATGAGATTTGATAACATTGGTGGTACCACTTTAGAATTGTATATATTTATCATTGTTGATTTCTGAGTACAAAGTGTGTTATTGTGATCGTGTACATACCTTTGAATATTAATTATATAAAGACTGTGTTTTCAGTAATACAGTGGTGGACATTCCTTTGTGGGGGTTCGGGGACTACACTGTACTTTAGAACCAGCCTGCATCACCTCCTGAGAAGCTAGGCCTTGATTGCTTGACTACTTTACCAATAATAGAGAATCTTGGCTTGGGTCTTCTGTGCCTCTCCTCTACCATACAGAGAGCGGAAGTACAGACACCCCCCTCCAGTCTTTACACATGGCTATCAAAAGGGAGCTGCACCTCATGCCCATCCTGGATGACATTGTCGGCGAACTACAAGGAGCAAGAGTCTTCTCCAAGCTGGATCTTAGGTCCGGCTACCATCAACTGGAACTGCACCTGGAGTCTAGATATATCACCACCTTTACGACTCATGAGGGGCTGTACCAGTTCAAGAGGCTCAGCTTCAGGGTCTCGTTGGCAGCGGAAGTCTTCCAGAACGCCATCCGGAGGGCACTGGCGGGGCTGAAAGGGGTGATCAACATGTCGGACGACATCCTGCTGTTTGCACAAACGGAGGCGGAACATCTGAAGCACCTGGAGCGGACACTGGAAAGACTCAGAGGCCTGGGATTGACCCTACACCAGAAAAAGTGTGAATTTCTGAAGGACCGGTTGGAGTTTTTTGGGTTTGTGTTCCATGCCAGGGGCATCTCACCTGATCCGGAGAAGGTACGGGACATACAAGAGGCAGCCCCGCCGGAGTCTCCCGCGGACATAAGGAGCTTCCTGGGCATGGTCAATTACTGCAGACGTTTTATTCGTGACCTGCCCTCACTGTCGGAACCCTTGCGGGCTCTGACCAGGACTGATGTGGCATGGGCCTGGACGGAGAAGGAACAGAGGGCGTTCGCCGATATCAAGAACGCTCTGTCGGGGAAGGAGACTATGGCATATTTCAATCCGGACAGGGAGTTGGAAATAGTGGTGGATGCCAGCCTGGTGGGTTTGGGAGCGGTCCTCATGCAGGCAGACCTGCGGGGGGTCATGCGGCCCATCGCCTATGCCAGCAAGGCGCTCACTGAGACTGAAAAGCGCTATTCGCAAATTGAGCACGAGGCCCTAGCCATCCTGTGGGGCTGCAAGCATTTCCAGATCTAGATCCTGGGCAAGCCGGTAGTCGTCATAACGGACCACAAGCCCTTGATCCCGATCATGCCCGGGGCCTCGTCCAAGCCCCCACCGCGCATCGAGAGATGGATGCTCTCGCTCATGGAATATGGGGTCAAGCTCCAGTATCGCCCAGGCACGCACACTCCAGCAGACTATCTGTCCTGTCACCTGGGGGCTGGGCGCACCCGAGACTCGGATGAAGTGGCAGACTGTGTGGAGGTGGTGCAGCTAGTGGTGGGGTCGGCGCTGCCAGTGGCCCTGGCATGCCAGGATATAGCTGATGTGTCGAACGTGGACAAAGTGTTCCTGATAATAAAGGAGGCCGTGGCCAGTGGAGAGTGGCGCGAAGTGCTAATGAACAATGCCAGGAGAGACTATGGAGCACGGAAAGATCTACAGGTGCTTGGGAGGGCACGCCATGAGCTGTCAGTTGCTGACCAAGGTCTCCTGTTGAGGGGACGCCAGATCGTCATACCACGGACACTGATGGGAAAGGTGCTACAGCTTGCCCACAAAGGCCACCAAGAGGCGGCGCCCACCCCCGCAACGCATGACGTGCCTGGACCAGGACCCGGGACAGGATCTCCATCAATGGACAAGATACCGCCAGAGGCTCCACGGACGTCAGAGACACCTCACGAGGAGCCCAGAAGGTACCCAAGCCGGGTGGCGTGCAAGCTGCCGCAGAGGTTCCAAGACTTTATCATGGACACTGCCTCGCAATAGGTGGAGGGCTGTTCGTGAACTGTTGAACTGTTATTGTTGTGTGCACATGTTTTAATTGTTTCTTGTTTGGGGAAAAAGGAGGGATGTTGCGTAGTGAAGTACGCGGTATTGTGCATGCCCGGCCCAGAGGGAGGCTCGCGCATGCGCATTGTTAATAAAGACGGTCCACCCGGCAATTGCCGCCGGGGACCTGAGCATGCAACACGCGTCCCTTGTGCTCTGTGATATGTGTGCGTGTGTCACTGCGTGAGTGCTGGCGTGGGCCCTGGGCAGCCGGCGCACCGTAACACCGGGGAGGGGAAGGGGGAATAAATGGGGTTGTGAAAAACATTCACGCCCCCATTCATGCACAGGAAGAGTCGCGCCAGGCCCGATATTGGGATATAGAAAATGGGACCCGGCAAAAACCGGCACCGTAACAACCCACTCTTCCAATCGCGGGATGGGGTTTATAAAATTAAAAAACTCCTGGTACCCCGGGACGGAGGGCGATTTCCCAGGACTGTCCCAGGAAAACCTGGACGTCTGGTCACCCTAGTACTTTTTCCACTGTTTAGTGAAATGCTGCAGCTAAGAATATTCAGCCAATACTCAGCATGTCAAACATGCTGTGTTAGCAAGGTGGGGGCAGGTAAAATCCCTAAAGTTTGCGGGAGCCGTTTGCAGTGCGAGATTATTGAAATGCTAATGGCCGCAATTAATGTGTCGTTATTGCAGAGTGATTGATTACCCGCGCTCCGTCTTACGCTTCCCAAGGTGAAGGCAAGTGGCACATAAGAGACGTTGTGATGACAGCTGCTGCGGTCATTAGCAATATTTGCATATGCGGGACTCAAGCACCATTTAAAAACATTCTGAGTGTCGCGGGCTGTGTGAGGACAGAGGCTGGGCGCCTCGGCGCACTGAGATGCACGAGGCTTCATTACAATGAGGATTCTGAGGTGGGAAAGAGCTGCAGTGAGCACAAGGACATCCAGCCTTTTGAAGAGGCAGTAGTTTAGGGCCTATTTTTTTAAGTTGGGAGTAAAATATGTTTTATGAATTTAAGTTATTCACTTTTTGGGAATGATTTAGGTGAATAAAAATGTACATGAACTGTAAAACCAATATTTGTTTTAATCCATACTTTTTGCGCAATGTAAAGATGCGTGTTTACCTTAAAGTTCCCTTCACATCAAGGGATGATAAAGTCCAAGCGTCTGTCTCTAGCTCCGATGGCAGCACTGATCCGGGCCTGTGCGCGGAGCTTTGAGGGCGGATCTGTGGCAGAGGCTCTCTGGCGTCCATAGGCTCTATTCGTTGTTCTTTGGATTATCTGCCCGCCTTTAGGGGGCGAAAGGGGCAGGTACGTCGCTTATCTGTAGAGCTGGCTTTGAGGCACTGGCAGTGGGCTCACGGCACACCAGAAGTCTCCCAAGTGGCAATTGGAGGCGCAGTTGTCACGTGTGTAGGACCAATTAAAGCAGGTGAAATGGCTTTTTATGCAGTGAGGAAAACTGTGCAAAACACTAATGGGGCTTCCAATGGCAACATTATGCAGGAGACTCAAGAGCAGGGCAGCTGTATAAGCCTGCACTATCGGGCCAATAACAGGAAAGAGGGAAAAGTGGAGGCGTAAGAAATGTGGGAGAGAAGCCTGGACAAGTTAAGGAAGTTGGAGGTTGAATAGAGGGCACAAAAGGCAGTATTTGGATATGGTTGAAAAGACATCCCTGGTGGCTGTGGCAGGCCCTGGTGTGGCTTGCCACATCAAAAACAAAGAGGTGATAGCTGGAAGGTTTAGAATGAATCTTAACCACTGGCATTGCTCTGGGCAACCCTCCAGACCATGGTTCTTCACCTGCCAAGCCATTACAGAAGGGGAAAGACCATTTGCAAATCAGGCTTGGTCCCACCCCAAAAGGTGCAGTCCAGCCCGAACTGCTAGGTCACGTCCCTTCTGCACGAGACCACAAGCATCCCCAAACATGTTTCGGCCTTGTTGGGCCTCATCAGTGAGGAGTAGCTTGGGTCTCTAGGCCCGGCAGACTCGGGACCCACGTCTGGGCCAAGCTGTCCCACTCGGGGTGACAAAGCAAAAACAAAGAGGTGATGGCTGGAAGGTTTAGAATTAATCTTAACCACTGGTATTGCAATGGGCAAACCTCCAGACCATTGTTTTCCATCTGCCAAGCCATTACAGAAGTGGAAAGACCACATGCAAATCAGGCTTGGTCCCAACCCACAGGGAACCAAGCTGCACCTCACTGAGGAGGCCCAAAATATCCGAAACATGTCTCTGTGGTTGCTTGTGTTTCCGTGCAGAAGGGACCTGGCCTAGCAGTTCGGGCTGGGCTGCTACCATTGGTGGCAATACCTGACTGATTTGCATATGGCTGGACCCCTTTTGCAATGGCGCAGACAGGCTAAAAACAGTGGGGTGGAAGATTGCCCAGAGCAATGCCAGTGGTTCAGATTCATTCCAAACCGTCCACCCATCAGTTTTGTGGTTATATGTGGCTTGCCAGATAACATGGGCCAAGAGTGTTGGTGGTTCTAGTGTGGCCAGTGCCAGCTACAGATTGTTTGCTGCCCCAGCATGTCCTTGGATGCTGTACTCCCTCCCTCCCTCCCTCTCTCCCTCCCTCCCTCCCTCCCTCCCTTCCTTCCTTCCTTCCTCCCTTCCTTCCTTCCTTCCTTCCTTCCTTCCTTCCTTCCTTCCTTCCCCCTCTCTCACTTTCCTTCTTTTCTTCTCTCTCTTCCTTCCACCCCTGCTCCCTTCCTCTCTCACTTTCCTTCCTTTCTGCTCTCTCTTCCTTCCACCCCTGCTCCTTCCTTCTCTCATTTTCCTTCCTTTCTTCTCTCTCTCTTCCTTCCACACCCGCTCCCCCCTCTCTGACTTTCCTTCCTTCTCTCGCTCTCTACCTTCCACCCCGCTCCCTCCCTCTCTCTTTCCTTCCTTTCTTCTCCCTCTCTCTTCCTTCCACCCCTGCCCCCTACCTCTCTCACTTTCCTTCCTTTCTTCTCTCTCTCCTTCTAAGAGTGGGCAATTGAGGGGAAAATAGGTTGTTGTATGTGTAAGGTTGGTTATATGCTGGTGGACAGGTATGAATGTACCGCAAACTGTCAGAAGTTTCTTGGGTAACAAAGGAATGTTTTGTTTGCTCCCCTCCTGACCTCGAGACTGGAAATTTAGATTTTCACAGTAATCAGTGCTGAAATATAAGCCTCTTGCTCCTCGTTTCTGTGAGAGATGGGTTTGGGTTAGTGAGAGCTGAGAGAAAGGCAAGATGCTTAAACCTGAGATGTTGATGCACGCAGATCAGAAATTTGCACTACCACAGCACGTCTGAGAATCTAGCATTCATGGAAAACCCTGCCAGCTAGGAACGGACTCCTTGCAATATTTAATCTTCTACGTGGATGAAAGAAATGACAATGTGTATTTAACATGGTGGATATGTATGGAAAATACATCAAGCCACCAATGAATCCGTCTCACTGTTTGCTCAGCGGAATGGATGAAACAATCAGGGGGCCAGAACATGTGTCATGCCTTATGGATTTTGGCTTCACTTTCTGTCTGGTACTTCACTGCCAGCTGCCATCTTGGATTGGAGAAATCCCTTGCAGTGGCCATCTTGGATTGGTGACATCACTTCCTGCGGTCATCTTGGATCAGCCATATCTCCAGCTGAAGGCCACAAGAGGCTCCTCTGGCACCACCAATCAGGAAGAATTCACCTCATCCAATCAACATTGGGGACAATATCAGAAAGACAAGGTCAGGTGACAAGAGCAAGTGTCATCCCTTCTGAACTCCCTTGGGGTCTCCAACCAGGGACATTCCAGTTAAGGGCGAAACTGTTAAGGGTAAAGACCAGCCGTTGACCAGCCTCTTTGCCTCTTTGCTTATGAGGCTTTTCTTTGCTGTGTCCTTCTACTTGTCGGTAGGTACCCTTAATTGCTTCTTCTCCTCAGCTGCACCCTCACCATGCACATCTCATGCTATCTCTTCATTTCCCTTTACTTCTCTCTTCACGCTTTCCCTCTCCGAACCATCTCAACTCTCTCCCTATCTCTTCTCAACATCACCTCTCTTCTCGCCCCTCAATCCAAGACTCTTTCTATTCATAAAACCTACTCCAACCCTAACTTACATTACACATTCTCTTTGCTCAGACTCAACATGGCTTTGCTTCTATACCCCAATCTCTTTCTATTGCTCTTTGGAGTGCACAGTCTGTCTGCAATAAAACCTATTTTACCTCCAACTTCTTCCTTTCTCATTCTCATCACCCTTTCTGAAACCTGGATCTCTCCTTCTGACTTTACAACCCTTGCTGCCCTTCATGGCCTACACATTCAGTCACTCTCCCCGCCCCACCCCGCAGGGGTGGTGGTGTAAGAATATTGTCACCCACCAAACCACTTAACTCAATTCCCTCACCCCCTAAACTCACCTTCATCTCTTCTACTCTTTCTGCAAATGATATTGTTCTCTGCTTTGCATCTAAAATGTCTACCATTCACAATACCCTCGCTAATCACTTTCTATCACCTTCTCCTGATCAATCTTCTCCACCACTCCTGCCCTCTTCACCCAATACTTTTGTCAAACATTGCCTTGCCAACCCTGATGAGATTATTACTCTACTCCTCAAGGCTAACCATTCCTGTTCCCCCACTGACCACTGTCCATGCACATTGTGAAGCACACAGCTCCCAGTGTTGCTCCATATCTTTTATCCCTCTTCAACTCCTCTCTTGACAATGGCACTTTTCTCTCATTCTATATATGACCGCTACTGTCATTCGTCTCCTTAAGAAACCTGATCTTGATCCTAACTGTCCTGCCAACCTTCACCCTGTCTTTCTTCTACCACACTATTTGAAAATCCTGGAGCGGGTAGTATTCAATCAATTTACTGAGTTCCTTGATCTCACAACCTTCTGGCTCCTCTTCAATCGGGCTTCAAACCTCTTCATTCTACTGAGACAGCTCTCCTCAATGTCTATAACTTCATTTCTTTCTCTTGGCATGCAAACCTTTCATCTATTGTTTTCAACCTCTCTGCTGCCTTCGATACTGTCTACACTTCTGATCTTCACTCTACATTATCTCTCCTCAGCATCAGAGATAAGGCCCTGGCTTGGTTTTCTTCATACCTTGTGCCCAGACACTTCTCTTCACTTTCTGTGCTTCAGCTCTTGTCACCCTGATCTCATTTTACGGCTTCTCCTATCAATTTATCGCTGACGACACTCAGATCTTCTTCTCCTTTCACTCCTTATCTGACGTGTTGTTGTTTAAAATGTCAAACTGTCTCTCCGCCATCATATATTGGATGGTGTGTCGCTCGCTTATGCTCAACTCCACTAAGGCTGAAGTTCTCTACTTCCCAGCCAAACAGGCTATCTATTCCTCTTCTCCTCTTCTTCTCTTCTTTCCTGACTACCTTCATTATTCTGCTTCTATTTGTAACCTTGATGTCATCTTTGCCCCATCATACAACTTCTCGCTTTTCATCTTCAAATCTGCCACTGCAGCCAGACTCAACCTCCTCAAAATCCGACAAATCTGTCATCTTCTTCCTGTCAATAATGCTAAACAGCTAATTTCTTCCTTAGTGCTTTCTAGAATGAACTACTGTGCCAGTCTCCTCTTTGGCCTTCCCAACTATGCCTTTACAAAGTCCTCATCTTTATGGTCCATACACTTTTCTACCTTTGTAGCTTTACCTCTACCACCTCTGACTGTCGACAGACTAGCTGGCTATCTATGAAACCAAGGGATACGTATAAACCTCTTCTCATCATCTTCAGATCTATCCATGGACTCGCCCCACCCTACCCACCTGCTCATCTCACTCCGTAATCTCTTCCTTGCTCGTTAAGCTCATCCTCAGCTCACCTTTTTGCCACCACTCGAGCCCCCCGTGCTCCCTCTCATTTCCACTCTCTACTCTCTCCCCTATTCTGAAATTCTCTTCCTCCCCCTTCCCATACTGCTCCAACTCTACCACTATTTAAACCCAACCTCAAAGATCTCCTTTCTAAAGAAAACGTTTTTCTAGCACTCTACTCTAGCGCATCATCCTGTTTTCCTCTCTTCCTACCCTTTATGGAAAAACCTAAATCACTTTTCTGTCACCCCTCCATCCTTAATTGAGCACTTACTGCACCATCCCATTCCTATGTCATTCTGTTCACTCATGGGCCCTGGAATTTATGGTCATTCCATCGAATTTTTACCATCGAGGGACCAGTCCATCGAAAAAATGCATCAAAGAAATTACCATCAAATGCATTTTTTTCCATTTTTTTTAATGGGGGTCCCACCCCTAGCCCCGCCTGAAAAGCCATTACAATTAAACTAAACCCTTTCTCTTGTAAAAACATGCATCATGATGCATTTTTGTTGATGGAACAGGATTCAATGGTAATGGTTTCCATGAAATGACCAGATACCGTCCCTGGTTTATGTTTCCCCTTTTCCCTGCAACATCTGGACTTCAAGTCACATTCTCTAACCCCACTATAAAGGACCCATGTCCACCGCTCTGTTATCAAAGAAAAATTCGATATACGTTTTTGTGCCAAAAATGAATTGCTTTTTATTTATAAGCATATACATAAATACAAATAAAAAAATTCCAGGAGATAGCAGAAGAGTTTGGGTGGTATGGGCACAGCAAAGGCTCTAGAACTGACTACCTTTTTAGTATGTCTTGGTCTAGAGCAAGACTGTGCCCAAGGTGTCACAGCTACGGCAAGAGAAAAGGGGTGTGGCTATGGGCGATGCTAATGGCGGCACAGCAAAGAAGGTAGAGGTGAGGGCTCTGCAGGGCATGCAGGGAGACCCCCATTCTGCATGCAATGCGGGGCTCCAGAGAGCGCGCGTTCTGCCCCAGGGGGGCAGTGTTTATTTTTGTGCTTATTGATATCAATTTCTAGGCCAGCAAGATGAATGTCTTGGCGCGTGTAAGACTATCTTGGGTTGTTTTATCATGTGACCGTGTGGTTGCCACTGTCACCTTTGCTGTGTCATGTACACCCCTATCTTGACACTATGGGAGTGGCAGGTTTTGATGTTTTCTTAGTTGGGGAAACTAGAAAGATCACCGGATTGGCCGTTTTATTGGGCGTTTCACGTGTTTTTAGATTGAAGTTAAAGGAAGCTATAGGTGGGGAAGGGGCCAGCTTTGGCACGAACAGGGGACTGGCAAAATGAAAGCTGGAAAATGGAAAAGTAACCAGAAGGTCTGTGGCAAACCAAAGCACCCGGGGGAGGCGCTGCCATCGGACAGTGCGTTGGTTGTTGTTGTTATTGGAGAAAGGGGGGGTCATGTAAGTCTTTTGGGCATTCGCCCCACACGTTACAGGTTTTGATAGCTTTCATTGGACTAAGTGAAAATACTGTGCAGCGATGAAACAAAGCATTAGGTTTGGAAGACCCACAGGCTCCCTCATCAGATGGTGTGGTGTTACGCTGTACATCTGTTGAAGAAGGGTTTTCGAAGGCGAATGCACTGTTCCATCTCTGTATAGTCCAGTAAGCGGAACTAACATGATGCTAAACTTTTCTTTGCAAGTGCATTAGTCCAATATTTAGGAAACATATTTACTGTGATTGGAGGGGAGGCTAAGGATGTCAGAAAAGAGAAACAACCAGTGGGCGTGCACTGCGGGAAGTCATTTGGGGGTCACCAGGGGTCGCACCTGCAACCCCTGAGGCATTCCTTGCTACCCATGTGTTCTCCCTTGCTACCTCTAAAAAAGAAAAAAACAAGAAAACATGTTTTTTTTTTTTTAAAGTGGAAACTCCAGGGCTGTGGTCAGCGCCATGTGGCTATTTGCTTCTGGAGTGGCTGGCTTTCTTGCTCAAGCCTCTTAAAAAAACCAGGGGGTTCCACAAGTGTAACACTTTGAGCAGTGACACTAAATAAGAATGAATATGAAAAAAAATAATGTGTCTTTCTGGAATTCTGTACAATAATTGCTAGACTCATTAAAGGTTTATTTCTGGCACACTTCAGGGGGCGAGTCACAGATTTAGTCTTTTCTTCAACACCTCAAATTCACAATACAGACAAAAACTTCCAAAAAGCATTTAGAGTAGAATAAGCATCTATTTTGGACTATGCTATGTATTTTGCTGTTCCAAGTTTCAGTTATAACATGTTTTCTTCTGTCATTGTCTCTGTTATGATCACCACTAGACATTCCATCTCAGTGTCCTCGGTCACTTGACAAAATCCTTGTGCCTAAAAGCTTATATACAGTGTAGAAATGTTTAACCATAGCACATCAAGTGGCCCTTGATTTCATTGTGCCACAATTAATGCTTTGTTGTAGAGTGTCTATCTTTCCTAGCTCCCTGGCATGCTGTTCAGGATGTTTGTATATATGAGGTAACAAGTGCCCAGAGTACGGGATGCGGTGTGAGTGCGCTGCTTTCCCTGCGCTACAATACATTCTTTAATACACACTTATGAACCACCCCAATGATGTGTATTTTGCCTGAAAAGTAGATACATGCAGGCTTGACACGGCCTGCTGTTAAATCTCAGTTACCAGTTTAATGGTCTCCACTGCAGAGTGTCATTTGCTTTCTGACTTTGAGAACATTCTGACATGTAATTGTGCATTTTACTATAGCTGGTAAGATAGCTATAGCTGGTAAAATTGCTCAGTGGGTTGAACGTTGAGTGCTGTGACCTGTGTGTAATCTGCAGGTTGCAGATTCGAACCAAGCAAGACCAACTCAGCCTTTAATCCATCTGAGGTTGATAAATGAGTACCAACGCAGGTTGGGTGATATTGCTTATATATTTGTTCTATATAAAGCGTAAGTGCTAAATAACAACTTATCATTTGACCTTGGACGTCTGCTTGCAATCACAGTAGTTTGTTAATATGGGTCTATACAGACTGATATTAACGATACATATGGTGGTCCATTCCTGTATGAAATCTATATCACATTACAGTGATATCGAAACCATATTTTTGTAGTGTACTTAGGACCAATGCTTTATGATGCTACTTCCTGTTTTGCCAAGGGGGGAACGGTTGTGTTCCATCGATTCCTGTGATGTCACTTCAGGGTGGGATCAAATGACATCACTTAATGTGATGTCATCAGAGGTCAAGGGTTGTGTGTTGTTACTTCCGCTACCCCCGTCATTTTGGTGAAATGCCGTCCCTGCATGCACTACCACCATAATTATGGGCAGTCATGTCACGTGCCATCTTATGCAGATATCAGTATGAAGCCCTGCCCTAACCCTCCCCCTCCTCTTGCACAGAGTCTAAGATCAGCGCTCTTGTGTGATTTGAACACTAGTGGTAATCACTGCGTGTGTCCACGGTCACTGTCTCACACCCATAGTGGATTCATCACAGAGCTCGCAGCAGTGGTGCTGCTAGGTCTGGAATAGGTCTGGGACCTCGCTAATGTCGGGACTGGTGGGACTGGGTGCTAGCTAGCCCTTTGGTTGTAGCTCCTGGGCTTCTATCCGGGGCTACAACCGAAAGACTGATGGGGCTATAGCCCCATCAGCCCCCCCCTAGCAACGCCTCTGGCTGGCATCAATGCTTCTCACTAGTCTTTCAGCCTATCGGGTCACGTGTGATTGCCCCGGCAATGGCGATGCAGAGGAAGGAAGTCAAGTGCTGCCATGAGGATATTTCAAAGGGACCATCTTTAAAGCCCGGTGTCTGCTCCAGTGTTAGACTCCAGGCAGTAATGCTCCGCTCAGTTTCCGATGGACGTTACTTGTCTTCATCTCATGGATGAGTCAAGTGCAGGAAACCGGCACCTGCATCAAAAACAGCACTCCTATCCATCCTCCTGTTTACAAGTCACATGACCAATTGATCCCTGTGCTGTGGGAAATCAGAGCATTACCGGTGTGTACCTCTTCCTCGTCGCATTTGTTTATTGGCCTGTATGCTTCGGTTGACTCCTCCTCTTCCTGACCATTTTCCGAAATGTAATGGGGACAGTCAAGTGTCGGCCTCCAGTGAGACATTCAGCGCCGCCGCTCTCGGGACACTGATAGCGCCGCTCTCGATCTTGAAGGTGGGGGCTGCACTGTGACGAGGGAGAGAAGGACTCGGTGTAATGAAGATTACCAGCAAGTGATGGGACATTGCCATTCTGCTCCTCTGCCTAATCACATTCCTATTAACGTCTTCGATCTTTATTGCTTTGCACAAAGGCAAAAACAAAATCCTATAAAAAGAAAAAACAGAAGTAACATGAAGGCATCACAGACTAGACTTTGCCATCACACGCAGAGCAATTACAGGAATTCATTTTATAAAGGGGTGTAGCCATGGACGCCTTTTGGCGGCCCACTTTTATAATGACCCCTCCACGACATACCTGGTCCTTAAGGTCTACTTCATCTTGTGAGTTCACGTCACTCGCTCCAGGATGCACAGAGATACTGGAGTAGTCTTCCCATTGGTAGGGGATGAGCACAAGTTAGTAACATCTCTACAGGTATCTCAAGAATGAATGCAAATAAATATGTCTCCAGAAACTGTACTGTTTGCAAAATGTAAGGAAATGCATAACCCTCTCAACAGTCACACTGATTTCGATCATTTAGCCTTTCAAAAGACCTATGTTCAGCATTTGATTGCGTGATTCGTAACATTCTGTGGTGCAAACTTAGAAAACTTGGTTTTCCAGAAAACATCATTCAACTTTTGGCATTATTACGTA